>NC_056729.1:1038040886-1038378386 GCF_019279795.1 Protopterus annectens
ATTGAGTAACAGCTTAATTTGAGCTCTCCCAGTGTGAAAACAGAAACTCAGCAGAGAAAGCCAGTGGACTTATTATATTTCTGAGTAACTTTCAGTAACTGGGTAGTAAGTGCACTGCCTGGATGCCAGGAAAAAATAAATATGGATGGCCTGAAAGAAAATCAGCTATGAAAGTTGGGGAAAAAAGCACTGACTTGGAAGAGTCCTGCAGCTGTTCAGCAAAAGACAGGGTATGTTCCAGACATGACTTCCAGTAACCTAGAGGAAAATATAAGACAACTGCACACAGACTTGATTAAAATAAATGACAAACAGATGGAGTATATCAACTCAAATAACAAAAGTCTGAAAAAATGGAAGAAGCTTTAAACAGATATTCAGATAAGCTGATAAAACTGTAAAAATCAGAGGTCGAAATGAAGAAAAGGTTGGCTGAATATGAAACTACTCAAGAAGTGATGTTTCAAAAAAAATAACAGAATTAGTGGACAGGGCATATAGCGAAAACCTGAGATTTTTGGCTGTATCAGAGAAGCTGGAAGGAACAGACTGTATTAATTTTATGAAAGCACAAAGAAGCAACTGTACTATTATTCCACAGCAGGAGTTGTTAATTGAAATAACGCATTGTGTGTTTGCTCCAAACATGGCTATGAGAAGGCAACCTAGACCTTTAATAGTAAAGATGCAATCCTACAAGCATAAGGAGTTGATTCTGACAAAACTGTGGCAGAAGGACAAAATACTAAGAGTGTGAGACAGCAGAGTGTTTGTGGAGAATGATTACTCACTGTACATCAGGCAGAAGAGGAGTGAATGTATTCCATTATTCAGGGAATGTTGAGAAGCAGGCATGAGATTCAAAGTGCTGTATTCAGCTATCTTCAAAATATACTTTCCTGGAGGGGCAATATAATTTCTGATGCAGTACAGGCTAAGGAGGAAATATAAAAGTTTGTCCAACAAAACTGAGCTGTGAAACAGAAAGAGATTCTGCTTCTTGTTCTTTTGGTAATAAAGATCACAGACAGGCTGTGCCAGTGAAACCTTTCCCAACATTTCAATGGAAAATGCTTGAGAGATGGAAAAAAATCACAAGAGTTGACTAGAAGAATCAAGACTATATTAGAAATGAAGCAGAGATAGTATATGGGAGAGAGAGATGAACAGGAATAAAACCAGTAACTTGGACTTTGACAAATGAGGGATTACAAAGCAATAATTATATTTACAAAACATGACAGAACAAGAAAATCTGGAAATATTGGACTTGTTTGACTTTGTTAAACTGGGAGGGGACTCTAAAGCATATGTCCTACTTCATGTCATTAATGTTCAGAAAAATAGTTAGGTGAGGGGAACAGGAGGAAAAAAGTGAACTGTAAGCAAAACATTTCTTTTCATAAAAGTAATATTTTTAGAGTGCATGGTTTTCTTTACATGCTATAAAGTAAAATTTTCTCGGTTATTTTTAAGTGTAATGGGGATACTAATATAAAAAGGTGCTCTTTTTTTCTCTCTTTTCTCTTTCTCCTTTTTCAGTTTTATCAAGTGTAAGCACTACAATTGTTAAAAAAGAAGAAAAGTTTGGTCAAAAGAGCATGACTAAAGGAAACTTGATGTAGTTTGTCTCATTCTTGCATAGTAAGGCCTTTCTAATTATGGTGGGTTCCAAGAAAACAATTACTAGAAAATGGAAATCAAAGTCTAAACCAACTGAACTAGAAATAGTGTATACAGTAACATAGATAAAACAACAGGAATTGGAATCTTCAGAAAAGGGTAGGAGTAAATTATATAAAAATGGGAATTGTGGGAACAATACATACAGGGGAGGAATGAGGTTAAAAGAAGGCAGGTTTTAAATGAGCTATGTAATGTTTGACGGGCAATGATTGGGTAGATTATAAGTGATGTACAATGTTTGCAACTAAAACTACGTCAGTATGGTTTGCGATGTATATTGCTTGCAACTGAGATTATGTCAATATGGTTTGTTTTCATTTATATAAATGTATGATTGCCTATGTCATAAGTCATAATTTAATAAGGATGTTTCTTGTTTTAAAAAAGTCTCTGGACAGGTAGGTATCTGGGTTCCCCCAAGTGCAGTTTTCCTTTCAACTAGGAAATCACTATGAAGATGATCATTTTTTTAAATACACAAGCATCCAGTGAACAGCAAACAATGAATCTAGTATTGTATTAACACATCACCAGGAAAGGAAAATACAGGAAGCATGAGTGTCCAAGAGCCCCTGGAGAATGGTCCTAGCAAAGCTTGTCCTAAACTTGGAGAAGGTATCCAGTTTATAGTAGTTAATAAATGTGTACATGGAAGACCATGTCAATACTTCTACACAACTTTTAGAATCCAATACTTTCCAAAATGCCAAAGATGAAGCCAAGGCCCTGTTAGAATGAGCCTTATACCAGCCTGGAATTGTCTTGTCTTGTTTTGTGTGTGTGTGTGTGTGTGTGTGTGTGTGTGTGTGCGTGGGGGGGTTATAACAAAAGGCAATAGCATGATAGAACCACTTGGAAATAGTCTGCTTTTATAGCTTGCTTTTTTCATAAGCAATGAGTAGTAATCACAGTTACTAAATGATTTTCTTCTGTCAATATAGTGCCCAAGTTGTCTGTGGACTTCCAAGGTATAGAGTATCCTTTCTCCCTCTCTTTTAGGTTCTGGAAAGAAGAATGGGAGATGGATAGATTTTTTAGGCAATGTCAAAACAGCAAATTTTCCAACGTAATAAAATCTAATCAGACTTCCAAGATGGTTGCACATTGAGTACCAGATTAATTCTAGCTCTCCCTGTGTGAAACAGAAACTCAAAAGAAAAGGTCAGTAGACTTTTGTGTTTATGGATAAATTTCAGTAACTGGTTAGTAAGTGTACTGCCTGGATGCCAGGAAAAAAAAGAAATACAAAGCACCTGGAAATAAATCAACTACAAAAAGTGAGCAAGAAACACTGACTGGGGAAAGTTCTGCAGCTGTTCATCAAAAAGCAGTGCAACCTCCAGACAAGACTTCCAGTAACCTACAGGAAGATATAAGACAACTGCACACAGACCTGGTTAAAATAAATTAAACACTGATGAAGTATGTCAACATAAACAACAAAAGGCTGGAAGAAAATGAAAGAAGCTTAAACAGATATTCAGATGACAAGATAAAACTGCAAAAGTCAGAGGCTGAAATGAGGAAAAGGCTGGCGGAATATGAGACTGCTCATGAAGAGATGTTTAAAAAATAATAGAATTAGAGGACAGAGCTATGTAGGGAAAACCTGAAATTTTTAGCTATACCAGAGAAGCTGGAAGGAACAGAGTGCAATAATTTTATGAAAGCACAAATAAGCAACTGGACTGGTATTCCATAGCAGGAGTTTATTTGTTGAAAGGGCACATTTGTGCATATGCTCCAAACTTGGCTATAAGAAAGCAACCTAGACCTTTAATAGTAAAGAGGTAATCCTACCAGCAAAAGGATTTGCTTCTGACAAAACTGTGGCAGAAGGACAAAATACTAAAAGTGGGAGACAGTAGAGTGTCTGTGAAGAATGATTACTCATTGTACACCAGGCAGAAGAAGAGTAAATTCATTCCACTATTCATGGAATGTAGAGATGCAAGTGTGAGATTCAAACTGCTGTACCCAACTGTCTTCATGGTATACTTCCCTGGAGGGACAAAATCATTTTGAAGTACATGCTAAGGAGGAAATACAAAAGTTTCACCAATAAAAACTGAGCTGTGAAACAGAAAGAGATTTTGCTTCTTGTTCTCCTGGTAATAAAGACCAGAGAGAGACTGCACCTGTGAAACCTTTTCCAATGTTTCAAAGAAAAATGCTGGAAAGAAGGAAGGGAGCATGAGAGCTGACTGGAAGAATCAAGCGTACACTGGAAATGAAGCAGAGACAATATTTGAGAGATGGAAATGAACAGTAATAAAACCAGTAACAATGTGGAACTACAATGCAATAATTATATTTGGAAAACATGACAGAACAAGAAAATCTGTAAAGATTGTACTTTATCAGAATTTGTTGGATTTGTGCGGAACTCTAAATTACATGCACTACTTCATATCATTAACGTTTGGAAAAATTCTTTGGGGAGGGGAAGAGAGGGGTGAAAGTTAACTGTAAGTAAATTAAACTTTTTTCTTAATAGCACTATTTTTGTGATGCATGGTTTTCTTTGCATGCTGTAAAGTAACATTTTCTGTTAGTTTTAAGTGTAATGGGGATTGTAAATAGATGCTGATGTTCTTTTTTCTTTCTTCATTTCTCCCTTCTCTCTTTCTTCTTGTTCAGTTTTAAGAAATGTAGGCATTGCAATGTAACAAACAAAAAACACAAAAACAGCCTGGTTTGAAAGAGCATGACAAAATAAAAATTAATGTGTTTTTTTCTCATTTGTGCATGAGATGTCTGGATTAAGGACCTTAGACTGATTCAGTAAGAAGTTTTAAGAGAAAGCAAGTAAATTAAAAAGAATACTGAATATTATGAGGCTTCACTTCTAGCAAATGAATGCATGCTTAGTAGCAATTTTGTATCTGTCCCTCATGCCTGCATGAAAACAATGTGATAAAGAGAAATTGACTGTCTCGTTCTCATGTCTCCATGGAGACAATCTGATAAAGAGAAATTGGTTAAGGTCTGGTGCAGAGTGATTGGCTGGGGAAAAAGAAAAAGAGAAACTGGCTAGGAGACAATGTTCTCTGAAACCATTTAGGGTTTTCCCAGCTGGGATAGCTACAAAGATAAGACAAAACCAGCTAAAACCTAGTAAAAGCACAGGCTGCACCACACTTCTTAGCATAGATAACCTTTCGTTTAGGTTATCTCAAGTCTATGAGTGTGGCTGTCAGTTGGGGCATTTGTTCCTATTATGAGGACAAAACTTCAATATTTGAAGAGTGCACAGTTTTGTATCTTAGTATTAAATTAATAGATTTTAGGGGGCTATTGTGTTTTATTTTATTTATTTATTTATTTGCTTGAGGAATTTCAATAAAACAAAACATTTTGTAAGATATAACATAAGCTCAAATGGATATGACAAGAAACAACTATATAAAAGTTCAACCAGCCAAACAGTGTATCCATGTAACACAAAAGCTTGAACTAGACATTTAACAAAAAAGGTGTTATACATCAAAGGTGGGAATAATATTTTTTAATACAAGGATGTTTTCTCTAATGCCTTTAAATGTCAATGGTCTCACAGATAAATCCAAAAAGGAAATAATAGTGAATTATATTAAAATGTAGAGTACAAATAGCTATGTTACAGGAGACGCACTTGGAAAGAAATGAACATGTGAATTTGATAAAGAAAAGTTTTCAGGATGGCTATTCAGAGGAATATCTGGGACAAAGGAAAAGAATACTAGTTATATTAATTGCAAGAGGAGCTCCAACAGTGATAGAAGAGGATAAAAAACATAATAATAGCAGGTTTGTAGTGCTAACGGACTACTAGCAAGGGAGGAAATTTACACTGGAATGTATTTATAGTCCACCTAAAATGGCTATAATGGAGCTGAAGAAATGTCTGGGAGAAATAATCAGTTTTCAGCAAAGAATCTCACTTACACGTGGGGATTGGAATTTGATTTGTAGCAGTGAAGATGTGTCTGCAGGGGGGGACAGATGGGAAAGTATAACAAAGGAGGGTAGATTTTTGAAGAAATTTATGAAAATATTTGGCAAGGAATACGTGAATTCAGTAACAAGAGTTCAGAGTGAATGCACATATTATTCCCCAAGATATAAAAAGTGGGCTAGGCTAGACAGAATTTACATTTCACAGGAACATGTGTATTTAATTGAAGGTCCTGATATGCACCTAATAACCATTTAATATAATGCATCAATAATAACTAAAATAAAAACACAGGGTAATGAAATAAAAATGAGACACTGGCACTTTCCCACCTATCTGATGAAAAGAGAGTAATTTAAGTGGAGATTATTCACGAGCAATTCGAGAGGATAGAAATTACTTCTGAAAATATAGCTAGGGAGTGGGGTAAATTTAAGGTGGAGTTCAAAATAGGGTGGAAATAAAAGAAAGGGAGCTATGGTTAAGAAGTAACAAGAATTATTTAGAGGGATTGACAAATGTTAAACTACTGCAGAATAGGGAGAATCTCACAGAAAATATGAGGATCAACTGCAGAATGTTAAGCAGAAAAAAAGGGATTACCTCAATAATATACATGAGTTCAGAAAGATTGCTATTAAACAACTTTTTTTGATAACACTAGAGCAAAAACACTTTTAGCACAATGGTCAGGCAACAGGAAGCATAAACCTCTGTCGCCAAGCTTAGGAAGCCTACAACAAGGAAGACAACAAGAGATCCTGTAGATTCCATGAAAGTTGGTATAAAGCAGAAATATATGGAAAAAAGATGCAAAAGGAAATGTTTATGAAAGAATTAAATATAGCAAGGTTAGAGGTAGATAAGGCTCAATTACTAATGGCTAGGATATGAGGAGATGAGATAAAAATTGTGAAAGTCCTCAGGAACAGATGGTATTTCTGTGAAAGTTTGGAAACTAGGACGGAAAAAATTGATAAAGATCTGGAAGGTTTTGTTTACCAGTATTTTAAGAGGAAGAGAAGTACAAACATCTTGGTAGAAAGTTGTAGTAGCTGTAATACATAAAGAGCATAAAGATTCATCAGATCCAGCTTTGTACAGGCCCATTTCAATACTAAACCATGACTATAAAGTGTTCATGTCTATAATGGCCAAAAGAATGGCAAAAGTAATGCCAGTATTGATAGATGTGGATCAATGTGGTTTTGTGGAGGGGAGGCAAACATTTGACACATTAACAGAGCAGTGATGATCCAGACGGAAGTAGAATGTAAGAAAATACCATTGTTATTGGTTGATCATGATACAGAGAAAGCATTTGACAGAGTAAGCTGGGCCTTCATGAGCAGGGCAATGGAAGCATTTGCAGTTCCTGAAAAAATTATAAGGTTGATTAGGAGGATATACTAAGGATTGGAGGTGAAAATTAAAGTGGATGGGGTCCTCTATGATAATTTCTGCTTGAGCAGAGGAATCAGCCAGGGATGTTCTCTCTCCCCTTTGTTATTTGCATTATATTTAGAACCACTGTAAAAGAAAATAAGGGACTCAGAAATTCAAGGATATGACTGATATGGTAGTATAGAAAAGCTGGTTCTATTTCCAGATGATATTATTTTATACCTGACAAAACCAGAAAGAGACATTACAGTGCTGTGGAACATTATGAAACAGTTTCAAATCTTTTCAGGATACAAAATTAATGAAGTTAAAACAAAGGCAATAGCGGTAAATTATGTACCCACACATGAATTGGTTCAGCAATATCCATATTTATGGGGGACATGATAAAATTATGTATTTAGGAACACAGACTAAAAATTATTCTGGTGTGGCAGTTAAAGATATGTATGAAGAGACTAAACAAAAGATAATACAAAAACTGAGAAAACAGAAGCTTTGTTATATGGATATGGATACACGCAGTTAAAATGTTTTTAGTCCCATTAGTCTTATACACAGGTCAGACATATTTTTATCTATCACAGGAGAAGTTCTGGTCAGCAATTAATAAAGAGCTGAAGGACTTTATCTGGGAGATGAAGATGGCACGCGTCAATTGGGATAAACTGATTCTTCCAGCAGAACAGGGTGGATTGGGATTACCCAATTTGAAAGGGTATTGCAAAGCTACACAGTTATGGCTCCTATACACAGCACAAGCAGAAAACTATAATTCAAAGTGGAAAGGAATGATAATGAAACGGGGCAGCTCAAGAAACAAGGAGAGACTGGGATTTTGGATGCAGGCCTTTAAGGAGAATAACATCATACAGAACATTATATCCAAAAAGTAGCAGAAAATATCCTAAAAACTAAGCCAACATGGGAATACATAAAGGAGAATCGTCTGGGATGACTGCAATTAGGGATATATGCAATAGGCAAGAGGGGGCTGGAATTTATTGGAAAAAACTGGGAAAGGAACCAAAGTATAGGAAGCAAATAACTAGACAGGGAAGGATAACAGAATGTTAGATGCCAAGAATGTATTATGACTGCAGGTTAGAGACTGCTTTCCCTATCAAAGATTGATATCAGAAAGAAATGGGGGAGGGGGGGCAGGTCCTAAACAAAAGACCAGCACCGGTAGAGTTTTTAGTAGAATCTAGAACAGAAGCTACCATTAAAAAGGGAATAATTAGTAGAGGATACACAATATTGCATGATAACTATAATAATCAATCAGGGGAGGTTAGAAAGGATTGGGAAGAGAGACTGGATAAGTATTTCACAAAAAACAATGGGAGGATATATGTATGTCTCCCAAATATGCAACAAAATCTAGAAGATTTAGGATTTTTGCTTGGAAATGTTTACATAGATATTTTTATACCCCAAGTATAATATATAATATATAATATATATATATATATATATAATATAATGCATGTAAAGTTAACACAGTTAACACAGTTTGATATAAATGTAAAAATGCTAAATTCTGCATAGTGAGAGTATAATAAAAATTAAAAATGTAAAAAAATTTAAAAAAAAAAAGACAAACTCAAAGTGTACAGGGCTTGCTGCTTAATGAAAAGTTTGAGCATCCCAAACTGCACTCCCACCAAATTACTCATCTGTTTGTTACACCTGACATGTGCAAGGCCACAACATGGGCCACCAAAAGCACTGAAGGCATCCCAGTATAAAAGGCTACACAAAATTTACGTGAAAAAGGAACCAAAAATGAAGGTAGGGGTCCAGGTATAAAATTATATCCATCTTCATTAAAACCAAATACACTTTGAGACTGGTCAAACTGCATGACTCCCTTGAAACTACTTGTCTATTAATTAACGCTGGGACTAAATTACCATAGCTAACTACAGCTGATATAGACACCACATCCTAAATACAGACTGAATCTCACACTACAACATTGAATCTCTAATCATATACAGCCCAACACCTTAATCATGGGGAATTTCAACTACAAGCAAACAGACTGGGACACACACACAAGCAAAAACATGCCAGAGGTTCTCTCTTTTTTCCTACACAATTGCTCCCAAAAGCTCTAATATTCTGGACATAGTAGGCTCTAATATTCTGGACATAGTACTCACCAACATAGTGGGGTGGGGGTGTACTGTCCCATTGATGATGTTTCCCTTGCCTGGGCAGCCAAATGACAACTCAGTTCAAAAAACTATAAATAAAACTTACCCCACAGGAACCAAAAAACTAAAAAAAAGTATTAAAAAAAACATACTACAGCCTACTAAGTGATAGTAAAGCACTATCAAAGTATTAATTTCATTCATCATCGATGACTAAGTTGAAGCATAAGCAAATTAGTACCGGACAACAAAAAACCAGGCTCCTACGTAAACTGCAAGCATAAACCACTGTTCTCCAACCAGATCAGCCCAAAAAGCCACAGTGGTGGGACTGTTCAAAACAAGTCATTATACTTCAGAAGAGGAATAATTTGTCAAAAAAAAAATAAATAAATCAAAGAGGATAAAGAGTAAAGTTCCTTCTAAACTAAAAAAAGGAAATCAGAAATTCCAATAAGTCTTCTAAAGCAAATTGCAAAATTAAAATTAAAAATTGCAAGCCCAGCCATATAAGGCTTAAACTGTACTAAATAAAAACCTAACCTAATGTTGCTATATTACAACCTACTTATGTCAAAGATTCTCAATATCCATCACACTGATATTACCAGAGATAATACCAAACCTACTAGCTGACAGATTTAGTGCAAACTTCAAGATTGTATTCATCTACCATATCCCAAAGTATACTTGACAAATCATCCTCTGGGTAGTTACTAAAATCTCTAATCCATGAAAGAAAAATCTCAAAAAAAACACAACCAGAATGGGGCCAGATAAAAACTATCTTCGAACACACAAAAACAATTCCTGCAGAATGTGCCCTTACATTTTTGGTTTTGCACTCAACCAGCCCTTCCACTGCCCTTATAACAATGCAGACAATCATCTCTGCAGATTAGTCCCTGCAGAGGATAACTAAAGAACTAACAGGGACAGAACTATCAGACACAAGTCTGACCTCAATAAAGTCTCTGCAAGTCCATGGAAAGTCATATCATACTCATACTTAATAAACATTCAGAATCTTCAAACAATGGACATCACAGATATGGAACTAAACTGTCTATCTCACCTTATGTCTATTAAACTTGGACTTTTCAGGAGAATTCACTGAAAAAAGATGAAGAGCTTGCCAACCCTTCAGTCTATCTTTGTTAAGGCAGGCAATTCCATTCTGTTCACCACCGTGGCAAAATTGAAAACCTTGCTCCACCTGGATGTGCTGGATGTTGCTAGAGATGTTGCACCACTAACCACTGACAGATGTGCTGGGTGTGAAAATTGTTCCACACAAATCACTGAGCCACCTGTGCTGGGACAGACTCCTGGGTGGGTTGAAATTACTGCATGGGCCAAATTCCTCAAAAAGTCAACAAGGGTCAAAACATTTTTGAAACAGGGCAGGTGCAATGGCAACTGGGGCACAAGATTAGTAGTCCCTGAAAATAAGATTTAATTAGAATTGACATTTTTAAGTTTTGTTTTGTCTGTATTTTTTGTTTATGGTCTGTCAGAACATTTAATTAGTGCTGCATTTTCCTTTTTTTGCTCTGGAATTTTTGTCTGATTTTTTCTGTTGGTGATTGATTTTATAATAGCAGATGCTGATCCCACAGACACCCAAGGATCTGCTCCTCATTGGTATCCCTGTTGAAATGTTGTGATAGAAATGCCAAACCTGGAATATATTTGATATCAGAGATGGATTGGAATTGGGACTTTTACATTTTAAAAAAACTCCTCATACCTCTTCAAATTGTGGAATATGATATGTCAGAAACCTGGAAGAGATTTTCATAGAGATTTTAGGTACCTATGGAGTCTTTATGAAATGATAGAAAGTAGAGGAATCATGAGATCAGTCTATTTTCTGAGAATTGAGGATCCTGAGAGATTCCCCAGGTAAACCATAGGAGAAAACTAAAATAAGGGGAAGTATAGGAGATCCCTCATCCAAGCGAGAGATTCCTGACATTTTGAAAAAGACTCTGCAAAGATATACATGTCATCTAAATAAGGAAATGTGAATACCGTGCAGAATGCAATAGGCTATCACTGAAGCTCATCACTTTGTGAATACCCTTGGCGCAGTGGAAAGCTCAAATAGTAATGTAGAGAATTGATAAGTGTGATCCAGACACAGAAAAACCTTAAAATATCTGAAATCTGGACATATATAAGAATGTGATTATGTGCACCTTTTAAATCTAATTTCAGTAGAAAACTCTAATGGAGAATAAGAGGTAACAAGTTATGAAGGGATAACATTTTGAATTTGGGCACTATCACAGACAGGTTAAGGAAGGAAGGATCCAGAACTGGTATCCATGAATTTTCTTTCTTTCTTTGGTACTAGAAATTCTTCTCATAGTCAAGAAAGAGACAGTTTCTCTCACCACCTGATGCAGAAAATGGTGAAGGACAGGAGGGAAAAGAGGAATTTGGCCTGGCACATGAGGCGAGAATCCCCCGAAAAGGAGGGAGTGACTCCCACTACTATCTGTAATGTTGGTGGATCACTTTTAAAACCTGTGTCTGACAGTATTTCCAACGAGAGAAATGGAGGTAAACTTGAATCAACCTACTTCTGTCATCATACATCTTAAAGACCTCTGTGGAAAATGATCAAAAAAGTATAGTTGTGTACACTTACCATAAATGTAGATGTTCAAGTGTATTCACTGTTGCAGTCATCATCTGTGCGTTATCCCTGCTGTGGTAGCCCACAGCCAGCCCGAATATCAGAGTCAATGTTTTTCTGCGTCAGCTGCTGTCGCTTGTGGACTGATGTTAGGTCGTCTTTGCTATAAAGCAAGGCAGCTAATGCCATCGCATCAGTTTTTCTTGCCCTAACCAGTCAGAACCCTAAGGAAATATGGCAAACTGGTCCTGGTGGTTAAAAACCACCCTAGGAAGCATATGTCTCCCTAAGGAAAGAGGATATAAGGCGGAAGGAGGGAAGAATACCAGGACTCCAACAGTGAATAAACTCGATCATCTACATTTATGGTAAGTGTACAAAACTGTACTAGGTTCTTTCTGTTTCACTGTTGCAGTCATCACCTGTGGGAGGATTCCCAAAGCAGAAGAGAGGAGTGGAAGGATTAGTTAGAGACCTAGGCATGGGTAAGCAAGCCCTGCAGAATTGCTGAGGCAAATCCTGCCCTAGCCTTAGAGAAAAGAGGAAGGTGGTAATGGTTTGTAAAGGTATGGACCAAGGTCCAGGTGGCAGCTTCCAAGATGTCCCTGGTAGGAACTCTTCTGTAGAATGCTGTGGAAGCGGAGGCTGCCCTAGTGGAATGGGTACAAATAGACTTAAGGAGTGGTTTCCCATGTAATCTGTAGCAGAAATGGATACAGTGTGATATCCATTTGGAAATGGTTTGCTTGGAAATGGGCTCTCCTCTGCCCCTGGGGCAAAGCTGACAAGAAGTTGGTCCATTTTCCTGAAAGGTTTAGTACAGTCCAGACAGTATCTGAGCTGTCTGTGCACATCTAGTGAGTGCATAATTCTTTCCCCCTTGTTTTGAGGGTTAGGGAAGAAGGTGGGTAGATGAATGGCTTGGTTGAGGGTCACATTAGATACCACCTTGGGCATAAAGGAGGGGTTAGTCCTCAGGAAGACCCTGTCTGCATGGAAAATGATGAAGGGCTCAATGGCCATTAGTGCCTGAAGTTCTGAAACCCTTCTGGCTGAGGTGATAGCTAGTAGGAAAGCAGTCTTCCAGGAGAGGTATTTCAGTTCTGCTGAAGCAGCAGATTTGAAGGGTAGTAAGATTAGTTTTTCCAAAATATAATTCAGGTCCCAGGCTGGCATGGGTGGCCTTCTGGGAGGTCTGATATTAGAAGCCCCTCTGAGGAATTGTTTAATCAAAGGATGTGAGAACAGGGGCTGGTCTGTATCAAAATGAGATGAAATGGCTGAAGTGTGGATTTTAATAGAAGAGAAGGACAGGCCACTATTGAGTAACTCTACTAGATTGACCAGGATAACAGGGACAGATGGATGTAAGAAACAGATAGCTCCAGGATGGGACGCCAAGTGCCCTCCTTTCTGGGAACAAGGAATAGCCTGGAATAAAAGCCTTTGCCAGTTTGATCTGAGGGAACAGGTTCTACTGCCCCCTGGGAAATGAGAGTTTGGACTTGTTTTAATGCCTGTGCCCACTGATTTGGAGGTAAATATGGGTACCCTCTGGGAATTGGGGGTTTGTTGAAAGTGAATTTGTATCCCTAAAAAATTATCTTTTAAGAACCATTGGTCCTTTGTTACAGACAACCAATTTTCTTTGCAGAGGCAGAGCCTTCCTCCTGGCTTTTGGTCGGTGAAAGGAGGGCAGAGGGGGTAGTGGGCATCACTGAGAGTTTTTGCCATAGAGGGATGGCTTAGAACTCCCTGCCTTTGGGTGCCCTGGTACAGGGGCCTGGGAGGTCTGACCCTGCAGGGCTTACCTTGCCCTTGTCTGCTAGGTGCAGGAAAGGACCAGTGCTTAGAGGGAAATTCCTGCTGAATCTAGGAGGTTGAACCTGAAAGAAATCTTTTACTGTTTGCATTGATTTTGCTTTATCTTCCATGTTTTTAAGCACCTTTTCTGCTTTTTCTCCAAACAAACGGTCCTTATCCAAGGGTGCATCAATTAATTTAGACTTGACATGATCAGGGAGAGGTTGTTCCTTCAGCCATGCATGTCTCCTAATGACAGATCCAGACACTGCTGCCCTGCTTGGGGCTTCTAGTGCATCATGTCCACAGTGTAATGAGTGTTTGGCCACTTGACAAGTACAGTGCAGTAAATCTGCTAACTCATTAGAATTCGCACAGTCAGGAAAGGTAGAAATCTTTTGCTTTAATAGTTCCAAAGTGTGTTGTTGATATTTTAACATATGGAACTGACAGTTGAGTGCTCTGATAGCTAAGGTTGCAGATGTGTAAACTTTTTTACCCCATCTGTCCAGAGCTCTGGCATCTTTGTCAGAAGGAGTACGATTCTTTGCAGAACTAGCCCTAGCTCCTTTAGGACACTGTATAATGACTTCCAGGTCTGCATCAGGATTTCTGTACAGCTATTTGTGAGAATCCGGTACACTGTAAAACCTGTCAGGTTTACTGGGAGCCGATGGGAGGGTGTCAGGGCCTAAGCTGGATTCATGGAAAACATCATCCACCACTTCTAGGATAGGGGGGATGGCTAGGGGTCTGTGCTGGGGCGGGTCTAGAAACTCTCTTAGCCTTTTC
Organism: Protopterus annectens; assembly: GCF_019279795.1. NCBI lineage: Eukaryota > Metazoa > Chordata > Ceratodontiformes > Protopteridae > Protopterus > Protopterus annectens. The sequence goes on from NC_056729.1 coordinate 1,038,055,315, forward strand.
TTAGACTGAAGGAAGTCCTGAGATTCCTAGTGGAAATGTTGCCTGAGGGTGTGAAGGGTTTCCCCAAAGGAAAAGTCTTCTGGTGGGGAGGCAGAAGGAATGGATTCCTCTACATCTGAATCCTCATAAGCAGTCAGAGGTTGTTGTTCCTCTTCAAAATCTGAATAATCAGATTCCTCAGAATCCTGTTCTGTCATTAGTTCAGGAGAAGGCTGTCTTTTCCTTTTAGAAGTTGTGGCCTGACTGCCCCTGATAAGGGAGATAAGACCCTCTGCCATCTTAAGCATTTGGGCTTGGGGTGGTGGAGCAGGAGTAAGATGGTGGCTAGAGGCAGATTTTCTAGGAGTGGCCTGGCTTCTAGGCCTAAGAGTATCCATCAGTCTGAGAGAAACGGTAGTCGGATGAGAAGACATCAGTTTTTGTCTAGAATTGGTAGTGCGAAATACCTCCTTGGTAGCCGGTGCCTGGGTCATGGCTCCGGACCCAACCGAGGCAGAGACAACCAAAGGCTCGGAAGATGAAGACGATTCCTGCAGCATACCGGACTCCAAAAGGGTCTCGGTAGAGGCCTGTGTCAATATCGTATTGGGCATCAAGGGCTGTGAAAGTGCCTCACTGAATTCCGGAGAACTGATGACCTGCTTAGCAGTAGAGTCATCAGAAGGCTTAGCCTTGTTTGGTCTGTTTCTATCTTTATCCCTACGTTTTTTCGGAATGTCTACGGACTGGTGGCTGATAGATGCCATTTGTGAAGACGGAGGATGAAAATACCTCTCTACAATAAGAACTCTACGACGAATGGTTCTTGCACTAAAGAGGGCACAGAACTGGCAACGGGTGATGTTATGGTCTCGGCCTAAACAAGTGATGCAGTATGAATGGAAGTCTCGGTGTGGGATCTGCTTTCCACAGGCGAGACAGTTGTTAACGTTTTCGGACATCGATGCAAGAAAAAAGGATCTCCAATGGGGTACTTAACTTTAGACGTTTTCAGCTGTAATCCGAGCTCTGGTAGTGACTGACCGGCACACTTGCAAACTACTTCTGCTACAGGCTCCACGGCAAGAAAGACTGATGTAATGGCATCATCTGCCTTGCTTTATAGCACTGATGACCTGACATCAGTCCACAAGCGATAGCAGCTGACGCACAAAAACATTGACTCTGGTATTTGGGCCGGCCAAGCGCTACCACAGCAGGGATAACCCACAGGTGATGACTGCAACACTGAAACATGAAGAACATCTGATTCGCTCTCTAAGCTAGAATTAAACATTTCACTTTAACATCCTTGAAGGGTTTGTCTAAACAACTAAGCAAACCTCCTTATGACAGTTCCAATGACAGCAGCCCTGGAAGTGTCATCAACAGAATCATATCCACATTTTAGACAGTGTGTAGCCATTTGAGACAGAGAAGCAATTAAGTTACACAAAGAAGTGTTTTCATCAGAAGAAGAAATAAATGCAATAACATTTCTCATGTTCACAAAAACAGCAGGCATAACCTTTAACATTTTGAGACTGAGAGTTTAGAATTTAAAAATAAGTGTGGTAGAAATATACACATTTCCCATATCCATCAAAAGTCTTCCTATGCATGTCAGAAGCAGAGAGTTTGATATTCATCAGATGTCTAACAGCTGCTGGGTTCACTAGAGCAATAGCAGATAGGTCTGATCTGGGATTAGAATAGAAAAATGTGTAAGACTGAGGAACTTAATACAATGTATCTGCTTTCCTGGAGGCAGCAGGCTGGCTGTCAAGCAAGTTACAGGTGTGAAACAAAACATTTTCCAGTGCTTAAAGGACAGTAAAAATTGACACAGGTACAGGAGATCCAAGTGCAATAAACCATAACACTTCTGTGCAGACTGTAGAATGTCATTATGTTCCTACTGAGACGATTCATTATAGAAACAGTTTAAAAAAAGAGAACCCTTCAAAGGGCCCAGCAGAAACCATACTCTTCTCAGAATCTGAAACAGAAACTTGAGTAGACAAAATGGAATTTGTCTATAACCATATTGTAGTTAAAATTCATGAACTTTTCAGAAAATGAAAAAGCCCTTTTCCTCTTACCAAAAACATCTTAATTGAAAGGGTCAAAAGCCTACACTAAAGCTGAGCGTCATTCCCGTCCAAAGTGAGTGAGACAGAAGAGTATGTTGTTGAATTTTTTGCTTCTTTTTTACAAGAATTTCTGAAGAATGAGATCGACATTCAACACAGAAAGCCTTCCTAAGGATTGGCATATAAGTCTGGCTAAGCAGAGAGGTATTCCTGACTCTTCTTCCAAGACAGATAAAACTACCTCTCCTTTCCTTGCCAAGATCACCCCAAAAGCCATAAAAGAAGTGCCTAACCCATGGTCCATGGGGGCTGAGGGGCTATGCCAGAGGTAGCTAAGGAAAAAGATAAATGATCCGCGGATCTAGAAATGACTACAGCAGACTCATTCACTGCTAGCTGAGGCACTTTAGCAGCCTGTTGTGGTGCTAAAGGCTTTTTATTTATTTTCTTTTTATTGTTGCTGGAAGAAGGAAAAATTGAGGAACTGGCAGGTTGTTCCATGATTAAGCCGAATAAGCTGCCCATTTCCCACAGAAGCCTGGCAGCAGTAGTCGGTAAAATGGGTAAGTAGTAAAAAAGCATTCTTTTTTTCCATCAAAAACAGAGTAAAAAGCACTTTAAACATTTCCTCCAACCCCCAAAAGTAAAACAGCATAACATTTACCTCAGATAAAGTATTTTTAAAATAGTTTAATGAAAGTTTATTCAAAAAAAGTGAAAATTAATGCTCCTGTTCAATAGCTATTAAAAGTCATGTGACAGTCAATAAAAACACTTTTTCCTAGATTAAAAATATTTTCTTCGCATACAAAGTTCAACATCTGGCTTTAAAAGTAAAAGTTGAAGTTTTATTTCCCCAAAGATCATTTATCTACTCAGCAATAGAAAGTGTTAGCAAAAAATCCATCCTTGAAAGTTCAAAAGAGGAGCACAATTTGACAGCAAAACAGCTTTAAAGGGCTTGGCACCCAAACCACTCTTTTTAGTCAGCTCAGCTCAAGGTGACTAATGACTTGGATGGGTGGAAAGTGCCCTGAAGCATTGAAAGCTGGCCAGCTGTTATATTCTTAGTGGAATATAGCCCATATAACTAAAGCTACTTTAGCAGTGATCTTACTGAAGAACCTCCAATGTTATCTGGGCCAAAAGGGTGTCACCAGCTGTATCTCTGGATTGTCTTTCTGAATTTTTAGAATGACCTTTAAAATGAAAAGAAAGAGAAGTAAGGCACACAGGAACTTCCCTTTCTATGGAAAGGAGAAAGCATTCATTTCCCAAGTTCCTTGCATGGAGCTCTAGAGCAAAACATTCTGAGCTGTTTTTTTTTCAAGGTGGAGACAAAGAGATCTGTCTGGGTTGTTACCAAATGATGGACAATTTGATGGAGGACCTCTCTGTTCATCATCCATTCATGAGGGTCTGACTTGGATCTGCTCAAGTAATCTGCCTTTGAATTAATTTCTGACAGATGCAAACATCTTGAAGACAGAGAATATGGTATATTGCAACATCCCAATGCTTTACAGCAAGCCTGCAAAGGTGTTAAGACCTTGTTCCTCTTTTTGTTGATATACCACATGACTATGGTATTGTCTCTTAAGATTTGAAGATTGGCAGGAAAATAAGAGTTATTTACTTACCATAATTTGGAATCTGTGCTATCCAGTGTCATCATTCATCATGGATGGGTCTTGGATCCGACTTCGGATCCATGATGGCAACTGATGGACAGATCCAGAGCTCAAGCACCTCCCCTTCTCATAATCCCCTGCTGATCTGTAACCCTAAGATCGAGTTTGATGGACAGAGGAAAAAGATAAAAGAAAAAAGATGCTAACTATCTCCAAGAAGAAAAAACTCCCTCCCACTTTTACCAGGTCCCAGAAGGAAGGGGGAAGGAGGGCAGGAATGTGATGAATAATAACACTGGATAGCACAGATTCCAAGTTATAGTAAGTACATAACTCTTTATCTGATACTATCCACGTCATTATTCATCACAGATGGGTCAGAGTCTCCTAGCTACTATGAACCCTGGGAGGCCTCAGAGAAGGATATGCCAGAGCACAGAGGAACCAAAGGAAGCCCTGTTCTTAGACACTAAATCCAACTTGTAGTGTGAAATAAAAGTGTGGGGATTAGACCAAGTAGTAGTGACACAAATCTCATCCAATGAAAGCTCAGCTAAGAAGGTGGAAGACATAGCCACACACCAAGTAAAGTGGGCTTTAACTGGTCTGGATAACTCCATGTGCCTGCTGTCATAAATATGTCCATAGATAGGTACTTGGCTATCGGCCCCAGGGCCTATACAAGCCTAGCCATAACGATTCCCTGGCTATTGCTTCCCACAAATATTTATTTTCCTGGACCCCTGTCTAGCAGGGCTATTGATGTGATACCCGGGGTGAATTATCTATCTCCCATCCAATCGTCAAGGTTCCTTTTGAAGAGGGCCATTGAGGCACTCTGCCTGACATGTATGGGCAGCCTATTCCATTGTACGGGGAGTCTCTGGGTCAGGAACCTATCCCTCCAGCATGTTCTATTCATCATGATGGCAAGGTTAAAATCCCTGGTGGGTGTGGCTCGGAGGGATTGGGATTTCTTTAAGTGTAGCATGTCCAACAACTCTGGGTTTGACATGGCCTTGTATGTTAGGCAGAGATTGCCTCTCAGTAGGCGATATGAGACAGAATATAGCTGGAGTTTCTTTAGACGGTCAGCATAAGACATCTGCTTTAGGCCTGTGATTCTTTTTGTGAGGTATTTCTGCGGCCTTTCTAGTTGTTGCAGATGTCTTGTGAGGTACATACCAAACAGGGCATTGTATTCTATAATGGGTCTAATTAGGGATGAGTACAGAGGGACAATGATCTCCTTTTTTCTGGATGAAAATCCCTTAGTGATGAGGTGTGCCACGTAGAAGGATTTTCTAACTGTTGTGGTTATGTGGTTATCACAGGTGAGACCACTGTCCACATGTGTCCCTAAGTCTCTTATCACACTTTCGGTGTTTAGTGTACTGCCACCTATGTGGTAGTTCACAAGTACGTGGTGTGAAGACTGGTAGAGATGGGTGAGGCTGCCAGCCTAGCCAGATAGAATTGTGCAGATAATTCTATTATTTGTAAATATGAATGTTGAACTACGGACTTGTTTTCTTAATTGAAAGAAAATATTGTGAAATGTTGAAATACAGGCTTGTTTTCTTAAATGAAAGAATATGCTGTGAAATGTTGAACTTAAAACAATGTAGCAACATTGCCCTCTGCTGTAAAGAAAGCTAGGTCAAGCATTTCTTGTCTGTCCTTTGCAGTTGAAATTATTTCATGCCTGTCCCTTTGAAGTTGGAATTTGGAGTGGATGAGTCTGGAGTGAAGCATCCTGCCTATTGTTTTAACTTAAGGAATAATTACTATAGTTTACATGTGGAATGTCTTTTATTGATGTAGTTTTCTGCAGGTGCAAGATAACAAGAATGTAGTATCTGTCAGCCTGGGAACCCCAGGAAAGTGTGAAATGATGTAATGGGAATCAGGACTGAAAATAGCAATTTAAAGAGAGAATCAGAAGGCATTAAGCATTTTTTGTCTTGACCATCCAACTCTCAGCATTGTCTTGCTCATATGTAAGTTATCTTAGACTTGTGTTTTCTTTTAGAAATAGTTAGAAACTAGAAAGATTAGACTAAGTGTTCTTCTGTGATGTCAGAACTGTACTACTGAATTATTTTAAGTATTTCTCTGTGATCTCTGAACTCTTGACTAGCACTGTATAGTAAGAAGTATTACCTTGTATTTTTATTATTATTAAATATTTTAAAACCTTTCAACTGTGGCTGTTTTGTGTAGAGATAAGTTAAGCTCTAAGAGTACATTGCATGTACATAAGGATTTTGTGCCAAGTCACTCTAATAAGCCTTGACTGTTGAGTCATATTACCAATTGGATAATAATATTGCACAGTAATAATTGGACACCCTTTATACGGCCTTTAAGTAGCTGATAAGTATTAGCTGGGTGGTGGCAAGTGGTACTACCGTACAGTCTGGGTAAAAGGGGCACAGCTGAAGAGCCTGTGCCAGCCTTCCCCAGAAGTGTCTGTGTGGTTGTATAAACTCTTATCTCAAAGTGTGTGTGTGTCAGCTACTTGGACAGGGACACGAAGCACTGGTTGGACAGAGAGGATGCTGGAGATTTTAGCTTGCCCAGCTGGCTGAGATCTGGACCCTACAGCTGTGCCAGTGGGAAGTCTTATTAGAGACCTGCAGAGCAGGGGAGTGACCAGCCATGGACTGACTGTGATCTCTGTGTGCTCTTAAGGGAAACTGCACTTTACTGTATGTATTTGTTATCCTTTCCTCATATATGAGGCACCCTCTCTGGTGTTAGTGGTGAGGATTGAGGCTCCTTGATTGCTGGGCCAGGGCACGGGCATCACACGTGGCTTTTCCCAAAGGGGACAACTATACATTTTTTTGGCATTTAGCTTGAGCCCATGGCTCTGGCACCAGGCATCTGTTTTGGTAAGGCCCTTTTGTAGTATATCCATATCATTTGGGGATTCAATAATGGCTCCCAGCTTGCAGTCATCTGCGAACTTTGTAAGCTGGAGTCCCTTAATGTTGGCCTGTACTTCAGAGAAGTAGATGCTAAACAAGAGTGGTCTGAGGGCAGAACCCTGTGGTACACCACTTGTCACTTGTCTGGAGCTGGATTTGGTGTCGGCTACTTTTACAGTGTGTGTTCTGTCAGTAAGCCAGTTTGCAACCCATCTTGTGACGTAGGGATTAATGCCCAGCTTAGTAAGTTTATCTATGATTCCAGAGTGAGGAATAGTGTCGAAAGCCTTGATGAGGTCCAAGTAGGCTGTATGAGCCACCTTACCCACGTCCACATCTCTGGAGACTGATTCGAAGAAGTCAATCAGATTCAGGAGGCAAGGTCGGCCCTTCATGAACCCAAACTTAGTGGGGTCCAGTGTTTCAAGGTTGCCAATGTCTTTATTTATAAGTTCCATGATAATACGTTCCATGGCCTTGCAGATCAGGCTCAGACTGATGGGACGGTAGTTCCGAAGATCCAAGGTGGATGCTCCCTTGTGGAGTGGGATGACTGTAGCTGTGCGCCACTCTGTGGGCATGAAGCCTAAGGTGAGGCTATGATTAAACATGACACATAGGTAAGGTGCCAGTTCATTATGTAGTTCATGCAGTACACAGGCCAGGATGTTGTCTGGTCCCATGGATGCTGTATTCTTGGCTTTGGAGAGTGCAGTTTTTACCTGAGTGGCTGTGATTACTGGAATTTGGCATTCATTTGTTATTGAGATGGGCCGTTTAGGGAGTGAGAGGGGGGTGATGTTGGCACTGAATCTATCTGCCAGGATATTGGCAATATCCTTGGGATCAGTATATCTAGTGCCATTCTGCTGCAGCTCAGAGCAGATCTGAGTATTGCCATTTAGATTCTTGACAGAGCTATAGAATGCCTTGTGGTTTGGAATCTTTGGCAATTTTGTTTTTGTAACTAGCTTTGGAAGATTTTATGAGAGATCTCAGCTTTCTACTGAGGCTGGTGAGGGAGTTTTTTGAATCCTGTGTTCTTCCCCTTTCCTGCAACAGTTTCTTACTTCTGTTGTACAGCTTGTTTATGGCAGGGGACCACCAGATTGGCTTCCTTTTTTAGAGGACAGTGTCTTGGTTCTATTTGGGATGGCTTTGGAGAAGTTTTTTATGGAGGTTTCCTTAAATGGGGAGTGGGGATTGGATGTGGATATCAAGGGTGATTAGCTTATGGCCTGATCTGACCAATGAGGGGGTGACCACTGGTGTGGAGCACCGATCTCCCATGTTGGTAATGACCAGGTCTAGAATATTGATGCCCCAGGTGTGACTATGAATTAGTTGCTTTAGAGCGTTGGAATTTATGAATTCCAAGAACTGTTGAGCAAAGGTGTTGGTACAGGAGTAGTTTTCCCAATTAATGGCAGGGTAGTTGAAATCACCCAGTATTAGGGTGCTTGGTTGTATCTTAATATTTTCCAGTATGTTTAGAAAGGTGTAGTGAGAATCTTGGGGCATGGTGGGGGATCTGTAGCAAGCTACAATTTGTATTGCAGTCTTACCTGTGTTAGTTGCACCTGGAGAATTACAGATGCATTGTGTTGGGCAACCAGCCTGGAGGTGTGAATATCCTTGGTGAATTTGGACACTCCTCCACCTTTAGTGTTTTGGTCCTGGTCTGGTGGTCGAAAAGTGTGGTATGAGTTGTATCCTGGTATTGCAGGGGTGCTCTCTGGAGCTTTGAACCAGGTCTCAGTTACTGCACAGATATCAATGTTCTCCATTTTTAGGAGAGCCACGATAGAGAGCATCTTGAGGTTTAGACTTCTAGCATTGAGTAGCATTATCTTCAGATTTTGCTTGCTTGTACCTGTTAGGGTGGTAGTTTTGTCCTTTGAACCTTGCCTAAAAAAGGGACTATAGGGGTGGCAAGAGCCTTAGCCAGTAACCTGAATCCCAGGGGCAAAAGGTGCAAACCATCTCTTGCAAAGCATCGTGGTTTGTCGATCATGTCATCCCAGGCAGACAGATACTGGATCCCCTTTAAATGACACCAGAAGCTTAGCCAATTATTGAAGTTAATCATTTTTTCCTTATACTGTGGTATCATTCTGGGCGACGGAAGGATGCTACTCGGGGCTAGGGTCATACCTGCCTGGGCTACATGATCTGAGAGCTCTTCCATGTCTCTTTTCATGTAGTCCAGGGAGGTACGTCTCAAGTCATCCACTCCAACATGGACAATGACAGAGTCATATTTGTACTTCTTGTGGATTGACTTGAGTGCATGCGTTATGTGGCAGATCCTGGCACCCAACAGGCAACTAACTGTAATGTTCTCCTTGTTCAGCCTGGTGAGTGGGACATCAGTGTGCCTGACTATACAGTCACCTATGACTAAAGCGCTGGGTACATTGGCTTGCCTTAGGGGCTGCTGTTGGGTGGCACACTGGTGTTGTGAGCTATGTGACATTTTGGTTGTGTGTGGGGGTGGTGTTTGTTTGCATTTCAGCTTCTGAGGTCCTTGTTGCTTGGGCAGGTTAATGTTAAGAGCCTCTGCATATGTGGGTTTTGTGTTGCTATGTGTGGGTTTTGGTGGTGTGGGTTTTAAAGGACAATGTGTTGTTTGAGGTGTTGTGTGGGTGTTAACCTTCTCCTCTTGACTGTCTAGCACAATCTTGGCTGGAGAGAGCTTTGCTTCCAGTTTGGCTATACTGCATCTCTCACAGGTTGTAGTGTTTGGTGGTAGGAGGAGAGGGTTGTCTGTGTACATGAGGCAATTGCTGCATTGCCTCAGTATGCCCATATTCACCACGTGGACAGGTTGAAATCACTGGAAGCTGACCCTTGGACATGCCTGGTTAGGTGCTTTCTATGTAGGAAATATAGCTTGCAATCCATCTGGAAATAGTTACCTTAGTGAGAGCCAGACTCTTTCTGGCCTGAGAAAAGGCCATGAAAAGCTGGTCCAACTTATGGAATTCCTCAATTCTCTTAAGATAAAAGCGTAGCTGCCTATGATCATCTAAACAATGTAAGGTATACTCCCCCTTATTAGAATAATTAGGGAAGAAAACTGGTAGTTGAAAGGATTGGTTGAGATTAGTCTCCAAAGCCACCTTCACAATGAATGAAGGATTTGTCCCAAGGGATACCCTACTTTGTAGAATACCATAAAAGGGGGTTTAATACTGAGAGCATGGAACTGAAAAACTCTCTTGGCCAAAGTAATAGCCACCAAGAAAGCTGTCTTCCAAGACAGGAACTTAAGATCACAAGATGCAGCTGGTTTGAAGGTTTTTTGTGTCAAAGACTGCAACACCAGAGTCAAGTCCTATAGTGCGGAGGGATCCTTGATAGGAGGTCTAAAAAGAAAGACTCCTTTGAGACAGGCTTTGCAGAGTTTAGAAGAAAAGATGGGACCCTCATTCAAATGGAAATTAGAGAAAGCAGCCAATTGGAGTTTAGTCGTGGAGGAACTAGCACCTTCCTGAAAAAGCGAAGTCAAGAACAACAAAATGTCAGGAATCGGAACTACAAAGGGATCAAAATTTCACTGTCTGGCCTGGATAGAAAATCTTTTCCATTTACTGGTGTATACCTTCTTAGTAAAGCTAAGATGGTATTTTTAACCGGAGAAGGAAACCTGGACTGAGAAAGGATTACTGGAACTAGAGAAACCAAGGGATTAGAGGAAGGGTTTGTAGGTTAGGAAGAGGAAGCCTCCAGGGATGGGAAATGAGATCCAGGAAGGGATCCAATATCCAGGGAGGATATCTCAGATGAGACCAGAGAAGGCAGAACCATGCCTGATGAGGCCAAAAGAGGGTCTGTGGTCACCATGGCCTTGGGTGGGGGAAGACAGAAGGGTCTGCCAAGTGTCAGTTCCTGAGACTGAAGCCACCAAGTAAGGTGATTTCTGCACATTTGTGTTATCCTGACGGGCATGGACATGGGATGAACCTGAGTGGACCAAGGTCCACTGGGGAATCCGCATGTGATACCTGGCCAGAGGTACTAACTGAATGGTAGCTGCCATCTAGCCTAACATGTGTAGAATTAGGTGGGGTGCTGGATTCTCCAGAACCAGCAAGCGATAGACCTGATCCCGAATAAGTTGAACTCTGAGAGGGGGAAGTGCTGCAGTCTCCAACACAGAGTCCAGTTGAACCCCAGTGAATTATAGTTATATACTTACCATAACTTGGCATCTATGTTATCTGTACTCACCATTCATCACATTAGGGTCATGGATCTGATATTGGATCTGAGCTGGCATACTCAGAATACAGCTTAGCTCAAGCTCTTCCCCTCCCATAATTCTCTGCTGCCCTACACTCCCTCAGATCAAGTTTGCCTGAGGAAGGAATACAGACAAAAGTATTTAAACAAAGCAGAACCTCCAAATCCAACCAATCTTCCAGGAAGGGGGCTAGAGAGTGGGATTGTGATGAATGGTGACTACAGATAACACAGATGCCAAGTTATGGTAAGTACATAACTATAAATCTGATGTTATCTAGTCACCATTCCTCACATTAGGGTCAGAGTCCCCAGCTACCTAAATCCTGGGAGGTCTCAAGGAAGGACATGCCAAAGAACCATTGAGCCAAATAAAGCCCATCCTCTGGAAATCAAATCCAACTTATAGTGGGAAATGAAAGTGTGGGGAGAAGACCACGTTGCTGCTGCACAAATGTCATCTAAAGACTGACAATCTGCAAAGCCAGTGGATGTAGAAACTGTCCTGGTAAAATGAGTCCTCACTGGTGTAGCCAAGGAAATACCTTCTGAAGAATAAATGAAGGAAATACATTGCAAAATCCAATGGGAAACTGTGACTTTCAAAATACCCCTGCCATTTCTGTTCAAAGAGAAGGCGTGCTATGTAAATAAAAATTGAAGTTGACGATGTGCGTCCAATGTGTGCAGAATATATTCTCATTTATTGGAATAGTTAGGGTAAAATACGGATAGATGAATACATTGATTGAGATTCGCTGATAAGGCCACTTTAGGCATGAAGGATGGATCTGCTTTTAGAGACATCCTGTCCTTGTGGAAAACTAAATAGGGCAGCTTGATAGTAAGAGCTTGCAACTCCGAAACTCTCTTTGCTAAAGTTATTGCCACTAAAAAAGCAGTCTTCCAAGAAAGAAATTTAATAACAAATGAAGCCGCTGGTTCAAAGGGTGGTTTTGTCAAAGCCTGCAGGACCAAAGTCAAATCCCATGGGGGAGAAGGGGTTTTTACAGGAGGCCGTAATAGAAAACTCCCTTTTAAAAGGGCCTTACAGAGGCACGCAGAAAAGGCAGAATTACCACCAAGGTGAAAATTCGAAATCGCTGCCAACTGTACCTTGATAGTGGAAAAACTAGGCCCTTCCTTAAAGAGAGAGGTCAAAAAGAGAAGTATTTCAGGAATAGGGGTGGAGAACAGCTCTAAATTCCTATTCTTCACCCAAACCAAAAACCTCTCCCATTTACTGGAATAAACTTTCCTAGTAGAGGACCTCTGGGAAGCAAGAATAATCTCCTTTATGGGTGAAACTAGCCTGGATTTAGCCAAAATCACTGGAAATGGACATACCATGCTGTCAGACATAGGGTCTGAAGGTTCAGGAGCAGTAGGAGAGAAGGATGAGATAGCAGATCCAGAATTGCATCGAGCTCCCAGGGTGGATGCCTCAAATGAGACCGTAGGAGGGGGAACCACACCTGCCGAGGCCAAAAGGGGGCAATGAGGATCAGTTGACTCTTGAGGCATCTGGCTTTCTCAAGTACTCTGGGAATTAGAGGTAACGGAGGAAAGGCATACAGGAGACCCGGAGGCCAATCATGGGTGAGCGCGTCCCTGAGGGATTCCCCCTCTGGGGGAGTCAATGCAAAGACATTGCTACATTTGTGGTTGAGAGCAGATGCAAACAGATCACAGCTCGGATAACCTTACCGACGGAAGATCTGTTGAGCCACCGCTGGCTTCAGGGACCACTCGTGAGGAGTCAATATAGCCCTACTCAATTTGTCCACCAACACGATGGATGCTCTGGGAATGTGAGTTGCAGTGAGAAAGCACCCCATGGCCATCACCCACTCCCAGACCCTCATGGCCACGTGACACAGCAGATAAGAATGTGTGCCACCTTACTTCTTTATATACCACACAACAGCCATGTTTGTCTGATAGAATCACAATCGTTCCCTGAGAAGGCAGTCTTGAAAGGTTTGCAATGACAAAAGGACTGTCCTCATCTCCAGAATGCTGATGTGCAGTTTGGTCTCTGAGGGCAACCATGTCCCTTGGATCATCTATCCCTGGAAATGCCCCCCACCCCAGGAAGGAAGCATCCGAGGTGAATGTCGCCACAGGAGTTGGAGGAACAAAGGGCCTGCCCGCTAGAAGATTTGGTGAATGAATCCACCACAAAAGATGCTTGTGACACACCGGGGTGAGCTGAATGGGAAAGAATAGGGGATGCCGCAATGCTGACCACTGAACTGCAAGGGCCCACTGAAGGACCCTCATATGGTACAGAGCCATCGGTACCAAATAAATGGCAGCTGCCATTGATCCTAGAGCCCTGAGAATGAGTGAGGCCAGAGAAGAGGTTAGCTCCGGCAAGGTCTGAACTTGGTTGTGAATAAGCGACATCCTTCGAAGAGGTAAGGCTGTGACCTGAGAGGTGGTATCTCAGAGAGTGCCTATGAACTCCAGCTTTTGGGTTGGACTCAGAGAGGATTTTGTCATGTTCACTGTAATACCCAGTAGATGGAACAGGGAAAGTACAGTGTGAATATTGTCCAGTAGTTGATGTCTTGTGGGGGCCATCAGGAGCCAATCGTCCAAATAGGGAAAAACTTGGATTCCCTGCAGCCGGAGATGAGCTACTACCACCGCCATGCATTTGGTGAACACCCGGGGGGCTGAGGTGAGACCAAAGGGCAGGGCCTGGAACTGAAAATGATTGGCTCCCAACCAAAAGCGGAGGAATCTCCTGGACCGTCGATCCATTTTTATATGGTAGTACGCGTCCTGGAGGTCCACTGAGCACATCCAGTCACTGCGGTACAACAGAAACACAATCGACTGCACAGTGACCATCCAAAGCTTCAACTTCTGCATGAACTGGTTCATTTGACTGAGATCCAAAATAGGACGTAGGTCCTCTCTTTTCTTTGGAACTGCAAAGAAGCTGGAATAAGTTCTGGATCCTCTCTGTCCTGTGGGGACCTGTTGGATGGCTCTTTTCTGAAGAAAGCTTACAGCCTCCTGTTGGGCTGCCTCTTCCTGACTGGGTGGCACATCTGGAAGAAGACTGAATTTTGGGGGAATTTCTGAAAAGGGAATGCAATAATCCCTGGATATAATTGCTAGCACCCACTGATCATTTGGAACACATGCACATGCTAGCGGGTGCAGTGATAACTGACCCCCGACTGCCCCCAGGGACGAACAGTTGGGCAACATCTCAGGGATGCTGCAAAGATTTCTCAGAGAAGGGTTCCCTGGAACCTTGGTTTTGCAGGTCTCCTTAGCCCCTGAGGCAACATCTACCATTTAAACCTCTTCCCCACCCCCCTGGAAGAGGAATCCTCCTGAACATCTTGAAAGGGAGACTGTGCCTTCCTGAACCACATTTTCTTACTCCCCTTCTGGGTCTTGGAAAAGGACCTCTGAGGGGCAGAAAACTTGATCCCAATGGCTGACAAGGTCTTCCCTTCCTGTTCACTGTAGGTCAAAGCCTCTTTCACAGTGGGACCAAAGAGTGTGTAACCATGAAAGGGGGCATTAACAAAAGACGTCTTGAAGGCCTCTGCAAACCCACTCAAACGGAGCCAGGCATGATGCCTAATTGCTATACCTGAGCTCGCCGCCCGTGAGGACCCTTCCGCAGCATTGGAAATTTGCCTCATGGAAGAATTCGTAACTGAATGAAGGATTGACAGCTTTGGAGAAACTGCCTTGAATTCCTCCTCAGACATGGACCCAGAGAAGGAAGTAGATAGTTCCTTTATCAAATCCCTCTGGAAACGGGTGAAATGCACAAGATAATTTAACGCTCACAGGCTAAAGGCAGCCGAGGTGAACACCCACTTTCCAAATCTATCCACAGCCCTCAATTCACAATTGGGCAGATGGACAGAAGAACTCTGCTCTGCCAATTCCTTTTTGGTGGCAGCGGCCACCACAATAGCATCAACTGGGACCGGTTTGGACCAAAAGGTTCTGTCTCATGGAGGGCTCAGAAACTTGTCCGCTTTCTTGGGCACTGGCTCCATGGTATCTGGCTCCTTCCAAGCCCTGCTGGCCACAAGATCAATGACAGGATCAGCAGGTGGGGACACCCAGGAGGTAGATGGCCCCATACTGAAAGCCTCCAGAAATATGGCTTCCTCCGAGGACGGGGTTTGAGTAGACCAACCATCTTTGGCCTTGAGGATCTCGAGTATGTCTCCAAAAGAGACATCCTCTGGCAGAGATCTCGGGGACCCGTCCCTCTCATCAGCATCCATATCCTCAGTAAGGGACTCCATAGGGGAGTCAAGATGTCTCCTCTTACAAGTCCTCTTCCTGGGTACTTAGTCTGCCGGGGTGGTGGGGAAGACTCAGAAGAAGAGGGGGCCCCTGTGGAGGGCCATCCCCCTGGAGGCTAAGTCAGACAGGTGGACCAGAAGCAGGATGACACAAGCCACTCAGATACTGGGGCTGGGTAGGATGACCATGCATGGGAGAGGCAGCTCTGATAGCAGAGAAAGATCTTTTGGCAGCCCGGAAAGTGGAAGGACTAGAAGAGGTTCCATCCCCCTCTCCTGCCAATACAACCCTAGCGAAAGAGAAGGTGGACACCCCCCCTGTCCCCCCACTCCACCAGACAGCACCAGAATGGAACTGTCGAAGGCCAAGGTGCCCAGAGAAAAAGACCGGTCTGAAAAACCTGGGCCCAAATCTAACCCCATACACCCCAGCTCGACAGGCCCGACCGGCCAGATGGTCTGTTTCGGGGGGACAAGAACAGTACCAACCACAGATCCCATCAGGGAAGGACCTAAACTGGGCCCCAGAGCTTCCCTAGCCTCTGCTCCACTCAACAGTCCCTGTGAATCCAAGCCACTGGTTAGATAAGCGATCGAAGGGGAAGTGGGAGAATGGATTCCCGACCTGTGGGCTGGAGAAGCCAGAAGCCCCAACTCCAACTGAGCATTCAGAAAGGCCTGCATCATCCTGTCCATATCCATAGGAAGGGCCCTCCTGGAAGATCGGGAGGAGATGGAGGATCTACTGGGAGAGTTGCGCCTGGAGACCCAGAACCTGCTTTGAAGACAACGGATCCAAAGGGAGATCCTCCACTACAATCGGCTCCAACACAACTCTTGGATCCGACTGAATCGGAACTGAACTCAGTAAAGGATCCGAAATACTACTTCTCGAATCCCTCGGATCCGAAAGGGTTGGATCCGTAAGTACAGTGCCCACCCTCTGATCCAAAGGTCTGGAGTTGAAATCCTTGGATACAGGAGAGGAAACCAAAGTTACCAGATCTGAGGGCTTCAGGTCCGAACCCTTGGATCCAGGAGTGGACTCCCTGTATGATCTGGGATCCGAAACTGCCCTGGCTGGAGCCGGATCTGAAGACGTAGGATCCGACAGCCTGGGATGCTTGGTTGAGGCCTCCTCCATGAAAAGCTTCTTTCTAACACCAGAAGAGTTCACCTTGGCCGGGGAACCAGTGACCAAGGTGCCTCCTTTGACCAAGCCTTTAATAAGGAGCTTGTTACGACAGTTGACCAAAGCCCTTGGGTTGAAAGCGGCACAAATGCTGCATTCCACCTCATGGTGGTCACAGCCGAGACAGATAAGGCACTCCTCGTGTGAGTCAGAAATAGGCATTTTCCTCCCATATGAGGTGCACCTTTTAAAGCCCAAAGGTTTATCTGACATAATCGAACCAGGAAACAAAGTCATAAAACAAGCCACAGTTCGAAAACCTGATAAAACTGTCCAAAACACTCAAGCACAAAGAGCAACTTAAATCTACTAACACTACTTACACACCACAGTAACTAGGCCGAAACACAAAACCCCGAGAAAGGGACAAGAAGAAAAGGTAAGAATCAACCGGGAGGGGATATCTAAGAAGGGATAACTACCTACTAACTCTACAACTCAGAAAAATACAAGAAAATTAAGAAACCTTTCAAATAAACACTTATCCTAAGAGGAGTTGAGCAATCCATGTCTGACTGACTGAGCGGCAAATCAGATCTGAGGGAGTGTAGGCAGCAGAGCATTATGGGAGTGGTGGAGCTTGAGCTAATCTGTGTTCTGAGTATGCCGGCTCAGATCCAATATCGGATCCAAGACCCTAACGTGAGGAATGGTGACTAGATAACATCAGATCTCCAGGTTCTGGCACAGAGAAAGATTGGATTTGGGCAGATTGATGGTGATGCCAAGATCCTGAAAGAAATTGAGGGTATAATTGGTAGCCATTGACAATTGATGCCTCATGGGGGCCAGGAGGAGCCAATCATCCAGGTATGGAAAGACCTGGAAGCCTTGCAGCCTGAGATGGGCTGCCACCACTGCCAAACATTTGGTAAACACCAAGGGGGCTGTGCTGAGTCCAAAGGGCAAGGCTATGAACTGGTAGTGACTGGCCTCTAACAAAAACTACAGGTGTCTTCTGGAGTATTTGTTGATCTTGATATGATAGTATGCGTCGTTGACATCCACTGTCCTTGCACAAGAAAGGAGAATGGACTGAACAGAGACTATCCACAACTTGGACTTCTGGACTGACATATTTAGTTCGCTGAGGTCCAAAATTGGACGCAAGTCCCCAGTCTTTTTTGGCACCAAAAAGAAGTGAGAATAAGTTCCAAATTCTCACTGTCCTGTTGGGACCTCTTGGATGGCTCTACTTAGAAGAAGGTCTTGAAACTCAAGATGGGCCAACCCCTTTGGCAGGGTGGAATGTCTGGGAGAGATTTTAATACTAAGGGGGACTGAAAGAAGGGAATGACGTAACCCCTGGAAATAATCCTTAACACCCACTGATCTGAGGAGATATTTGTCCAAGCTAGTGGGTGCAAGGACAATCGTCCCTCGACTGACTCCAGGGCAGGGCAGTCAGGCAGCTCTTCAGGAGCACTGAAAGGGCTTCTTCGAGAAGGGTCCCGGGAGCCCTGATTCTGTGGAATCCCTCTGCCTCTGGGGAAGTGTCTACCATTGAATCTCGTGCCTCGGCTTGTGGAAGAGGATTCTTGGGAGCATCTTGGAAGGAGGACTGAATCATGCAAAACCAAGCTTCTTACTCAATTTCTGATTCTTACAAAAGGATTGCTGGGGAGTAGAAAACTTGATTCTGACTGCGGACAGAGTCTTACCCTCTTGCTCATTGCGGGTCAATTTCTCCTTGATGGAAGGTCAGAAAAAGTTCGAACCATCAAAGTGGGCGTTGGTAAAAGATGCCTTGAAATGTTCTGCAAACCTGCAAAGGCGCAGCCAGATGTGCAGTCTAAGGGAGATTCCTGTGCCAGCCACTCAAGAGGTGGCCTCCATAGCACTGGAGATCAACCTCATCTAGGCATTAGCCCGGGAAGTCAGAGTGGACAGCTTAGGAGAGACCAGCTTAAGACTCTCTGGAGGCAGCAACTCTGTAAGGGTATAGTGAGTTCTGATACTAAGTCCCTCTGAAGCTGGGTGAAATGTGCCATGTAGTTGGTTGCCCTCAGTCCGAATGTAAATGAGGCAAACACGCACTTTCCTAAATGGTCAATCACCAGAGAATCTGTTTGGGAGAGGGACCAAGGAACTCTGCTCCACTGGCTCCTTTTTTGTAGTAGCGGCCACCATGATGGCATCAATGGGGATGCCCTTACTCCAAAAGCCCTTATCTTTGGGGGGACTGAGGAATTTGTCTGCCTTTTTGGGTACTGGTACCACTGTGCCCACCTCCTTCCATGCCCTGCCAACGTTGGGTTCTACAAGCTTGTCAGCAGGTGGGGACACCCAGGTAAAAGATGGGCCTTCCCCGAAGGCCTTCAGGAACATGGATTCCTCTGAAGATGGGATGGGGGAAGACCAACTGCTTCTTTACTTGAGGATTTTGAGGATGTCCCCAAAGGACACTTCCTCAGGTGGAAGTCTGGCGGACCTGTCTCCCTCTTCGAAATCCATAACCTCAGTGAGGGACTCTCTAGAGGAGTCCAAGTGCCTCCTCTTATATGCCCTCTTCCAAGGAGATTCCTCCACAGTGGGCTCAAGAAATGACTCAGAAGAGACTGGGACCCTATGTGGGTGTCTGAAGGTGCTCACAGGGGGGGGCTGACCCTGGAAGGATGATGATGTCTCACTGCCCAAGGTCAAGAGGGGCTAGGGAAGACCTAGAGCTGAAGGAGACATGACTGCAAAGCTGGAGTTTTCTCTACCACCCAGAAGGCCGATGGGCTGGAAGAGAATCCCCTCTCCTCTTCTGCTGCCGCAGTCACCTGGGGAGGAAGGAGGGACCCCGACACAGCATTGAAGCCTCCAGCCAATATCAGTCCAACACCGATGCCTCTAAAGGAAGGGAGTGGTCTGAAAACTTCAGGCCCAACCCCACCCCCAGGGAGAAAGTGCCAACCTCACAGGACTGAAGCACAGACTGCTCCGAGGGCAACAGAACAGAGCCTGCCAGGAACCCTGACTGTTTTGGGAAGGCAGGGATACCAGACACCGTCGGCCTCTAACAAGAAAAGCCCTGATCCTGGAATTCCAAGAGGAGAGTTAAGTCCCATGGGTGGAGAAGGACCCATAGGCAAATGAGCTGGGGACAGTAACAAGCACAGCTTGATATGGGCCTTGAGGAAACTCATCATCATCCTGTCCATATCTGTGAGTAGTAAACTTCTGGAAGACGTGGACGATACAAAGGAATGTCCTGACTTAGCTGGAGATATAGACAATGTTCTACGGTCCTGGGAAGGGGACCTACTGTGGCACACGGGATCTGATGACCTGGTCTGGATGGGGATCTACCAATGACTATTGGATCCAAGATCATAATCAGGACAAAAGCCCTGAGAGGATCCAGTGCTCTAACCGGTTTGCTAGACAGACCTGATGACTGCTGCAACAACAAATAAATAATCCCAAACTCTTATGACAAAAGAACAAAAAAATACCAGTGAATAACAGCTCTACTTTCCACCAAAGATTTTTTTATTACACAAACAGAATTTCTCTTAGCGCCTCGGCCACAGCCTTTACAGAGTAAAAAACTTCTCCTTCTAAAATCCTTCAATATATACCCTCCTAAGCACATTCCATTTCAATTAATTAATTACATTACAAATTAATAAAATACTCTTCAATCATTATTTAAAATCATCTCTACATAAAACTTTGCCAATTACATTCCTTATTCAACCCTCTTGGTTGCAAGGTATCATATTTCATTATAAGAATTGATTCCTTTCTCCTCAGTGCATGCTTTAACACATCTGCATTTCCATACTGATATGCTACTTGTTCTAAAACTGTCACCTTCATTTCCTTTATTTCCCCTCCATGTACTGTATTAAAATGTTCCGCTATTGGACTCATCATTTTTGTATTCTTCACATCCCTTTTATGTTCCTTTATTCTTTCTGCTAAACTTCTCTTCATTTCCCCTATATAACATTTACCACATGGACAACTTATAATGTAAATTACCCCTTTACTTAAACAAGAATATTTTCCCAACGTATCAAAACTTTTCCCTCTTATTTTCTCTACTTTAGTTGTTATATGCTGACAAACGGAACATTTTCCACAAGGAAAAGTCCCCCTTGTAGTAACATTGTTCTCAATTTTCTCCATTGGTCTTATGTATTTCCCACATACCAAAAAATCTTTGAGATTCTGCCCCCTTTGATAAGAAACTCTCAATTCTATTTTTGATAATGAGGGCACCTCTTTTTTAATTTGTTTCCAGTAACCCTTAACTAATTCATTAAGCTTTTTAGAAAAAATAGTATATTTGGTAACAAAGAACATTTCAGAACTCTCCTTCTTTCTGCACTTTCCTTAACTTCACTCTGTATTATAGCTTCTCCTGGTATCCTTATGTGTTTATTCTTATAAATTTTAGTGTAACCTCTATATACTACTTCTGGGTTATAACCCCTATCAATGAAGTTAGTTACTATTCCTTTAGCTTCTTCACGCACCTCGTTTATATTACTGCACAGCCTTTTTATCCTTAACATTTCTCCAAAAGGAATAGATTTCAGAGTATGACTCGGATGGCAGCTGGTAGCATGCAACATCCTATTAACTTGATTAAATTTTCTATATATAGTAATGTGAATTCTTTCTCGTATTTTTCCACTTAATGTTATATCTAAAAAATTGATTTTTAAACCTATTTGAACTCCATCAAATTTCATTTTATATCCATTAATGTTCAAATATTCTATAAATTTAGATGCCACATTATATCCCCCTTTACAGATGAAAACTAAATCATATATAAAGCGGAAATATTTTATCACGTATTTGCTAAAAAATTAATTCCTATTGAAATATTCATTTTCTACTAGCCCCATAAATAAATTTGCATATGCTGGGGCGAAAGCCGCCCCCATAGCTGTACCTGCATTCTGCCTATATAGTTTTCCATCAAACTCAAAGATATTATTCACTAGGCAAAAATGTATTAGTTCTTTTATATACTGAGTTCTCGGGCTGTCACCTAAAAAATATTGTATAGCTTCCATCCCCAGATTATGTGATATATTGGTATATAAACTCACCACATCTGCTGTTATAAAAAACATATCTTCAGTCCATATTATCTCCTTTACTGTCAATATCTGTGAGTAGTAAACTTCTGGAAGACGTGGACGATACAAAGGAATGTCCTGACTTAGTTGGAGATATAGACAATGTTCTACGGTCCCGGGAAGGGGACCTACTGTGGCACATGGGATCTGATGACCTGGTCTGGATGGGGATCTACCAATGACTATTGGATCCAAGATCATAATCAGGACCAAAGCCCTGAGAGGATCCAGTGCTCTAACCGGTTCGCTAGACAGATCTGATGACTGGTTCAGATCTGCGGAAGGCTTGCCCAGAGTCAGATCCGAAGACCTTCGAGGCGTTGAGGCTTCAGATATGAGCAGTAGATCTGAGGCCGTCAGAACGGACGAGTCTGGATCCGAAGTCGCAGAGGTTGGGCTCAGATCCAAGGATCTGCAATCCGACAGCCTCAGCTTTTTAGAAGGAGATCCCTTAGGAGAAGGTAAGGACCTCTTCTCAGGATCCTGGAAAGCTGAGGAGGGAGAGCCCAAAGCCAAAGGACCATCCTTAGCTAACCCTTTCAGAAGCAATTTGTTTCTTTGTTCCATGACAGCCCTCAGATTGAATCTGGTGCAGAAGTTGCACTCAATCTTGAGATGGGATTCTCCTAAACAACAAACACAATCCTCATGCAAATCAGAATGAGGCATCTTCCGATTGCACAAAGAGAATCTTTTAAAGCCAGAGGACTTATCCGACATACTGCCAACACACCCAGCAGGCAGAACACACACACACACACACACACACACACACACACACACACACACACACACACACCCCACTAAGAGGGAAAGACTCTAGATCAGATAACAGAAGGGACAAAAACAGATTAAACAACTACTTTTTTTTTTAAATAACTAGCTATAGGGGGGGATCGACAGGAGAAAGGGCAGGAACCCAACAGACAAAGTATAGTAAAGTACAAGAGGGGAGGAAAGAAAAGAAATTACACTGCAAATGTTAAAGAGACTAAGGAAGGACTAGTAAACCCCAAAAGATAAGAAAACCCCTAAGAAAAAAACACTGATCTGTACATGAAGGCTTGAGCTACTGGAATCATGTCCTAGCATTTTTGCGGCACTCGAGATTTGCGGGTTACAGGTCAGCAGGGGATTATGGGAAGGGAGGAGCCTGAGATCTGGATCTGTCCATCAGTTGCCGGCTCGGATCCGAGGTCGGATCCAAGACCCATCTGTGATGAATAATAACATGGATAGCATCAGATTAAATGGTTATAAAGAGTCTGAAAGGTAAAGATCTCTTTGATGTTTTTACATTTTCAACTGTCTTGTTTGAACTGAGCTCCTTGAACTTTGGGACCACTAAACAGGCCTCTGGGCATGGTCAGAAGTATCTATTAAGACCTTTCTGGAGATAAGAAGGAAAAAGAAGTGGAATACATGGATTGACTAGCATCTGGTTGAGACACCAAAACAGAAATTCACTAATTGCTATAAACAAATCATTTAATACTACAGGTGACTCTATATTCAAACAGTGTAGTTAAACTGTGGTACCACATCCCACTACCATAGAAATCCATTCAGAATGCAAACTCTTTTAAAACACAACTAAAACTCCACCTATTAAAATCAATTTATCTGCTCCTCCAGGATAAATGCCACTGTTATCTTAAGCTTGCCATACTGTCAAACCATTTCTCTTCATTCAGAATTATATGCCCCACAGCCAGTTTTCACCAATACCCGAATTGTTTCACTAGCATCTCTCAACCACATACATGGTTTTGTGACACTGCTCACCTCCACCTCTGTACTTCTAATATACACGTTAATGATAAATATATATAATAAAATAAATATATATATATATATATATATATATATATATATATATATATATATATATATATATTTATATATATATATATATATATATATATATATATATATATATATATATATATATATATATATATATATATATATATATATATATATATATATATATATATATATATATATATATATATATATATATATATATATATATATATATATATATATATATATATATATATATATATATATATATATTTATTAACCTGTCTTATGTCCCACCCTCTTAACTACAATATTAACATTTTCTGTCATACCTAGTTCTTTCCCTTTCTCCCCCTCCCCCTGCACACTTCCCCTAGTGCTCCCTCTGTTTTCCCTCCAACCTGGGCTCTCCAGACCAAGTACATTACATTTTTCACTTTCCTTTCTCACATTGTGCCCTATTCTTCTCCTTTTTAAAGAAGCTGTTGTTTTATATATACTCTGAAGTGCATTTTATTATTTTTTAATTTTTCAAGAAAGACATAAGCTCTGCCCAAGGCTTAATGTTCAAAGCTGGCAAAATAGTAGCTCACAATCAACTAACAACACAACTGTTTGTGAGGATACACTACTGCTATCTGGAAGTACTGTCTGCTTCCCTACCCCCCCCCCCCAAAAAAAAAAAGACAGTCACCACCTGTGTCTCTCTCTACTGTTAGACTGGGATGACAGCAAATGTTCAAATGGTTACATGCATGTATTTCAAGTGACTACTGTCATGGACATACATAGCATGTCTCATCCCTACCCACCAAAGGCAGCCAAATGTATATGTGCCTGATGTGCAGTTGTAAGGAAAGTTAAAAAAATAATGATCACAGTAATGTATTCCAACGTTTTGCTCCTATAGAGTACACTGCCCCAGCACAAGCTGTGTCAACCCTCTTTGCACACCAAGAACCCAGTAAGATCAAAGTTGCAAAATGGAAATGCTACTCACAGTGCCACAATGTCAATAAGCAATTGCTTTCCCACACATTTTCTTCCTGCCACAGCACCATAGATAGCCACCTATCATGTGTAATGTCTATGTTCATGATATAAGTGAAAGAATTTATGGCCATCTTGTTACTCTTAAATACACTACAACCATGTCTCCCTCACACACAAGAGCAATGGCAGTGTTGATGATGTTTGAGATTGAAAGTGAAAGAAATTATTGCCAATTTATTTCTCTTAAATACAACACAATTACCCCCCCCATACACAAGCATAATGATAATACTTCATAGGATCATAGGAGGTTACTAGGCTATTGGCTTGAGGCCCTTATTAGCCTAGCCAAGAATTTAGCCCATGCTTAGACAAGTAAGCAACCAATGCCCCTGTCCAGCAGGGACACAGGTGGAATCCCAGGGGTATATTTTCTGTTTCCCATCCAGTTATCCAGGTTGCGCTTAAAAAGGGGTTAAGAGGTACTCTGCCTGATGTGCAAAGGGAGTCTATTCCATAGATGGGGGAGTCTCTGGTACACAAATGTGTCCTGCCAACAAGTTCTGTTGATGTCACAGACCAGGTTGAGGACATGTGTGCGAGTTACTCGAGTGGAGCATGACTTGTGGATATGCAGCAGTCCCATCAAGGTGGGGTCTGTGATCACCTTGTATGCCAGACAGAGGTCACCTCTGATGAGTCTGTATGAAACTGAGTAGAGGGATGGGACTTTTAGCCTATCTGTGTATGGTAGATGTTTGAAACCCTGGATTCTTCTGGTGAGAAACTCTGTGGTCTCTCCAGCTGCTGCATGTGCTTTTCAAGGTACATGCTGAAAGGGGCATTGTACTCAATAATGGGCCTTAAAAGGGAAGAATACAGGGATGTTATGACCTCCTTGTCCCTGGATGAGATATCCTTACTTATGAGGTGGGCCATGCAGACAGTTTCCCATACAATGGAAACAACATGGTGGTCAAAAGTCAGGTTGCTATCAACCTGGGTGCCCAAATCCCTCACGATTGATTGCATGCTTAGGACATTGTTATTAATGTGATAATTTGTGGGGCCATCACTCTCCCCAAAGGGGATGATGATAATGCATCTTTTGGTATTCAGCTTGAGGCCGTGTTTCTGGCACCAGTCATTTATCTGAGTGAGACCCTCTTGGAGGATGCCCACATCACTAAGGGAATTGATGACAACACCCAGCTTGCAGTCATCTGCAAATATGGTTAGCCATAGCCCACTGGTTTTGGCCTGCACCTCAGAAAAGTATAAACCAAATAACAGGCCCCAATACCGAACCTTGGGGTACACCGCTTGTTACAGGTCTACTGCTTGAGGTGGCTTCCCCTATTTTGACTAGGTGGGTTCTGTCAGTGAGCCAGTTTGCTACCCATCTGGTAACATATGGGTTGTTGCCTAGCTGAGAGAGTTTATTTATTACACCCGAATGGGAAATACTGTCAAAGGCTTTGGCCAGCTCAAGGTAGGCGGTGTGCACCATCTTCCCCTCATCTATGGCTGTGATGACTGTCTCAAAGAAATCGACCAAATTTAGCAGACATGACTTCCCCTCGACAAAGTCAAACTGTGTGGGATCAAGTGTTTGGAGGTTACCATTGTCCTTGTAAATGAGGTCCATGACAATCCATTCTATGGCCTTGCACAACAGGCTAGTTATAATTTCCCGGATTGGTGGACACTTCACCTTTGTGTAAAGGGATGACAGTGGCTGTCCTCCACTCAGCTGGAATGAAACTGGTACTCAGGCTTTGGTTGAATAGGGAGCCTAATGGTGCTGTAAGTTGTTGCTTGAGTTCATGTAGGATGCAGCCTGGGATGTTATTGGGTCCCATTGAGGCTGTATTTTTTGCCTTTGAGAGAGCAGTGGTGACCTGTTCCCTAGATATAACGAGAAGGGGGCAGGTACTGGGGATGTCCTGCTTTACTGATGGGGAGGGGGGACAGAGGGGTGAAGTTTTTGCTGAATCTGTCAGCCAACAAGTTTGCCATATCTATGGCATTTTTATATGTGGTGTCCTTGGCTACCAGTTCTGAACAGATCTGGGTGCTTCCTTTGAAGTTATGGACATATGTGAAGAATTGTTATTTTATTTATTTATTTATTTATTCCAGTTTGATAACTGGGAAGGTCCACTGGGCCAGGAAGAGCCCGTTTTCAGAGGAGGCTCAGGGAGAAAACTCCGAAAATAGTTATAGAGAAACAATATGAACAAAGCTACAAAACTGGTTACAGAGAAACTATATGATTATAATGAATAATTTAGACAGCATACAATACAGCAAGTTCACAAAGAGCTACATTATATGATACAATAAAAGAAAGTGAAATGAACACATTTTTGAATACAGACAAAATGAGACATACTTGTGAATTGATATACTATTTTTTTTTTGTAAGGAAGTACATCAATTTGAGACAGGGGTCTGGGTGCAGTAGCTGACTGTCCTAATTAGAGTATAATGGGGAGGTTGAAGAAATTAGTTTTTGCAGAGGGTGGAGTGGTAGATGGTTGGAGGGGGAATTTACACTGGGGAGTGGGGTAGGCAGTTCCACTTAATTGTAAGATAGGAGAACAGGAGAGATTTGAATTTGGTGTGGTCAGGGGTATTGTAAAGGGTGGGAGGGAGAGAGTTCCATAGTTTAGAGATGGAGCAAGAAAGTAGCAGGTGGCCAGGGGGTCATGAGGTTTTGTAGATTTGTAGGAGGTTTTGGTATTCAGATCTGAGTAAGAGTTTAGGGATGTAGGGGCTTAGTGCGGAAAAGAGAGAAGGGCAGCTAGTGGGTTAGTGGACACCTGTGATATTAAACAAAGTCAAGTAATTAGAAAGTTCGAGCCACTGTAGAGTGAGGAGAGAGTGGCAGTCATGGGAGGAGGCTTTTGAGTTGGTAGCAAATTTGCTTAGTTTATTATAGCATGATTCAAGTTTAGATTGTAGACTGAGTTGGAGATTGTTTAACAGGGGGGCACCGTACATCAGATAGGGGAAAAGTTTAGAGGAATCTAGGGATTTTCTAGTGGGGGGGGGGGGGGATAGCGGCTGTGCCTGTATAGAAGCCACAGTTTTTGGTGTTTTTTTTACGGTGGATTGAATATGGCTGTCAAATATTACATGGTCATCAGTGATGACGCCAAGGAGTTTGGTACTGGATATGATTTCAATTGGGATATTATCACTGCTAAGTACTGAGAAAGAGTTTTTGTCTATTGGGGAGTTTCTGGAGGAGGAGAAGACCATAAGTTTAGTTTTATTAGCATTGAGGGCAAGGTGGTTATTTTTCATCCAGGATTCTGTGTTAGAGAAGGCTGACTGAGTTTTTAGAGGTAGGTCGGAGGCAGTGTATGCAGAGGAGATGACAGCTGAGTCATCTGCGTACTGGATTATTGATGAGTCAGGGATGGTGTGGTGGAAATTGTTAATAAATATATTGAAGAAAAGAGGTCCTAGAACAGAACCTTGTGGGACCCCAGTGGGGGTGTGTTGAAAGGGAGAGGTTGAGGATTTCCATTGACTTTCAGGGAGGTAGCTTGTGAACCAGGCTAAGGTGGAGGAGGAGAGGTTGAGAGATGAGTGTTGAGTTAACAGTAGAGGGTGGGACATGGTGTCGAAAGCTTTGGATAGGTCGAGGAAATTACAGTTGTGTACACTTACCATAAATGTAGATGTATGAGTGTATTCACTGTTGCAGTCATTACATTTGGGTTATCTGCTTGCAGTAGCCCTCAGTCGGCCTGATTAACAAAGTCTTGGGTCCTGCGTCGGTTGCTGTCCCTTCTTCCATGACGTCAGGTCGTCAGGGGTATAAAACATGCAGCCAACGCCATTACATCAGTTTTTCTTGCCTCAGATGTTAGGTGTCCCCCTAATGGGAAGCAATTAAATCTATAAATACAAGGATATACCTCCAACAAAAAAGCAAATACACCAAAAAGCTTTTGAGCATAGTAAGGGAGAGTAGAGGTATAGCCAAAAGAAGAAAGGGGGCTGGAGGGAGGGTAAACAGGACTGCAACAGTGAATAAACTCGAACATCTACATTTATGGTAAGTGTACATAACTGTACTATGTTCTTTGCGTTTCACTGTTGCAGTCATTACATTTGGGTAGATTCCCAAAGCTAAATTTGGGAGGAGGAATTTAAATAGAATTAGGACCAGCTATAAGGCCCTGCAAGACTGCAGTGGCAAAGTCAGCTCTGGATTAAGAGAAAATTGGCAAATGACAATCCTTGGTGAAAGTATGTACAGAATTCCAGGTAGCAGCTTCTAGGATGTCCCTGGTAGGGACGCCCCTGAGAAAGGCTGTAGAGGTAGATGCAGCCCTGGTTGAATGGGGTCTGATGCCCTGCAATAGGTTTACCATGGTGCTTATAGCAGAAATGAATGCAGTGGCCTATCCATTTTGAAATAGTTTTCTTTGAAATAGCTTTCCCCTCTGTCCCTGCAGCAAATGCCACCAGCAGTTGTTCAGATTTCCTTTGAGGTTTAATCCTGTCCAAGTAGAATCTAAGTTGTCTGTGCACATCTAATGAGTGCAGTATCCATTCCCCTTTGTTTTGTGGGTTAGGAAAGAAGGTAGGCAAATGAATGGACTGATTAAGAGCCACACTGGATACCACCTTAGGCATGAAGGAGGGGTTGGTTCTGAGGGACACCCTGTCCGCATGAAAGATGATGAAAGGCTCCACTGCCATAAGGGCCAGTAATTCAGATACCCTTCTTGCTGAAGTGATTGCTAAAAGGAAAGCTGTTTTCCAAGAAAGGAATTTTAAATCTGCAGTAGCAGCTGGCTTGAAAGGAGGAAGAGTGAGTTTCTCCAAGACAAAGTTAAGGTCCCAGGCTGGTGTTGGAGCTCTCCTGGGTGCCTTAAATTTCTGGCCCCTCTGAGGAACTGCTTGAGCAGTGGGTGAGAGAAGAGGGGAGGCTCTGTAATGAGCTGAAATGGCTGAGGCATGAATTTTGATGGAGGAAAAGGACAAGCCCTTATGAAGCATCTCAGTCAAGTATTGTAGAATCTGAGGTAAATTGGGCACTGCTGCACTCATCCCCTGAGATTGGTTCCAGGCACAAAATCTTTTCCATTTTGCAGCATAAGATTTTCTAGTACTAGGCCTCCTTGCCTCTAAAATGATATCCGTCACTGAATTACTGAGGGGTGGTAAAGGAAAGATTAGGTAATTAGCCAGGCTGCTAGGTTCAGGGTTTGCAGCTGAGGGTGCAGAATCTGGTTCTCCTGCTGAGAGACAACAGGGAAGGGATCTGAGGCAGATGCCATGGGGCCAAGCATGACACACTGCTCCAGAGAGGGTACCAGTGTTGTCGTGACCAGTCTGGGGCAATTAAAAATCATCCTTGGCTTGTCCTGTTTGATCTTTAGTAGTACCTTGGAGAGCAGAGGCAGAGGAGGAAAGGCATAAACTGACAGGTTTTTCCAGCTGAAAGATAGAGCATCCACTTTCCAAGCTAGCTTGTGGGGAATCTTTGTGCAAAATTTGTCTAATTGATGGTTTTGGGGGGAGGCAAACAGGTCTATATCTGGGCTCCCCCATTTGCTTGTCAACATGTTGAAAATACTTGGTTCCAGTTTCCACTCATGTGGGTCCATGAGGTTTCTGCTTAGTCCATCTGCCAGTGTATTTAGTTTTCCTGGCAGGAATTGAGCTTGTAGATTCACTTGGTAGCTCAACGCTGTGTTCCACAATGCCATGGCTAGTCTACAGAGGGGGTAAGAATGTATACCCCCCTGCTTGTTTATGTACCACCTGACAGTGGTGTTGTCCATCTTTACTATTAGTTGTCCTGGAAGAATGTGGTCCTTGAAGGCTGTCAGAGCATTCTGTACAGCTAACATTTCATTTTAATTTATGTGCAGGTGCATTTGACTTGGGTTCCATTTGCCCTGAATGCACTTCCCTGCCAGGTGAGCTCCCCATGCATAATCTGATGCATCTGTTGTTAAGGTTAGGGTGGCAGGAGGTAGTGTGAATGATAGTCCCCTGTTTTGGTGGCAGGCCTCTGCCCACCAAAGGAACTCTAGGCATAGGCAAGGTATGATAGGAATCATTGCTTCTAAATCCTGAGAATGTTGACATCATAGGCTTTTGAGATACCATTGTAGTTTCCTCATATGCAGACTTGCATATGGAATTAGAAGAATGCAGGAGGCCATGAACCCCAAGGCTTTCAGTATTTGCCTTGCAGATAACTGGGTTTTTGTGGCCACTTGTTTGAAGTAGGTTGTCAAATGAATCCGTTTCTCTGGTGTGAGGAAAGCCATCTGGGAAGTTGTATTCAAGCTTGCTCCCAGGAATATAATTTGTTGACAGGGTACCAGGTATGATTTCTTTTTGTTTATGGTGTACCCAGACAAGTCAGCACCCTTTGAACAAAGGCCAGATGATTCAAAAGTATGTCCTGGCTTTCTGCCTGAATTAGACAATCGTCCAAGTATGGGTATATTTGAATATTTCTTTGCCTGCAAAATGCAATGACTGGAGCTAGGCACTTTGTGAGTACCCTGGGCTCAGTAGATAAGCCAAAGGGCAGTGCAGAGAACTGATAGTGCATGAAGCCTGCGTTGAATCGTAGGTATCTTCTGCAAGACTCCCTGATAGGGATGTGCAGGTATGCTTCTTTTAAGTCTAGTGTTGCTAACCATGCATCTTTGCCTAGCATAGGAAGTAGCTGGTGAAGAGTCAGCATCTTGAATTTTGGAATCACCAAATAGGTGTTTAGAGTAGAAAGGTCCAGGATAGGACACCATGTGTTGTCTTTTCTGGGTACCAGGAAAAGTCTCGAATAGAAACCTTGTCCCTTTTCCTCTTCTGGTACCAACTGAATAGCCCCCATGCTTAAGAGAGAGAGTACTTTATTTTGGGCCTCTGCTCACTGATTTGGGATAGATCTGGCCACCCGCTTGGTGTTGGTAATGTGTGGAAGTGAAATTTGTATCCTTGGGACACTATATTTATAACCCATTTGTCCTGGGTAATGAGTTCCCAGTTTTTGGCCTGCAGACCAATATTTCCGCCTAAAGGAGCATTCAGTTGGGAAGTGCTTGGAAGTTTTAAAAGCAAGTCATTGAGACAGTTTTCCATAGGGGGGAGTCTTACTACTCCCAGATTTGGATGTGGAAACCCCCCTACTGCTTAGTCTTGTGTGTCCCCAGGGACTGAAACCTGGGGTTTCTGCTGTGTCTAGGTTTGGATTGAGAAGACCTGGAAGAAGCTGGAAAGGACCAATTCTTAGAGGGCCAATGCCTACTAAATCTAGGAGGCTGAACTTGTAAGAAATCTTTAACAGTTTGCATAGATTTAGCTTTGTCTTCCATCTTTTTAAGAACTTCCTCAGCTTTGTTGCCAAACAGGCTGTCCTAATTTAAGTGAGCATCCAACAATTTAGCTTTAACATGATCAGGCAAAGATTGCTCCTTAAGCCAAGCATGCCTTCTGAGCACAGACCCAGTAACCGCAGCCCTGCAAGAGGCTGCTAATGAATCAAATCCACATTGCAAAGTATGTTTTCCAACCTGTTCAGCAGAATGCATTAAATCCTGTAATTCATTATTTTCAGCACAATCAGGAATCAACATAATTTTCTGTTTAAGCAATCCAATAACATGCTGTTGATACTTTAACATATGAAACTGTCAGTTTACAGCCCTAATGGCTAAGGTTGCAGAAGCGTAAACCTTCTTACCCCATCTATCCAGTGCCCTGTAGTCTCTATCAGAAGGGGTAGGATTTTTAGCAGAAGCCTTAATGCCCTTGGTTCCCTGTGAGATAGTCTCTGGATCAGCAATAATATTTTTAAAAAGGAACTTGTGTGAATCAGGAACCCTGTAATATCTGTCAGGTTTTCTGGGAGCAGGAGGCAAAGAATCAGGGGCCAAACTGGATTCCGAAAAGGCATCATCAACAATGTCTAGTACAGGAGGTATAGCTAAAGGCCTATGCTGAGGCAGGAGTAAGAAACCCCTAAGCCTCTTTTTTGAATCAGAAAAATCCTGGCTTTCCCAGTGGAAATGCTCCCTTAGAGTATGCAAGGTTTCACCAAAAGAAAAATCCTCTGGAGGGGAAGCAGAAGGAATAGAGTTGTCTGCATCAGAATCCTCATAAGTAGATAATGGTAAATCCAGACCATCAGAAGAATCAGAGAAATCAGAATCCTGGTCAGAAGATTCATAAACAACTTCAGTCCTAGGTCTCTTAGAAGGGGGAAGTTGGCTCCCCCTGATTAGAGTTATAAGATCTTCAGCCATTCTTATAATTTGTTTTTTAGGCATAGAGGCCTGAGCATGCAGCTTGGGCGTCAGTTTCTTAGGCATGGTACAAGATTTAGGCCTAAATGAAGAAGGAGGCATCGGTTTAATATGCAAGTCTGCAGGCCTGAATACACCCTTAGAAGCCGGTGCCTGCACAGTGGCTCCGGACCCATCCAAGGTAGAGACATCCGCAGGTTTCACAGTTGAAGCATCTCCCGGCATACCGGACTCTGAATGGGTCTCAGTAGAGGCCTGCGAATCAGAAGTAGCGGGTATCAGGGGCTGCGAAAGTGCCTCACTGAGTACCGGTGAACTGGCAACTGGCTTAGGAGAAGCGTTGTCGGCAGCTTTGGACCTAGGCGGCCTGTCTCTGTCTTTATCTTTGCATTTTTTCAGAATCCCGATAGTCGGATGGCTAATTGACAACATTTCTGGATAATTAAACCGAGAACCAAAATATTTAGAGGCGAAAATATACCGATGACAGATAGTGCGCTGATTAAATAAGGCACAAAACTGACAGCAAGGTACGTCGTGGTCAGGGCCTAGACAAGGAATACAGTACGAATTAAAATCTTTGTGAGGTATTTGCTTTCCACAAGTAATGCAATTATTAACTTTTACTGACATCGGTAAGGAGCAAGAAAAAGTTTCCCCAATGGGGTAATTAGCTTTAATTGAAGACTTCGATTCTGAAACTCGAAAACAAAAATTTCAGGAGTCGGACGACCGGCACTTGCGAACTGCTTCTGCTTCGGGCTCCGCACGGCAAGAAAGACTGATGTAATGGCATCGGTTGCATGTTTTATACCCCTGATGACCTGACATCATGGAAGAAGGGACAGCAACCGACGCAGGACCCAAGACTTTGTTAATCAGGCCGACTGCGGGCTACTGCAAGCAGATAACCCAAATGTAATGACTGCAACAGTGAAACACGAAGAACATCAGGGAAGATACAAGTTTACCAGACTCACAAGCTTTACTTATGGTTTCGAGAAAGGAGAGGAGGGCAGTTATGGTACCAGGGTGGAAGCCATGTTGATTGGGGGTAAGAAGGTTGTTTTGAGTAAGGTAAGACATAAGTTGAGTATAGCTACATTTCTCCAGGATTTTTGAAAGAGGGGAAAGGATAGCTATAGGTCTGAAATTGAAAGTGCCAAGTGTTTTTTCCTCCTTTGTGTAGTGGGATAATGTATGCTTTGCACCAGATGGATGGGACATATGCTTCTCGGATGGATCTGTTGATTAAGATGTAAATGGGAAGGGCTATGTTGTCAGCAGATAGTTTTAGGAAGATTGCTGGGAGGTTATCAGGAGCGTTCCAGCTAGATTTTAGTTGGAGAAGTAGTCTTTTTATAGTACAAGTTGGGATAGGTTCAAGGTTGAAAGGGAGGCAGTGAGTGAGTGAAGAAGGCCTTATGATTGTCTCTAGTAGATGTGGCCAATTTGGACTCGAAGTTTGCTTTGGAGGATTTCACTAGTGCTCTTATTTGGTTGTTCAGGCTAAGGAGACATTGATTCCAATTGGGCATCTGCTCCTTCTTGGTCTTGGACAGCAAATTTTTCCTTTTGTTATAGAGTTTATTTATTGCAGATGTCCACTACACAGGTTTACTATTCCTTGCGGAGGATTATTTAGTCCTGTTGGGTATTCCTGATTCCATGCATCTATATAAATGCTTGTTTAGTGCTTTGGTATAGTTTTGGATATTGGTGCCAGTTCCTACTGAGGGGAGGGGACTGTGAAGCTGTTTATACCATCCCTCAGGAGGCTGTAATTAGCTTTGGAGAAGTTTTTATGTCTGATCCTAGCTAGAGGGGGGTTGGGGGAGATGGTGATTTCGAAAGTGACCACTTTATGGACGGATCTTACTAGGGAGTATGATACTACAGGGATGCTGCAGTGGTTACTCATGTTGGTTAATACTAAGTCCAAGTTATCACCTCTTGTGGGGGTATTGACTAGTTGTTCCAAAGCAATTGCACTGACAAAATCGAGGAATCTCTGGGCATTTGTGTTCTGGCATGAGTAGTTCTTCCAATCTATGTTTGGGAAGATAAAGTCACCCAGGATCAGGGTAAAGGTTAGACTCCTGATAGATTCAAACATGTCCAAATAGGTAGATTGGGCATCTTTCAGATTTGGGGACCGGTATCTAGCTATGACTTGAATAGGGGGTCTTGTCCAAGGTTGACTGCACCTGGAGTGTTTCCTGTACATCATACTATTTGACCATCCTGGCGGTGTGTATGTCTTTAATGTACATTGAAACTTAACCTCCTTTGGCTTTACTGCCCACAGTTTGGTGTCTGAATGTATGATAGGATTAGTAAACAGGTAAGGCTGGGGTGCTCTCCGTAGCTTTGAACCAGGTTTCTGTGACTGCACAGATGTCAGAATTTTCCAGGGTTAAGAATGCTTGCAGTGAGTGCAGTTTCATGGTTAGACTCCTACCATTTTGCAGCATGGCTTTAAGTTGTGTTTTATTGAAATTTTTATGTTGATAGTTTTAACCTCATCACTTTTCCTAAAAAAGGCACTATGGGGGAGGCGAGAGTCTTTGCCAGAAGCCTGAAGCCCAGGTGAGAAAGATGCAGGCCATCTCTGACAAAGCATCATGGTCTGTCAATCATATCTTCCCAGGCTGTCAGGTACTGGATCCCCCTGGAATGACACCAGAAACTAAGCCAATTGTTAAAGTCAATCATTTTCTGTTTGTATTGAGGCATCATTCTGTGTGACAGCAGAATGCTGCTTAAGGTTAGGGACATACCTGCCTGGGACACATAATCACTGAGCTCAATCATGTCTCTCTTCATATAGTCCAGAGAGGTACAACTCAAGTAATTCATGCCAACATGGACTATGACAGAGTCATAACAGTACCTGTTGTTGAGAGACTTGAATGTGTGAGCGATATGGTGGATTCTGGCACCTGAGAGACAACTAACCATGACTTTCTCCTTATCCAGCTTGGTAAGAGGCACATCTGTGTGTCTCACAATGGAGTCTCCTATACACTCGGTTTATGATGAAGCCTTAGTGGCTGTGAGACACGGGTGCGTGGACTATGTGTGGTATGTGGTGTGGGCAGCTGTAGAGATTGGATGCATTTTTGCCTCGGAGGTCTCCTTTGTTATGTTTGTGCTAGAAAGTGAAAGAAATTATAACCAGCTCATTACTCTTACACTGCAACCCCCCCCCACACACACACACACGTATATATATATATATATACATATACACACACACACACACACACACACACACACACACACACACACACACACACACACACACAAACACAAGCATAAGCCACAGCAATATTAGTTTTACACTGATTTCTGCAAATAATGATATACTGTGCGACACTAGTACTGCCACATCTGATCACTGACTGCTGTTTAGCAGTCCTCAGACAACAGCAGGGGCAAGTCACTTTTATTCACCTTACTGAGGAGTAAAGTATACCTCCCACTGTCCCTGACTTCACAGAATAGCTCTGATTTTGCCTCATATTTTTGCCCTGTCCCTTGTAAAAAAATGTTTGATTTGTTGGTGAATCATTCAGGATTACAGACTGTCAATAATGGATTCTTGCTGCTAAGTTACTTTGTTACTGGAGCAGTTTTAATATATCACTAACATCAAAATATTTCCGGGCTTGTTGTATGAATATATACCTGTCTTAATGGCTGAAAGATGTGTGTACAAACAGCAAACTGTTATCACTGACAGAGTACACTGTAGAGTGTTTTTATTTTTTTTCTGATCAGGCACTCCTCCTATTGTACATATTAATTTACATTTTTCTACATAGAGGATTGTAAAACATGGCTTGTTTCAAATTAATTGCAAAATAAATGAATGTCTCCGAGTTCAAGATCATTTGCAGCCCCTCCAAATTTGCAGGCCATTTTAACTCTGAGAGTGCTAGAACAGATACATTTGTTTCATTAAATCACAAAAGACCTAAATGTCTCTCAGAAAAACTACCATCCACTAATTGGGTAATCTTGCCAAACACTGCCCAATGAGACGTGCCAACACATTCCAGTTCTGACCCATCAGTTCTGTTTCTACTTAAATGCTTTGAAGGTTTTTATGTTTATGCATATC
Source organism: Protopterus annectens (assembly GCF_019279795.1). Lineage (NCBI taxonomy): Eukaryota > Metazoa > Chordata > Ceratodontiformes > Protopteridae > Protopterus > Protopterus annectens. The sequence continues at coordinate 1,038,091,977 of NC_056729.1, forward strand.
AAAGAACTGTACACAATAAGACAAATTCCAGAGCAGATATGCATGTTGTGTTTATTTCTGATGAGTTTCAAAGGGTCTGCTGCTTTAAAACAGTGGGAAAACAGTTGCCTTCTTTTCGATTTTACCAAACCAGTTTTTGAATGTCAGGCAGCATGTCATTTTCATACTGTATTTAACGTGGAATCCCAATGTGACCTTCAAGAAGGAGCCGGTTACTCTGATATAGGAAATTAAATATTTTGTCCTCCCTTGGTCATTTGCTTCATTTAAGCAGAAACAAATGACTATACAGACACTGGTATGTTGTTTTCCTACATGTCAGCCACTAATGAAACATTTAAACTATTCATTTCTGGCATAACCTAGAGTTGAACTCAATTTATCCACAGTTAAAAACAAAGGCATTAAGGTTAATACCAAAATTACCTAACACGCAAGTGCAACATGATCCATATGATAAACAGTGGTCTTATTTACACTTAGTATAATATTATAATACATGTCTGAAGCTTTTGCGGATCACCAAATGTCTTTATAGTAACTATGTTTAACCTGCTTTGAGAAAGTATTACAGCAGTTTACAAAAATACATACCTAATTAATGGCTAGAAATTTGTCTTTTCTTTGACTCCTGGTAACAGACAGGAAACATCAATTTATTTTTAAATACTGTTTTTAAGAACTGACATTCCAGTGACCTACATACTTTAATTTTTCTCAGTGACAGCTGGCATAACTGATCGCAGTGGCAATTATCTTCTTTTGATTGACATGTTACACCCCCCCCCATTAGAAATGAGCATTTTAGACTTGGGAGTCAGACCACATTCTAGCCCGAAAAAGAAACTGTGAGCAATATCCTTAGAAGGAACCACTCACTTGTAGCTACTTTTCATAAACCTCAGTGCAGTCACAAGTTAAATTACTGCATTCACAGTACAAGATAAATCAGTACATTAACCACTCATCTTTTGTTTTAAATTCATCTCTCCTTAATCATTCACGATTCAAGTCTTGATCAACTTTTTTTCTGAGTAGTTGCCACTATAACTGTGGACTTTCCATTTCCTCTTTGTTCTGGTTTTACTCTTTATATCCTTTCTTTTGCTTTTTGGTACTTTCTGTTAACAACTGAATTTTGCCTGCTTCTGGTTTGATTTTCATTCCCGCTCCTTTTCAAAATGCTTTTGCTAATCTCTGCAAAGGTGTAATTTTAAACTTGTTTTCTTCATGGTTAAGAATGCTCACTATGTTTGTATATGATGATTTCAACAAATATGCACACACAAACCCGCGAATGCAGCCCTGGGCATAGAGTCAATTTCAAGAAGGCCCATATCTCCATCAAACCAAGGGATATATAGGCTGATATTCATAATCTGGGTCTTTGCAAAAGAGTAGCAGTCATGAGTGGAAAGCAGTGCTACATGGATATGCAAATAAGGTCAACGAAACACAGTTGTGATGAGTACAGGAAATTGAAGCAATTTCTATAATCACACCCACTTTTTGCAAAAATGCAACCTGTATAAAGTTTGTCCTTTCAAAAGTGCAAATTATTTCATGGAATCACATACTGCGTGCAAGCTATGTGGAGTATAGTCACACAAGACATTTTAGAAAAGCTGCAGACTGTGAAGCAGCTAAGAGTTTTTTTTTTTTTTTTAGTTAAAGGCATTATACCATTTTCATACAGTGTTATCCTTTTGTGGATAATCTGATGGTTTCATTAAAGAATAGGAGGAGGTTGATAGGAAAGCCTGAAAAAAGGGGAGACAAAACAAAGAGCTCAACACCACAAGGGAAACATCAAGAGGGTTTGTGCTGAAGAAGGTGGGAGAGGATGGGCAGTATGGTTTGTTGGGGATAGACCCCCCCCCAAGATTTTTTTAAACACCTTTATTGAATTATCACTTGTGAGATAGGCACATTTCCATTTATATAAAAATAGTCAAACTGTATTAACAAGTTAAAACTTACAAACATTATGCTTCAGATATACTGCTATATATCATATAAACTAAGCAACATTACATAAATTATTCATTCCTGTCCCCTTTTTTTAAACAAGAAATATCTTTATTAAACAAGTTCTGACATAAGCAATCATAGATTTATATAAATGAAAACACACCACACAGAGACAATCCTAGTTGCAAGCATTTTACATCACAATCCATAGTGACACACTCCCGGTTGCTCCCCCCCCCATTTTTTTATTAGGAAATAGGGAAGAAAGTGAAGGAGAAATGGTAAGGGAAGAAGGGCTGAGGAAGCACCAACTGTAATCCCAGTCCACAGAACCTCAAACACGTCTACTGGCAGATGGTGTTGCATTGGAGGACCCTGATGTTGAGGTGTTAAGGGCCTGTGTTGGCATGGTGGTCAGCACCAACTGGGTGAGAGTGTTCTCTACACTCTGAAGAGAGGCTTTGACTTTCCTGTCCACTACCTCTACCAGTAAGTCATCAACCAAACTCCAAAGCCTCCTTTCTGTGAGGCTTGCAAGGCTGCCACATGCTGGAGTGCCTGCAGGACCAGCTCCTGCACTCCAACCCTATGAGGATGTCCCCGGATGGGCAGAGGATGACCTGCCCACAGCCTGGGAGGTATGTGCCTTGTCTGCTCCTGAGGGATTTGAACCTGTATAAAAGAAGAAAAAATAGAAGAGAAACAAAACAAAAAAGAAGAAAGAAATGCATAAGCAAAATAAGAAAAAAGGGTAGAGAGAAACAAAACAGAAAAAGCACAATAAATCTAGACATCACTGTTTTAATGCAATGTATCAACACAATAAAATACTGTGTAAAAATATCTATATTGAAGTAAACTTGTGTATGGGAAGTTGTTATACTTACAAGTGGGGGCACTGATTAGAGAAGTGCTTATGTACCTGGGAAGAACGTATAACAGTAGTGCTTATGCATACTTATGATGAATTGAAATGTCAAGGGCTTTAGTCTTTCTGAGAGGTTGTGTGTTTAAATTATGCACTTTAAATACCGAGTTTAAACTACCCAGAAAACAATCCAAGAAGAAGAAATCATTAATTATCGCTGTTAATCAAGGTAAGAAATCAGTGTATAAGACATTTCTTTTGATCAGTTAAGTTTTCATAGGTTCTAGGTATGTACTAGGCTAATGGTCCTGGTGCCTTTACAAGCCTAGCCCATAGGATTACCCTGTCTTCGTGCCACCTGACCTTAGTTCCCAGTGCCTCTGTTGAGCATAGCCACTACAGTGATCCCCGGGGTGAATTTTCTATTTTCCATCCACTCATCAAGATTTCTCTTGAAGAGGGTCAGTGAGATGCTCTGCTTGACATGTATAGGAAGTCTATTCCATAGCATGGGCAGTCTCTGGGTTATGAAACTGCCCCTCCAGCACGCTCTGTTGATTGTGGTAATGAGGTTGAGGTCTCTGGAGCATGTGTTGTGGAGGGACTGTGATTTCTTTAGATGTAGTATTTCTAACAGAGCTGGGTCAGATATGGCTTTGCAAGTCAAGCAGAGATCGCCTCTAAGTAGGCGATATCACACAGAGAATAGTTGGAGTTTTTTTTTTTGAGTCTGTCTATATAGGACAAGTGTTTAAGGCCTAGAATCCTCTTTGTGAGGTACTTTTGTGGCCTCTCAAGTTGTTGCAGGTGTCTAGTGAGGTACATGCCAAATGGGGCATTGTACTTGATGATTGGCCTAATGAGGGAAGAGTACAGGGAGACAATGACCTCCTTCTTAATGGATGCAAAACCCTTAGTAATGAGAAGTGCCACATTGAAGGACTTTCTGACTACAGTGGCAATGTGGTGGTCAGAAGAGAGGTTACTGTCAACATGCGTTCTCAGATCTCCTATAATGCCTTCTGTGTTCAGTGGACTACCATCGATGTGGTAATTTATGGGAACTAGGTTTTTCCCAAAGGGGATGGCAACACATTTTTTGGCATTGAGCTTAAAGCCATGGTTATGACACCAGTCGTTGGTCTCAGTGAGGCCTTTCTGTAGGATGTCAACATCACTTGGGGAGTTAATAATAACTCCCAACTTGCAATCGTCTGTGAACTTTGTCAGCCAGTCCATTCATTTTGGCCTGCACTTCAGAGAAGTAGATACCAAACAGGAGAGGACCCAGGACCGAACATTGTGGGACTCCACTTGTGACTGGTCGGCAGTCTGACTTGGAGTCAGCTACTTTCACACTGTGGGTTCTATCTGTGAGCCAGTTTGCAACCTACCTAGTGATATAGGGGTTGATGCCTAGCTCAGTGAGTTTTCCTATGATTCCTGAGTGGGGAATGGTATCAAAGGCTTTGGTCAGATCAAGACAGACTGTATGAACCACCTTGCCTTCATCCACAGCTCTGGTGACTGACTCAAAGAAGTCAACCAAGTTGAGCAGGCATGATCTACCCTTCACAAAAGCAAACTGTATGGGATCCAGAGTATGGAAATTCCCTATATCCTTGTTTATCAGGTCCATGATGATGCGTTACAGTTGCATTTCTTTCTGCCGCAAAGCTAAAATAACAAATAACAACACTGTCTACAGAAGTACTACAGAAATCAATTTGAAAAGCATTGCTTTATTAATTGTCCTGCTACCATTAATTCTGTCTAACAATTTGTACTATGCATTGTTAAAAAATAAATATCTTTTGGACACCTATTATACTTACCAAAAGACTCAACCAGATGTTGCATTTGTCTCTTCTGTTGCTGGCTGTTGTGCCATATTTCTTCCTCAGCTATAAGTAAATAAGAGAAGGATAATCCTATTTATTTGAATTTGAATTTACTCCACATATAAACATAAGTATGTCTTATATTCTCTGTAAGCATTTCTTATTTTTCTTTTTCTTTACCATTTTAACTGTTGTATGCATACATGTATGCATTATTATGTTACATTACTTAATATTCCATAGAATTCTAGAGGATAGTAGAGAAATATGAAATGAGTCTTGGTTTTGTTTTAAAAAAAAATGCATGTAACAATCTATGGAACAGCTGAATTGCAAGGGCTGAAATCTATCAGTTCAAGGAAGTGTGCATTTCCTTTTCTGTAGAACTGTTTCTGATGTGTAGAAAGTAATAGTGATGCAAAACAGCATGTTCTCTGAAAACTTCTGTGCTGCTCATTCTTTTAGCAAAGAAACCCCCACTCCCCTCCCCAACATTAACAGACATGTTGTAAGTGCAGCTAAAATGCTTACAAACAAGTAAGTTAAGCCATTGTTTTTATTTATATGCAGGTATCTGTCACAAAAACTGACCCCATATAATATTTATCTTTTGCAACTTTTTTTCTCTGCGATAGTAAACAATTCCTTACATCTCTAACTGCAACTTTTATTTCATAACTGTATTATATACTAAAACAGTGAGTGAGAAGGTCACTGAAAAACCAATCAGTAAAAACAAAAATAAAACTCCAGCAAAGCTAGAACTTCCAATGAATGACCTCCCAAACCTCTTTTATCAGAGGCACATGGCATATATGCAAATGAGCCTTATGAACATCAGGTGTTTTAGCTAATTGGCGGTTCTGAATGCCCATGACTTGTTTCTTCATTTTACTGGACAATTTCAGGCCAATAAAGCCAAACCCCACTAGCTGTGGATATGCATATTTTGGCCTTGTTATGACCTCATCAGTACAGCACAAACAGCGTGTTTGAGTAAGCATTAGACACACAGGGCTGGGAGGTCACTCATTTGAAATTCTAGCTTTGCTGGAGTTTTCTTTTTGTTTTTACTGATTGGTTTTTCAGTGACCTTCTCACTCATTGTTTTAGTTTGTTGTTTGGGATATTTTTGCAGTGACCCTAATGATAATGGACATCAGCTGGGTATAACAGCCCTGTGTTTCTAATGCTTAGTCAAACACTCTGCTTGTGCTGTGCTGATGAGGTCATAACAAGGCCGAAATATGTAAATCCACAGCTAGTGGTGTTTGGTTTTATTGGCCTGAAATTGTCCAGTAAAACAACAAAACAAGTCATGGGCATTCAGAATTTCCAATTAGCTGAAACACCTGATGTTCATAAGGCTCATTTGCATATATCCCATGTGCCTCTGATACAAGAGGTTTGGGAGGTCACTCATTGGAAGTTCTAGCTTTGCTGGAGTTTTCTTTTTGTTTTTACTGATTGTTTTTTTCAGTGTCCTTCTCACTCATTGTTTTAGTTTGTTGTTTGGGATATTTTTGCACTGACCCTAATGATAATGGACATCAGCTGGGTATAACAGCCCTGTGTTTCTAATGCTTAATCAAACATTCTGCTTGTGCTGTGCTGACAAGGTCATAACAAGGGCGAAATACGCATATCCACAGCTATTGGGGTTTGGCTTTATTGTCCTGAAATTGTCCAGTAAAATGATGAAACAAGTTATGGGCATTCAGAGTTGCCAATTAGCTGAAACACCTGATGTTCATAAGGCTCATTTGCATATATCCCATGTGCCTCTGATACAAGAGGTTTGGGAGGTCACTCATTGGAAGTTCTAGCTTTGCTGGAGTTTTCTTTTTGTTATAACTGTATTATATGTAATAGCATTACAGATATTTGAACATTACAAAAAGATATACAGAGTTACCTATACAGATTATTTTCATACTCTTTACTAACATTTCTTTTTATTACTGCAGCCTGTAAACACATAGTATTAGTTTTCCTCCTTCTTCAAAAGATATGGATGTCTGGTTACAGAACTGCTACTCATTTTTTATGCTTTCAGAATATCAGCCCAAGTAGATACTTTCAAGTAAAGATAACTTATTGTAGAAGTACTATATGTATTTATGCAATTTTTTTACCCCTTTTGTATTATACACACACACACACACACACACACACACACACACACACACACACACACACACACATACACACACATAGATATAGGTATACATGAATTACAAAAATAATTTTACTTGCTATAGGCTATAGAATTCTGGACTTCTTGCCGTAACCTGGTCAACTCATATGGGCCAGTTGGTCAGTACTTCAGTACTGTGCTTCTGCAAACCTTTACACTTGTGATGACAGTGCCAACTGGAGTGGGTTATATCTGTCAGGGTGGACAGATAGTCACCCAACTCCTGCCAGATATCATTTTTTTTTACAATGTACTGTGATACGTGCATGGCTGGATCTTCTCCAGGTATGATTCATGCAAAGGTAGAGAATTACTACGGTCTTTTTCTCAGATCAGTCAGGACTATGATCTTGAGCCTTCACAGGTACTGCCATCATTCAAAATAGCAAAAGTCAGAATGAGGAAAGTATGGTGAGGGCTGTATTAAGCAGGATTAGAACAGCTCACTGTTGGGTGTGATATCACCTTGACCAAATCCTTTTTTGCTAGTACACTCATTAAACTAGGCATTGATAATATTGTCAGGTTTGCTGTGACCAACACTGCTCTCTCACACACACTGTTTTTTCTTAAAGGAAAACAGTTACCTGTCCTTTTAATTTGTAATACATTATTTTAGGTATATCTATAATTGTTAATAGTAATGGTTATTGTTAAAATTATTTTTTTCTCTTACTGTAACAGCAGTATGTGCCATGCAGTGAACTGGGACATGTTATATTTTTCCCTCTTTTTTGTTAATGAAAAGGTTGAGGGAGAAATTATTTTTAGCACTTTATAATAAGTATCACTTGTGTGACGTACAATGTTGGATGGGCAGAGATTAACCTTCAGATTGCTTTCAATTTGACATTCAGATATCTCCATTTCGGATTTTACAAGTATTTTCTTATTTTGGCTAGTTTTGGGCAATCAGCGTGTCTCTGTGAATAGCTTTCACTAATACAAAGCAAAGGACCAATGCATCACAAAAAGAACTTATAAACCAAAAAGGCTGTATAGTGATGCCAAAGACTGAGATAAAATTCCACGATTTATTCTCCACTCAGAACAATACATTCAGCGATAAGTTGTTAGGAGATATACAATAAGGTTAAGCACGTTAATCTACTCATTAGTACCATGTAGACTTCTTCAGAACCAAATCTTAATAACTCGCAACAATATCCTTATATAATGTAAGTTAATGTGTCCATTTAAGCAATCAATTGTTTTTTAATGACACAGTTACTCTAAAACTCTAAAACACATTGAACAATAACAATAGTAAACCTTTATCTTCTCAGGCCGATAGTTAAAATAATGGTATTTAAACTCAAATAATATTAAAAACTTATCTTTGGTGCAATGAAATATAACAATTCATCATATATCATGTTATAAGTTCATTGCCTTAAAATTCAAAATACTTGATACTGAAATGTTCTCACTGAGCCCTGGGTGACATCTTTGAATTTAGGTATAACTACTACCAAAATTCTATTGATTCTAATAAAGTGTCCTATGGACCACCTCTGGGATCTTGACAGACTTTCTCTAGGATGGCAAAGCAAAATTTATTATGATTTCTACAATACGTGGTATACTTATAAAGGGCATTATTAAGATTAAATTTGCATACATCATAGACATGCTTATAGATTATTTTATTTAATACCCTTTCCATTTTGCCGATGTAGTATGCACCACAGGGGTTACAGCATGCAATATATACTACATCTTTAGTGGCGCAGCTAAATCCATTGGCAAGTCTAAACGTCTTATGGAATGTCCCAAAATTATCTCTTCTGTTTTTAATATAAACAGGCATTGTAATCAATGCCCATATTTCCTCATTCCTTTTATTGGCTTTGTATATACCAAATGCTGTTTCTCATTTTTTTAGGTTTACACCTTTTTTAAAAGTTATTTTTGGCTCATCTCCTAAAAGTTGGCATAGGGCACTATCAGATTTAAATACTGACCAATATTTCATGATAATCTTCCTAACCTTATTACTGAGGGGACTGTAACTCATTTTTTGAAAAGCCTGAATTATCCGGAAGGTCTTTTAACTGTTCTAGTTGACCTAATATTGGTCCAAATCTTGAAGCCCTCAGAGGTATAACTCCATTTCTATAATTTTTACCACAACATTTCTAGGGTATCCTCTATCTACAAACATATTAGCTAATCACTCACATTCTATATATAACACTGAATCACCAGTGATCATCCTGCTAATTCTCACAAACTGCCCCTTAACTAAGCACTTTTTCTAATGCATTGGGTGTGATCTGGAATAATGCAGATATGAATTAGAGAATGTGGGCTTCCTATATGTATTGGTTTCAATTTACTACCATCCTTATATATAGTTACATCAAATAGTTGGCAGAAATCTCAGAAATAGTATGGGTAAACTGTAAATAGGAAGCAGTAGAACTAATGAACCATAACAATTCATCCAATATACTCTTCGTATCTGTCCATAATATAAAAATATCATCCAGAAAGCAAGTATATAGTGTCTAATAATTTTCGTAGGGGGACTCAAAGAGTATAATTTGTTCCCAGGCCCATATAACAATATTTGCATATATGGGTGCTCATATAGAGCCCATAGCCACTCCCTGAATTTGTTTATAGCATTCATCTTCGAATGATAAAAAATTATCATCCAATACTAATTCCATGAAACTCATCAACATGAAATACTGCTCTGCTGATACAATTGAACAGCATAGCAGAGTTTAAAAAACTTTCTAAACCACTGGATAAAGGGATGCATCCAAAGAAATCAACCACATCCATACATACAAAAAGAGTGTTAACACTAGATAACTCATGGGGTGTCTTAAAAAGTCCCATGAGTCTCTCAGAATATATTGATAATCACTCAAAAAAGATTGTAATGTTCTATCAATGTAAGTTGCTAATAAATAGGGCTTAGACTTTCTGGCGGCCAGATAGGTCTCATAGATGGATGGACAATATCCTTATGGACTTTTGGGATACCAAAGATAACTGGGCAATACACAGAAATTCACTTACTGCATGATTAATATTCCCCATCTAATAATAATTCATCCAAATGTAAATCAATTTCATAATAGGCCAAATTTATTTTATTTAAAGACACAGTAATATATTTGTTAGCATCCAACAATAAATTCAACATTTTAAACAAAAAATAAGTACACACTGCTGAAGGTAGTCTTGCTAAAAAAGAATCAAAGTAGAATATAATGCAGACGTACCACCATACACATGATAAAATCTGTAATTCAATAAAACTCTTAAAAACAAAATAAACGAAGAGAACAAAAACCTTCTTCAGATCCTTTATTCACTCCCATCAAGGCAAAACTTTTAAACAGTTGCTGTTCAGGGGTGGTTCCTCTTCATGGCTAATGGAGACAGGTACCTCTGGTGGTAGTCCTCCAAAATTACAAGTAGCAGGAATAAGTTCTACTTATTCCCTCTTCTTGATTCTACTTTTTAGAATGGATTTTAGAGGTACCATTCCATTAAGGCATGGTGGTTTATCTGCCCTCAATTCCATAATCCACTTGGTCTCTTCCACCTCTGTTCTGTTTCTCATGTCACCTCCCCTTGGGCTTTCGTTCAGCTTCATTAGAGCCATAAATTTGAAACTGTGATTTTCTACCATCCTAATATGCTGATACAGGGCATTTTTAGCTACTTGATTTCTTATGTCTGATAGATGGAATAACATCTGTTCCTTAAAAAACCCTATTTGTTTTACCTACATAGTAGGAAGAGCATGCCTTGCAGATGGCTAAATATACAATGCTCTTGCTCGTACATGTAGCATAACCTTGAAAGGAATAACTCATCTTGGTGACTGGGTGTTCAAATATATTATGTGCCCGTATAAAAGGGCAGGCTTTGCAAAAAACACATTTCCAGGTACCTTTATGTTGGCTCCAAGTACCATATGTACTAATAGTAAGTCGATCATGTTGACACAATAAGCACTTCAGATTCTTCTTATTCTGAAAAGCAAAACTAGGTTTATCATCCACTATGTTTCGTAATTTCTCATCAGAAGTTAGGACTGGTCAAAACTTCCTAACAGTATTACAAATGAACGCATTATCCATGCAAGTCAGTGTGCACCTCAAATTAGCTGAAGGCCTATTATCTTGTGGTTGTTTGGGCTCTTCACGCCTCCTATTAGAGTATAGGGATACCCCTTCTGAGTTCTGAGTTGCATAGCTTCTTCACTACTCATTCTGGTATCTTCTTCCTTATATCCTCTTCTCTTAAGGGTGTTCACAAAAGTTTCTTTTTCTTTTAAGAAGATATCATCCCTAGAACATAATTTGGAGATACGTGTGACCTGATGTCCCACTAAATTCTAAAAGATGTGCCGTGGGTGCATGCTGGTCTGATGTAGCAAATGGTTTCGCCATGTAGGCTTCCTGAAAATCATATGGAAACTACTTCAGTAGCCACTAGACCCAAAGAAGGGGTTCAGCACCTACCTATTTTACAAAATCTTCCTTTTTTATTACAGAGCAGCAACATACGCACGCCGAGATCAGACAGCAGGGAAAGGAAAAAACACAAAGTGCTATAATTTAAGACAATGGGACTGATTTCTTGGTTTTCAACATCTCTAAGACTGTTCTAACAGAGACTCAGATTTCAGTCTTAGAGAGGATCTTTCCTTTATCCCCTCCATTAGATCACCACTAAATGAATTTGTGACAGACATGAAATGTTTTGGGAGGAATATCACCATCAAACACATTTTTGGCAAGAATAAGGAACAAGTTCCCACTTCTCAAACAATTGGCTTTGTTCATGCTACTCCCCAGCTTAATATGCACCAATACCATGTTCAAGGATTCTACTAAAGGTCCTCTAATTCCTTTCACTGTAAAGCTTAATAATCACTGGTTATTTCTGTAACAAAATATTGGGAGTACTCATAATTTTGAAAGAAAATAAAACTTTTTTCTTGTGTGTTTATATGTTATATTCTATATAAACCCTACTACTAAAATGCTGCATGCTGACTTTACTAAAGGAATTGTTAATTTATACATAACTTATGTTTCTATGGAACCTATACGCATGTATGATATTCTTGTGTAATTTCTTTATGACATGCTATTGGAGCTTTTCTCCCCGGGCTTCCACTGAAAAAAAGAAGTTATGTACTCACCATAACGTTCCATCTGAGTAGTTATACTTCATTTTTCTGCAACCTGTGGGTATTCGGATCCATATCAGATCCAAGCCGGCAACTTTACAAGCATCTGCTCTGAGTTCCAAGCTCCTCCCCCTTACCCATAACACACCACCATCTCCTGCCTTCCCTCAGATTGAGTTTGCTGCAACCCAAACTAATCAGCAACTCAAACTAGAAGAACCCATACATGATCATCACATGAGCAGGATCAGGGGAAGGAGGGTGGGAAGGTTGCAGAAAAATGAAGTATAACTACTCAGATGTAACGGTATGGTGAGTACATAACTTCTTTATCTGAAGTAGTTAACTGCATTTTATCTTCAACCTGTGGGACAGAGTCCCCAGCTACTCAAAACCCCTGGGAGGCCCTCATGGAAGGATATTCCTGAGCACAGCAGAGCCAAAGGATGCTCTCCCTCTGGAGATTAAATCCAACTTATAATGAGAAATGAAGGTATGTGACTTAGCCCAAGTTGCTGCTGCACAAATGTCATCCAATGACACCCTAGACCAGAAAGCAGCAGATGTCACCAAAAATCTGGTAGAATGAGCTTTAACAAGACCAGGTGGAGACAAGCTTTTGTCTTTATAAATTTGCAAAATACATAGTGTAATCCATTTAGCTAAGGAAACTTTGGAGATGGCCTTACCCAAAAAGGGCTTAGAAAAGGACACAAATAACTGGTCACACTTACTGAAGAGCTTTGTTCTGTGTAAATAAAAACAAAGTTGTCTATGAACATCTAGCAAATGCACTTTATATTCATCCTTGTTCTGAAAATTTGGGAAGAAAACAGGCAGGTTAATTGTTTGATTAATGTTTGATTCAGAAGCCACTTCTGGTAAGAAGGAAGGGTTTGTGCAGAGAAAAACCCTGTCCTTATGGAAGACCAAGTAAGGGGGCACGGCAGACAAGGCTTGAACCTCAGGAACCCTCCTAGCCGAAGTAATAGCCACTAGGAAGGCTGTCTTCCAGGATAAGAACTTTAAATCCGCTGATGCTGCCGGTTCAAAGGGGGGAGCAACTAAGGCCTGAAGAAGCAAAGTAAGGTCCCAAGGAGGAACAGGGTTCTTAACTGGAGGGTGCTAAAGAAAAGTGCCTTTAAGAAAAGACTTACACAATCTAAAAGAGGCCAGGGCATTCCTGTTCTTGCCAACATGGAAATTTGAAATAGCTGCTAGTTGCACTTTCACAGTGGAAGAACTGGCCCCTTGCTGAAAAATGCTGGCTAAGAAATCAAGTACCGCAGATACAGGGGCTGTAAAGGGATCCAGCTTTCTCTGAGATGCCCAAATAGAAAATCATTTCCATTTACTGAGGTAAATCTTCCTAGTGGAAGACTTATGAGCCGCCACTAGAATAGTCTTGGCAATTAAGGGAACTGGAGCAACCAAACTGTCAGCTTGAGGCTGTCCAGGTTGGGTGGACAGGTGCCCGAAGGGTGAGAAATGAGACCCAGGCAGGGATCTAGAATCCAAGGAGGAGCTAGAACATGAGACCAGAGGAAGGGGAACCAAATCTGATGAGGCCAGAACGGGGCAATGAGGATCACCTTGCACCCCAGTCGGCAAGCCTTCTGAAGAAACTTCGGAATGAGTGGTAACGGGGGATAAGCGTACAAGAGCCTGGAAGGCCAAGCATGGACTAGAACATCTCTGGGGAGGTCCCCTGGTGAGGGAATCAGAGCAAAGAACTTGTTGCACTTTGTGTTGGAAGGAGATGCGAAGAGATCACAGCAAGGCTGTCCCCATGCAAGGAAGATCTCCTCCGCTATCGACTGCTTCAGAGACCACTCGTATGTCATTAAAATAGCCCGACTCAATTTGTCTGCTAAAATGTTGGAGCATCCCAGGATGTGCGCTGCAATCAGAATTTGACTGGTGGAGATTGCCCACTCCCAAACTCTCATGGCCTCGCGACACAGAGGGTAAGATCTGGTTCCTCCTTGTTTGTTGATGTACCAGACAACCGACATGTTGTCTGACTGAATTGCAATAGTCCCCAGAGGTAGAACAGTATGGAAGACCTGCAACAATAAAAGCACTGCTCTCATCTCCAGAACATTGATATGCAATCTGGTCTCGATCTGGGACCACGTCCTCCCCAGATAAGACCCCCCACCTGAGCTGGGAGGCATCCTTGGTCACTGTGGCTTGGGCTGTGGATGGAACAAAGGGGCATCCCACTACAATCTCCGGAGACTGGACCCACCAGAGAAGTGATGCTCTGTAGGCTTTGCTGATGTGAACTGGGTATTCCATAGGGAGATCCAGCCAACACCACTGTACGGCTAGAGTCCATTGTAGAATACGCATGTGAAGGCACGCACAGGGGAGGATAGAAATTGCTGCAGCCATAGAGTCCAAGGCTCTGAGAATGTCCACCGCCTTTGGTAACTTGGGGCCAAGAATCAGTGATACATGAGCCCTTAGACTCTGGACCCTGTCTGGAGTTAGGAAGACTTTCAACTGAAGGGTGTCCAGCCATGCCCCGATAAAGTCCAAGATCTGTACCAGATTCAAGAGTGACTTGGGAACATTGACCATAATCCCTAACAGGGCTGCAAGATGCAGGAAGAAGTCTCTGGGTTGGCAAAGAAGACGCTTGGTGGAAGCAGCGAGGAGCCAATCGTCTAGGTAAGGGAATACCTGAATCCCCTGAAGCCTCAGGTGAGCCGCTACAACTGCCATTACCTTGGTAAACACCCTGGGGGCTGTGATGAGACTGAAGGGTAGGGTTTGGAACTGGAAATGACTGTCTCCCAGCCGGAAGTGAAGGAATCTCCTGGAGCTCCTGTGAATCTTGATACGGTAGTAAGCATCCTGGAGGTCTATCAAGCACTTCCAGTCGCATTCTCGAAGATAAGGTAGAATGGACTGCAGGGTGACCATCTGGAATTTCTGTTTGGTGACAGCCAGGTTTAAGGTTGACAGGTCCAAAATGGGTCTGAGGTCCCCCGTCTTTTTTGGCACTAAAAAGAACCTGGAGTAAACGCCTGACCCGGACTGATTGGGGGGACCGGGTTCGATGGCTCGTTTTTGAAGCAGCATGTAAACCTCTAGTGCTGACGTCTCCCTTTGAGTGGGTGGAACATCTGGGAGGCATTTTGGTTGAATTGTGGGGGCAATAAACGGGATGGTGTAACATCTGGATATTATTTGAAGCACCCAACGATCTGCAGTTATGGACTCCCATGCCGTTGGGTGCAATGATAATCTTCCCCCAACTGCCTCCAGCATAGGACAGTTGGGCAACCCCTCAGGGCTGCTGTGCGGGCCTGTCTGAGAAGGGCTCCCTAGACCCAAAGTTCCTCGGACCCCCCCTCTGCCTCTGGGCTGGTGTCTGTCATGTCCCCCTCTGCCACTATTGGATGAGTTGTCCTGAGAGTCCCAGGAAAACTGCGATTTCCGGAACTGGAAAAGGACCTTTGAGGGCTAGAGAAGCGGATTCCGAGAGCAGACAAAGTCTTACCATCTTTCTCACTCTGGAAAAGAATGTTACGTACCGTCTTCCCAAAGAGAGAAGAACCATCGAAGGGAGCATTCGTAAAAGACACCTTGAAGGGTCCACAAACTGATACAGTCTGAGCCAAGTGCGTCGCTTCATAGCAAAGCCAGTCCCAGCCACCCTAGCTGCACCTTCTGTAGCATGAGAAAGGAGGTGCTTGGACGTGTTTGACACTGATTTCAGAGTAGACATCTTCGCGGAAAACAGACGCTTGTCCTCCTATGACAAAGACTCTGGGGGGCGACTAAGCTAGCTCTGTGCCTACGTCTCGCTGCAGTCCTATAACGTGTGCCAAGTAGTTCAGTGCTCGGATGGAAAACATCGCTGAAGAATACACTCGCTTCCCAAATCAATCCACCGTCCTGGACTCCTTATCCGGATGGTGGACCAAGGAACTCTCCTGAGCCAGTTCCTGCTTGGTGGCTGCTGCAACCACCATAGCATCCACAAGGGATCCCTTATACCATGCCTGTCTGTCAGAGGGTGGATAGAGAATTTTGTCCAGGCGCTTAGGTATTGGCTCTATGGTGTCAGGCTCCTTCCATGCCCACGTGGTGATAAGATCCACTAAAGGATCCACCGGCAGGGACACCCAGGAAGTAGATAGGCCCATGCCAAAAGCCTCCTGGAACACTGATTCATCCATAAAAGGTTTTGGGGCTGACCAACCTCCACTCTGGTGGAGGATCTCCATGATGTCTCCAAAGGAGACATCCTTGGGAGGTAACCTGGGGGAACCTTCTCCTTCATATAAATCAATGTCTTTGGTAAGGGACTCAGGGGAGTCCAAGTGCCTCCTTTTGCACGTGTGCTTACGATGACCCTCCTCAGTGGGACTCTCTGAAGAGGGCTCATGAGCTGCGGGGGGTTCCTCCAGGGGAACCACCTGGAGCTCCTCTGGCATGGGCTGTCCCTGAGACAAGATGAAGGGAGTTGTAACCAAATCTGAGGGAGTCTGGGCGGAATCCAAGGAAAAAGACTGGGGTCTCAATCCTTGGGGGAGAACCCTCTCCACCACGTCGAACGCTGATGGAGAGCGCACCTCCTTAGATCCCAGCAAGGAGGAATCTCTCCCCAGATCCATTGTGAGGATCGGAGCTGAGGCTAGTGTAGCCGGAGCTCCGAAGGAATGGCTTGGATCCGACAAGGTTGGAGCCGAAGACAAATCCATCCATTCGGGTCTGACTCCATGTCCTCGGCCCTGAGAGCTGCTCGGACCCGAGCTAGTCGGATCCAAGGAACTCAAGGTAATCACCGGAGTCGAGGTTGGAGGAACCATCGACACCAAATCCTCAGCTCCGAAGATCCTTGGATCCATATACCCTGAAACTGCAGGCCATATCAGGAAAGGAGAAATCAGGTGAAAGAACGGCATGGAAGTCCCCCCTCCAGAGGGAGAGGGGCTTGGCAAGACTCCGATCTGGATTTGGGTCCGAATGAATCTCATCATCCTGTCCATATCCATTTCAGAAAGACTCCGAGTCGAGCGCGAGGAAGCAACCAACTCGGATCTTGCTGGTCGCTGGGAGGATCTAGAGGAAGGCCTTGGCTCCATAGGCTCCGTCGGCTCTGGGGAAGATCTGGGTGAGTGGAGCTGAGGAGAAACAGGTCTCAAGACCTTAGAAGGTGGGCTAGGGAAGGACTCCCGATCTGGAGACTGTTTACAGGGCCTATCCCCTTTATTCTCTCTGTCTCTCCCTCTCTCTGCATCCTTGTGTCTGTCCTTTTTGTTTCTCCCTTTAGCAACATCCCCTTCAGCAGGTCTAGTGGGAGGGTGGGTCCCAGCCTGGGGGGGGGTTGGGAGGGAGTTGTAGAAGCCAAGGCCGAGGCCGTAGAAGAAGAATCCAAGGTAGATGCTGGAAGCAGGCCTTTTGCCACAGGTTTGGCCTTTCTATTTTTAAGGGCCCTTGGATTAAACCCTGCACAAATGCTGCATTGGATAGACAAATGTGCTACACCTAAGCAAACAACACACAGAGTGTAGCCATCCACTGGTGAAAGCTTATGGCCACACTCTGTGCATTTTTTAAAAGTAGGTTTTGGTTGTTCAGCCATCCCCAAAAAAGCAACAACAACCACACCTACACACCCAAACACACTACCTGACCACACACTAAGGGAAGGGAAGGGCCTACACAAAAACTACCTCATGATATCTATAAACGTTTTTTTTTTTGACAAAAACTGATGAACTAGCATTAGGGGAGAAAAAAGAAATTGAGAAAAAGTCTCTCAAACAAACCCTGAAAAGCACTTACAGTAAAACTCTAAAGCTCAGAGCTGCGGAGATCACGATGCTGATTCATGATGCAGCAAACAAGATCTGAGGGAAGGCAGAAGATGGTGGTGTATTATGGGTAAGGGGGAGCAGATGCTTTTAAAGTTGCTGGCTCGGATCCGATATGGATCCGAATACCCACAGGTTGAAGATAAAATGAAGTTAACTACTTCAGACTGGATATGTGTCCAGTCGGACTTTCCTGGTTAACAAATGTAAAATAAAAAAATAAATAAAGTTAATCTCTATAAAAAGCCGAGCACTTTCGTGCCATTGTACCATCCTATGGTGGATATGTTTATTCACCTTTGTGAAGAAGAGGTGGCAATACACAGGTCACAATCTAAGAGTAATCAATTCCACAACCTGACCCAAAGTGAATACCAAGCACTCAAGGAATTGATGGGGAGAAAAGATATTGTCATTAAACCAACAGACAAGGGAGGTGTAACAGTGGTAATGGATTCTGAGTTCTATAGCACCAAGATGAGAGACTTATTAACTGATAGAGGGACCTATCAAAATTTGAACAAGATAGGTCTGTTAAGGCTGATTAATGGTGTGCGTGACACACTATTTGATCTCCTTATGACTAGGAGTATTACGAAGGAGCTTTATGACTATTTCGATATAGCCCATCCAGTAACACCAATCATTAGTGGACTGCCAAAATTACATAACAACTTAGAGGATCCACCTATGTGGCTCATTCTTTTGGGAAGGGTCTGGCTGACTGAGCTGCTAGCAGTATTCTTGGAAGCTGAATTAAAGAAGGTGCTATCAAAGGCCATCATGGTTCTGAAGGACACAGCACACTTCTTAGTTCTCTTGTTTGAGAAAATGGAAATGAGAACCCAGGAAGGATTATTATTAGTCACACTGGATGTGCAAAGTCTTTTTACGGTCATCTCGAATAATTATGGAATTGAAGCCATCAGGAGACTTGCTGGCAGTGAAGTTTTTGATGTTAGTCTCCTTTGTACTCTGTTAGAACTAGTATTGGAGAACATCTTCCTATATGGTGACACTCATTATTGGCAAAAATGGGGGGTTGCCATGGGCATTCCATGTGCCAATAGTTATTCGAATATAGTTTTGGCACAATGGGAGAAAGAATGGGATCTAGATGTACACAACTTGTGGAAAGATCAGATAATTTTCTACATGAGCTTTTTGGACGATGTTTTTCTCCTGTGGAAAGGAGATGCCACTAGTCTACAGGTATTTGTCACGTTTCTTTCTCACACAACCAGTTTTTTGAGATTTGACTTAAAATTCTCCAAAAGGGAGACAGAGTTCCTTGATGTGAAACTTTGCCTGACCCTGGGAAAGGGATATAAACCATGATTTTCAGGGAACCTACATGGCAAAACCATTTGCTACATCAGACCAGCATGCACCCAAGGCACATCTTTCGAAATTTAGTGGGAAATCAGGTCACACGTATCTCCAAATTATGTTCTAGGGACGACATCTTCTTAAAAGAAAAAGAAACTCTTGTGAACACCCTTAAGAGAAGAGGATATAAGGAAGAAGATACCAGAATGAGTAGTGAAGAAGCTATGCAACTCAGAACTCAGAAGGGGTATCCCTATACTCTAACAGGAGAAGTGAAGAGACCAAACAACCACAAGATAATAGGCCTTCAGCTAATTTGAGGTGCACACTGACTTACAGCATGGATAATGGGTTCATTTGTAATACTATTAGGAAGTTTTGGCCAGTCCTAACTTCAGATGAGAAATTATGAAACACAGTGGGTGATAAACCTAGTTTTGCATTTCGGAATAAGAAGAATCTGAAGTGCTTATTGTGTCAACATGATGGCCTTACTATTAGTACATACAGTATATGGAGCCAACATAAAGGTATATGGAAATGTGGTTTTTGCAAAGCCTGCCCTTTTATACGGACACATAATATATTTGAACACCCGGTCACCAAGAAGACTTATTCCTTTCAAGGTTATGCCACATGTACCAGAAAGAACATTGTATATTTAGCCATCTGCGAGGCATGCTCTTCCTACTATGTAGGCAAAACAAATAGGGCTTTTAAGGAACGGATTTTACTCCATCTATCAGAGATAAGAAATCAAGTAGCTACAAATGCCCTGTATCAGCATATTAAGGCGGAAGAAAATCACAGTTTCAAATTTATGGCTCTAATGAAGCTGAGCGAAAGCCCAAGGGGAGGTGACATGAGAAACAGAATAGAGGTGGAAGAGACCAAGTGGATTATGGAATTGAGAGCAGATAAACCACCATGCCTTAATGGAATGGTACCTCTAAAACCTATTCTAAAAAAGTAGAAACAGGAAGAGAGAATAAGTAGAACTTATTCTTGCTACTTGTAATTTTGGAGGACTACCACCAGAGGTACCTGTCTCCATTAGCCATGAAAGAGGAACCACCCCTGAAGAGCATGATTGGTTGAACACTGTTTAAATGTTTTGTCTTGATGGGAGTGAATAAAGGATCTAAAGAAGATTTTAACAAAAGCGCTTATCCTACATTCTCTTTGTTTTGTTTTTAAGAGTTTTATTAAATTACAGATTTTATTGTGTCTATGGTGGCAAGTCTGCATTGTTTTCTACTATAAATTCAACATTTTGTTGGAATAGTCTTTTGAATCCATTAAAATTATCCCTTCTGGTTTATCTGGTCTCAGTATCGTAGCTGACCCATCAGTCCTAAGGTCAGACAAAATTATTTTTTCATCCTTACTTAAATTACTATTGTAATGATGACCAGATTGTCCCAAAGCATAAATATCGAGCCTACATAAATTCTCAAAGGTGGTAATTAATGGAATGCTAGGGGGGATAAAAGTGCTTTTTTTCCTTATGGCAATAAGATCTGATACACTAGTGTCATTAAAGAAAACAAATTTAATTTTCTGACAAACAATTTTAACTCTAAATATCAGCCATCTTACATTTAGATGTGGGTACAAACGTAAAACTCCTTTCAAACAAATTGTAGTGAGCATCAGTAACCATTATGTCAGAATAATTGAATATTTTAGACCCATTTCTTGAGGACACAATAGTATTATGGTCTATATTTAATATTGCTAAAACTGACATCTCTTGCTTCACCCCCGACCTTGACCTCTCTGGGCACTCTGACCTTTCTTTTTCGTGTGGGGTCAGAAACTGGTTGTCGGCTGCTCTTCCAGATCTAATACACTGCCCAAAAAAGATACAGTTGTGGGGTCTGAATGATTTGGGTTATCCATAAGGGGTTGATCTAGGTTACTGGTTCCATTTGGGTCAGCATAAGGATCTACATCAGACCTGTTATCTATATCCATACCATTTAAAGAAAAGGCCAATTTAAACTTCTGTTTAGAAGCTGGATACCCTGCCTGTATCTGATATGCATCTGGTATCTTGCTCATACATTTTAATTTTTCTAGCCTTGATGATAGCCACTTGGCAATCTATATAGTTGAATACTCTATAGTAAGAGCCAATGTGCTGTTCTAAGAGTAAATCAGATTTTATACTACTGTTGAGATTGCTTATCTCTGGTAAAAGTAAGTTCATTTTGTTGGAATTCTCTCTGATTATAATCTTTAGAAAATCCAAACCATGTTTACTAAACATTTCTGAAACCTCAAAATATAAAGCAAAGCCATGAAGCACCCCATCCGGAAATTTACACATCCACATATAAGGATATTGTTGCAAGTTAAAGATTTGGTTCTAAAGAAGTCTACATGGTACTAATAAGAAGATGAATGCGCTTAACCTTATTGTATATCACCTAACAGCTTATCGCTGAGTTTACTGAATAATGGCAGTACTCATACTAAAAACAAACTGCACTACTATCTGCCATTGTCATGTAGTCTCCCTCACTGACAGTAGCATCGCATATATTGCACGTCTGTTTGTGTCCTTTGCAAACAAAAATTTCTCAAGTAAATAAGCATTCTCCACTCAGAACAATAAAATCAGGGATTACACAATGACATTATTTAAGAAAGAAATTACTTACTTTTCTTAAATGATACCTCTGCATAACAGCACTTCCACGTTGATTTCACATTCTTCTGCCTTGTTGATGTACTAGTCCACGCATATGGGACTTATGTTCTCATGCTTCACAATACATCAGTGGCTTGGAAAGCAACAAACAGAGAAAGGAAGATCTCCATTGCTTTTTTTTTTAAAGAAAAAAACCCTGTAAAATCTGGACAGTTTAGATGTATGAGAAAGACAGGGGAAAATCAGGTACATTTCTTTAGTTTTGCAGAACATACCTGATTTTCCTTGTATTTCTCTGCTGTCATACGTACCTCTTGATATCTTAGTTCAAGAAATGTGAACAAAACTACAGACAAAGGAGGGGACCAATTGTAAATGTTTCTCTTATAGACTTAGAAAGTTACGATAATAATTGTCTGAAAGAAAGAAAGTCTGAAATGCATGTCATTACTTAGTGTCATAGTTCTCCAGTAATTTATGAGGCAAAGGTCTGAATAGTTGAGACTAATACCTCTGTACCATGTAACAATAGAAAAAAAGTCTGACCACTGAATGGTACTTCATGGACCAGACTTTTTCTATTGGTATATGCTCGATTTACAGCAGGCACGCTGGTTAGGCTGACCAATCAGCATGCATGTTTTTGAATACTAACAAGGTACCATTGTATTATTCATAGTAACTGCTTTATAATTTATTATTGTAGGGTGTATGGTATATCTCTGTAAGTGTTACATAATCTAAAATGTGGCATGCTGTCAAATATTTTTTTTTTTTTGCAATGCATCCATGCCGTACTTAGTTTCCACCCCTTTCTACAGCTCTCTATTACGGCTTTGTTTAATAAAGGTGATACTTTGGGGTCTATATTACAATGTCAAAATGTTGTAACTTCGAACAAATGAGCGACATGTATTTATTGAAACACATTTAAGCGATTTGATGAATACTTTACAGGGCAAAGATGTAGTTGGCCAACTACACAGTGTTGTCCTTTTCTCCACTGTAGTGCAATCTTGGAATTGGTATATTTAGTTAGGGGGTGTAGGGGGCAGAGCCCCTCACATTTGGGGGTGTGGGGGGTAAAGCCCCTCACAAAATTATGTGTGTGTGTGTGTGTGTGTGTGTGTGTGTGTGTGTGTGTGTGCGTGCAAGCGAATTCACTGTTTTGACCTATCACACTTTAGTGCGTTCGGTCTTTACGTGTTGACCAAGAGGCGTTCGCTTAAATGCCTCTTTGGTGTTATAATATAAACCCGATACTTTGAGCCAGATTACAAGAGTTGCTCTCAGTGCAAGTCTGCACTTATTTCAAAAGACCTGCTTTCAGTGTAAGTGGCTTACTTTGGTGTAACGCCTATCTATAAACAGCCTTAACATGGGGACCAGATTGCAAAACACCTGCTCTCAGTGTAAGTCAGCAAGTATTTTGGAACTGGAGCCTTTATTCTGTATGATTTTCTTTTATATATCAACTCCAGTATACAATTTGTTTATTACAGGAAGACAGGTTTTTGGCCTATAGTTCTTATGATGGCTTGCAAGTTCGCTGTTAAGGAGGTTGTTAACCTGGTTTAGTTCAGGCTAAATCTCTGTGCAGAAATATTATATTTTTATCCACAGGTTAGGTCAGTGATGGCAAACCTATGGCATGTGTCTCACAGGTGACACGCCATGATGTTTTGAGTGACAAGGTGAGTTACCAAAGAAACTTAATGAACACCTGCCTGTTTTTTAGCGGACTGTCCAGAAAGAAAGGGCTTTGTCCAGATGTCCATAATTTATGATGTAAACCCAGAATTCTATGTTGTTTCCACCTTTCTTGAAGCTAATTGGTTATCTCAGCTTGCAGATTAACCAAGCAGCACAGATTCAACAGCATGCCAGAGACGAAAGCTGAAATTCTGCACCTCACAACAGTTATCTTTAGTGCTGCTTAGACAGGAAGGTTGTAGCTGTAGCATGTGTAGGAAGTCTGTATAGTCAACTTGCTCCACACTTCAAACTTCACTATAATACTGGTGGCAGCAGCATCATTACCTCTCCACTCTCAGTGAGAAAAAATGTAAGTTGTGAAAGCTTATTTAAAAAATGCAAAGCAGCATTAAAAAAACTTCAAACAACAAATGAACAACCAAAAAGGGTAGCCAAGGAAACTCTGCAACAATAAATATTTTTAAGTGCTTTTGTCACTTTAATTTAATACAGAACTTCTTCAGAAAATAAGTAAATTTATTTTAAAATTACTTACTTAATTCTGAAGTTCAGTATTAAATTAAAGGGACGAAAGCATTTAAAAATATTTATTGTTGCAGAGTTTTCTTAGCTGCCTTTTAGGTTGTTCATTTGTTTTGAAGGCTTATTTCTTTAATATTTCAGAAACTTGTGATCATATGTAGAAGTATAATGTTCCAAGTAGTCAGAAGGTATAGGTCTCAACTGTCCAGATTTTTCAAGTCATATTTTAGTTCTGTTTATGATCACTTTCTTCATAACGTTATAGAGTAAATGGATATTTTAAGTGACACTGCATTTCGTGTATTATAGAGGATTCATTTGTATCATCAGTGGTTACGTTCAGGGCAGTGACATATGTTTTGTATCTGGCTAACTATCTTCCCAGCTGTTGTCCTATATTTTTTGCGTTGCATTCATTACCAGCTGTGACACATGAGATAAACCTAGTGACATTTTTTTCTATGCACTTTTCTACTGTACTGTGGCTGCCGTATTTCTACTCAGTGTGCTCTTAGATATGTTGGCTTCCATGTTTCTTTACTGTCTTTGCTTGCTTTCTTCTTAAAGTGAACTGGAAAGTTACATAACTGAAGTTTTCTTTCCTGCTGTTTGTCTAGTTTGGTGTAGTTGCCTTAAATAAAACACAATGTTTTTCACTTAGAAAATAGTAGACTAGAATATGATAGCAATCCTTGCTTACAGCCATGAGTCCCCACCTTAGTCATGACATATAACAGGCAGTAGCAGCTTCATTTTGTTGTCTACTCTGCCTACTCTATAATTATGTATTTGCATTATCTAATAAGTGTAAATACTGTTTTTTTTTTTTGTTTACTTATTGCTATACCAGGTATGGGTATGATGCATACATCTCAGCTGTCCAGAGTTCTGCAGAGTGAGTATGTAAAGAATTGTTTTTCTTTTGTTGAGTGGGTGGGTGGGTGGTGGTGGGGTTCTGGTTAGAAGTCTATCTTAAATCTGTCTTAATTTCTCTGGCTGGTACTTCATTGCATGCCATATCCTCAATATTAGAATTTTTAACAGCTTCTTTCAATGCTTCTATCCACTTGCCATCTTTGTTATGCTCAACATATTCTTCATAAATATTTCTCCAAAATACATTATTTATTATTTTTAGGTGGTGTTAATACTGCTTTGTTTCCCAGTTCTCTATTGTTATTATTACTTTTGTTTTGTTTCTCAGTTATCTAAAAAACTTCTATTTTAGGTCATCAAAGAACTGCTTGTATTCATAGGTTCATAGCTAAGTACTAGGCTAGCTGCCCTTGCCCGCCATTTTAAGCCTAGCAGATTTCCCGTTTTGTGCTCAAAATATAATATTCCATTTAGTTATAGATTGACCATACCTATCTTATGGTTGATAACTATATATGAATATAAAAACACAGACGTGAAATGTAATGGAAAAATAAGTTTAGTGATGCAAACAATACACAAATAGAGACTGAACTAATACTGTTTCACTTCTGTGTTTTTATTTTTGACATTGTAAAATTTATCATATCTGGATGTATTAGTCTATATTTGATTATGAAGTGGGGTGGAGGTTGTTGTTACAACTCAATTACATGGCAAGTTACCCTTACCTACTGGGCTCCTCCTCGGGCAGGAAATTACATGGACAACAGAGACGGTATGTGTACCAGCCTGTGATTTCAACTAACCTGCTTGTGAAAAGTGCTGTCTTGTTACTGTATGAAACACGTTTTTTCATATTATTTTTCCTTGTCATGATTAGGAGAAACACTGACTAGTTTTATGCTTTGTTTTTGTTTTTCTTCTTGCTAAGAGGCTTGCTGTGAAGCAGGAAATGGAGAGTGTGTTTGCACTTACAGCCTAGTTACAGGGCAAGTTAGTCTTACTTATTGCGCACATTCCAACACTGAGGCAAGAGAAAGGGTGTGTGCAGCAGCCCATATTTTCAGTTGATCTGTGTGGGAATTACTTCATTATTAGTGGTCTCCTCATAACCTTGTACTTTATTGAACTGTGTCATAAAATGTTCAAGAAACATAATATACTAAGAGTGAACAAGTAATCATTATTAAGCTCAATAATACTGTTTAGAAATTCTCCTACGTCTGCTTGCTTATTATGTATTTAATAATTACTATTAAGGCACTTCTCTTGTAGCTGGGAATTTGCATGTTTTATAAGAAGGTTTAACAATCAAAACACAGCTAACACTTGAAAGTGTTTTACAAAGGAAAGTACGCAACTATTGAAGCCAAATAGTAATTAAAAATTAGACTACTTGAATGTTTTTCTATGGAAGATATACTGGCCCACTACTAAGAGTGAAAAAGTGTAGACTAGGACAACTAGCAATCATAATCTGAATAAGTAATTACATCCAACTGTATTTAAATGACTGATCACACAAATACGTACTATTATGGGTTAGAATAGTCAGTTCCACTTTTATAAGATTTCTCTTTTAAACAGTAGAAGAAAATACCTTCCAAACTGTATGGTTCCTTCCTAAGATATATACATAAATTTACATGCTGTCACCCTCCAAAGTCCAAAGCAACACAGTGGAAGACATGCTGGGTTACTTTCATATACACATTATTGCGAGCCAATAATATCTTACACATTTAGCAGGACAGTATCTGACTGAAGTTTCATATATTTTGTTTGAAAAGATAAGTAGAAGGCTTTCTGTTAGTACATGAAGTTTTTGCTATCAGTCATTGGAGGCAGCATTAACCTGCTCAGTATTGGTTTGCCAATAAATGTAGTTAACTATGTAATAATACAATTTTTTTAAATAGGAATGTGTATCCTAACTACAAATTCTGTCAATTTTGCAAGATTGGTTCACTTAACTAATTCAAAATCCATTAACCCGATTGTTTCTTACAGAACTAAATGGAGGTTTTGTTCTTGATGTTTTATAGACTTGTACCTAATAATATTTATGAAGAAAATATTGTATTACACTTACATTTATCCAATCCCTTTTATCTCAATAGCTAACTCACAGTGTTTTGTACTATATTACATGAAGTTTGCAATAAACTTTTTTGTGAAATAATAGGTACTATTAAAACACACAGGACTGCTCACAATTACAGTTTGGGTTTATACAGTGAATAAGTGATTATATCTGTCGAAATTTAACTGACTGACCACACAAACTGTTACTATTAAAAGGCATAGTATTATTTACAATTACAGTGTGGAGTTACTCAATGTAGAAGTGATTACATAAAGTTGCATTTAACTGATCACACAAATTAAAACACATACAAATTCACTAGATAACAACTTCTAACTTAAACTGGACTTCCTAAATTGATATGTTTTGGAAGATTTGGCTAAGAATAAATATATTATCGAATGCGGAGGCTGTTGTATATATACTCACATCACTTAACCCTTTAACTACATGAAATGCATACAATTATTAGAAATGAATTCAGTTTTAGAAAGTAAGAACTTGAATGATGAAGAAAACTGAACATGTGGTAATGGAGGGGGGGAGAACCTAAGAACAGTGATGGAATTTATCAATGCATGGTTACAAGACTCTAAAAATGAATTAAAATAGGGCCAAATAAGTATAACAATACACTACATGATTTTAAGAGAATTAAAAAGTTAAAAAACAAAATAAAGGATTTTAGTTCCCGTTAAAAGTGCAGTGAAAAAATCAATAAAAATTTGAATAGAAAGAAAAAGAAATGTGAAGTACATACAAACCCCTGTATTATGCTTTCATCCACAGTTAATGAAAGTATTATACATGTGAAAATGAGCACTCACAGGATGATAAACAAAAACATAAAGCAATGTGATCACACTGTAGTTAATGTTAACCATGTGAAGGTTACCCTAAGCTTACATACCATATGCAGCACTTTAATTCAATTTGAGAAATCTGGACTTGCCATAAATGTTAATAAAGATGGCTCCCTGAGACTATACAATGGGAAAAGTGAACCTAATCATGTCAGTTGCCTATATCCAGAAATAATTATACCAAGAGTACTGAAACACACAGTAACAAAGGGTTAATTAAACTAGTCAATGCCGATATTATAAATACCAACATGATAATCATAAACATGAATGGCTTACTGAATTTTCATGATCTGCCTGCCAAACATCACCAAAAAGCAACTCAGTGAGTAGATTTTGGAAAGATGCTGCCTTAAGAAACAGAGTAAGAAATGTATATGAATGCAAGAGTGTGGATAATCAAAAGGTAATACAAATAAAAGAAGGAGGAGAAATCAAATCTCAAGAAATATTTCCAACCTGTGTCAATACACAAGACAAAGGAAAAGGAGAATAACTCATGGGCAGTCAACACAAAGTTAAAAGCAGAAAATTGAAATGATGAGCACTTGGAGGTGAAGGAAACAGATCTGAAGAAAGATTATTAACTAATGATAATATCTATCCAGATTCAAAAGATAAAGAAAGAATACATTTTAATTTTAGGTATTCAATGATTAAGCCTGCAGTGAGAGACAGTATGAACAAAAATTAAATCACTGTATCTGCTCTCCGGGTTCATATTACTTTATCAAAAGATAATGTAATCGAACGATCAAAACATCAAAATGGCAGCATTTCGAAGCTTGTATTGTGGGGGGCTGCACCCCCCACAACCCCCGCTAAATATATATTCCAACTCCAAGATCGCACTACAGTGAGGAAAGGGCAAATATTCCAATCCTCATTGTACTGCGATCCCACAATGCAATCTTCGAAATACTGCCATTTCGAAGTTTTGATCATTTGATTCCATTATCTTTCGATAACGTAATAGGAACCCTGCTCTCCCAGGTCTCACATTGACTGATGTTATAACAAGAATCCCTAAGTTACTAAATGTGAAACCAAAATACAGTATGAGTGTAATCAGTGTAGGCACAAATGACATAACCATCTTCCCATTACATGAAAAAAATCTATTTTTGAAATTGCAAAAATAGTGAAAGAAGACCCAGTAGACATATTTCTTAGCAAAATCATTCCTTCCCCAAGATAATCAGACTGTCAATATACTAAAGATCACCTATATACATAACAACTGGTTACAACAGCTATGCTTGGAGTATAACATGGACAATTATGATTGGGCTACTTTCATATCAGGAAAACTATCAGAACATGTGGAAAACATTTTAGGAGAAACTATGGAAAGAAAACCAACAATGCCAAAGATAAGAGGCATAATACAGCTTTAAAGTGTTTTGTTTGCGATGCCCAAAGCCTAGAAAATAAGTTTGAGAAACTTACTGGGATAAAAGAAGAAATTATAAAAATTATTGCACTTGCAGAATCTCGGAATATGGCAAGTTTTCAGTTAAGTAATTTTACAAAATATGAGCCCATAAAGTGTAATGCTAGGGTGGAGGTGTGACTATGTGAGTACATAATAATATTTAATCTTCTTTGGTTAAAACACTGAAGACATGGAATGTATAGTAGTTCAGATAACTGGGGGTACAGGAAACAATAATTTCAACATAGAAGCTTGGGTATGAAAGCAAAACCACACCAGGTATATTTACAGAACCTAAATAAATCTTGGTGACTTGGCAAACATTCTGGTATTTTATGGGCTAATCTGACAACTAAAAGATGCTATTTAAAAAGAATTTGTAGACATTATTTTACTACATGAATAGATGCAACCTGTTTATGAAAATATCAGAGGCAAGAATACTTTGGATACTGTTGCTTCATATAACTGTTCCGAAAAAGAACTCTTAGATTTTATGAAACATGTGAATGAATCCACGCGTTACCTTCAGTTGACATTTAATTACAGGAAGGACAACATTAATTTTTTGGACCTAAATGTGTATAGATCTAGCAATGCTTTAGAAATTAAGATTTATAAAAAGGAAGTGCAAAGTAACAGCTATCTCCACTACAATAGTATGCATAAGTTTAGCCTGAAAAAAAAACACAATGAAGGGGCAATTCACTAGAATAAACAGGTTAACAGATGAGGCAGTATTTTTTGAAAAAGAATGTGAAGAACTTACTAAGAAATTTCAAGAAAGAGGGTACCCCAAGGACATTATTATCAATTCTTGGATGGAAGTAAAAAATGTAAGGGAACTAAGGTAGCAGATGTAAATAGCAAGTCAAAAGAAAATGAAAAGGATTTTTCATTAGCATGTGTTTTAGACAATTCAGTAGATAAAAGTAAAATCAAGGGAATAATCAAGAATAATTGGAGATTCTTAATGAATTTTCAAGAAATTAAAAATGTTATAGGGGTGACCCTGTCTTTGTCTCTAAAAGAGGAAAGAGTTTAAAAGACTTTTTTAAGAAAAGCAATTTATGCTCAAGTATGCCTGATGTGTTGGAAGTGGGGATGAAAAGATGTAACAGTTGTAAGTTATGTCAATATATGAAAAAAGTTAAGAATTTTGTAGTGACAGCAAGAAGTTTTGAAATTAGGTTGAATAATTTGTATAACTGCAGGTCCAAATATGTGCTATACATGGCTCTGTGTGAATTATGTCCAGCATTCTATATAGGAAAAACCATTAGAGAATTCTACATGCGAGTGAATGAACATATAAGAGCAGTAGACAAGATTGATCTAAGCAATGCCTTGGCAAAACATGTCAAGCAAAAACATTTATTACAAAAAAATAAGGCATGCTTCGAATTTGTAATAATTGATGAAGTTAATGGTTTTGATCATAGGTCTGATGCAGAAGATGAATTGGACTGGAGAGAATATTGCTGGCAAATCAGGCTGAATGCATGTGTATACCCTGGTTTAAATGATAGGGAAAACTTTAAAGTTGTTCTTAGAAGGAAAGGGTTAAGGTATTCAGTGGTTTGGGTCACATGATATTGTTATTAAGTATTTAAATAAGTGTGTTCATTATACAACTTGGTCTGAAGAAGTTCCATGAAGGGAATGAAAGTGCTTACCAGTTGGATTTTTATGTAATGTTGTCAATTTGTTTTTTTAGCTGTTCGCTTTTTATTAGAGTCTGTTGGTAGTTGTAAAGTGTCTATTAAGGATAAAACTTTTTTCCATGGATTGTTTACCAATGGCCTAGGATAAATCAACTGTACTTCTTAATACATAGATATGTAAACTATTGAAAAGTGTCCCCCCTGAAAAAAATTGTATACCAAGCAATCTGACTCTGCATTAAGAGATAGTCAAGAAGAGTTTCTAACCCTCAATCAACCATACTTCAAAACCACCACCGGAAAAATAGCACTTTGAAAATTAGGCCCAGCAATTCAGACCCAACTTTTGGGAGAAGTCTACCAATATTAAGCTATCAAAAGACTTAAAGGCAAAATAAAAGATCAGCTTCTTAAAGACTCCAAATGCTGTTGCTTTTGTGATAACAGCTAGTGTTTGCTCTCCCTGTAAGCATCATAACGTTATATAAGTACATTGGAAATATGTAAAGACATCACTTATTATCCATAGAACAAATGTAGTTAATTCTAACCGTATATAGATTTATAGATTTATTAAACATTTTTTTTCATTCATGTTTAGACCTTTGTACACACAACTAGTTTTGTAACATACTTTTACTCTCAGGTCTAAACTGTACTGATTCATTTAATATATTTTCATATTTTTTCTGAACTGTTGTGCCCAGATCA
Source organism: Protopterus annectens (assembly GCF_019279795.1). Lineage (NCBI taxonomy): Eukaryota > Metazoa > Chordata > Ceratodontiformes > Protopteridae > Protopterus > Protopterus annectens. The sequence goes on from NC_056729.1 coordinate 1,038,123,713, forward strand.
TGGCTGAAAAGGATCTGTTGACTAGTCCTCCTACCCTGCTATTGCACTAAAATAAATAAACAAAGGAACAAATTTTTATTTTAGGAAAATGTTATGAAAGATATATTACTGAACATCTGACAAAAACAAGTATAGACACAGCAATGTTAGATATGGGTCACCATAGGTTTATTAATGGTAGGTCTACTACAACCAGTCTTGTTAGTTTTTATGATCAAATAACTATGACAATAGACATAGCTGGTGCTATCTACCTAGATTTGGCTAAGGATTCTGATTTTCTGCTTCATACAGTAATGTATAACTGCCTGATCAAAGCAAAGGCAACCAGTTAGCTGACTCAGTGGATTACGTCCTGGTTAACTGGAAGTTCACAATGCGTAGCTCTAAAAAGAACATAGTCTGCAGTAAGAACAGTACGACAGCGCTTAGTTCTTTGGCCTATATTATTTGATATTATCTTTTCTTGGATTATGCCCTGGCTGACTGGAAGTTTTCAATGCATAACTATAGAAGGAATACAGTCTGCAGTAAGAACAGTATGACAGTGCTCAGTCTATGGGCCTGTATTACTTGATATTATCTTTTCATGGAGTATGCCCTGGATGACTAGAAGTTCTCAATGTGTAACTATAGAAGGAATACAGTTTGCAGTAAGAACAGTGCAACAGGGCTCGGTCCTTGGGCCGGTATTACTTGATATTATCTTTTCATGGATTATGCCCTGGATGACTGGAAAGTCACAATGCATAATTATACAAGGAATACAGTCTACAGTCTGCAGTAAGAACAGGATTACCACAGGGCTTAGAACTTAGACAAACATTATTTAGTATCGTCTTTTCAACAGTTCTTAAGAACAAGTACTGCTGGATGAACAAATATGCTAATGACTGTAAAATTAGTTTATTGCCCAGAATACATTTGATATTGACAATCTGAACAAAATGTACATGATGTAGATAGGAAAATGGGCTAATGAAGCTGGCATAAACTTCAGCATGGACAAATGTAATATACTGTATTTTGTAATATATAATTGAAATAAATCAGTATGTTTAACATCACTACCACTAAAGCAGGTAAAACATTACAAAGATTTGAGAATAACAATATCAGACATTTTAACTTTTGGCTCCCATGTTCAACAATTGAATGCCAAAGCAATGAACAGGTGGGGTGTGTGATGAAAAATCTTTGAACAAAGGGCGATGTAAGTTCTGGAATATAATACACTGTGCATATTCACTGTTGGATGGTTGGAAATTCTTGATAGAACTAAAAGGAAATTTATGAAAAAGTAACAATCACAGATTTAGATAAAAGAAACAGATACAAATATCTGAATTTATAGACTATATACTATACATATATAAGTAGAAAATTATTTTTTTATTTACAACTTTTTACGACACAGTATCACAGACATTACTTAACATGGAAATCTACAGAAGTAATATAACACAAAGGTACAACAATCTAAAATTCCCTACTAAACTATCCAAAGTAAAGTAATGAAGAAATAAACTAAAACTCAGTTCGCTGTGCTGGGTGTCAGAACTCAGAACGCACCAAAGTTACTTGTTAAAACACTTCTTTATTTGACAAATCGAACCCCTTCAAACCTTGTTAAGCGCTTTCATCTACTTCAAATAGACTTCATCAGAACACATACATTAATTTCATGCTGGGTTTTATATATACGTCTAACCAATCATATAATTTACTAAATCAATAAATTAAACATTTAAAGTGCTCAGTGCTTAAATGAAATCACTCCTACATACTACACATTCAATACCTCATTTTGTCGTTAATAATATTTAAAATTATATTGTACATATAATATAGGATAATATAATATAAAATAGTTTAAAAAATTGTCTGTAAACACTATCATGTATTTTTATGAAAAGTTTTAATACAATGCAGTCACCATTCAACATACTCTCTTATTTGTGTTGTGTACTTTTTAATTCTTACTTTCCAATACAGGCTTAATAGAAATACTCTCATTTAAACCTGGGTGTACAGATGCATTTAACAAAATCTGCCACCTGGTTTCTCTTTCCCCTAATTTCTTACAAATATTGCCCCCCTGGGATTGGCCACTATTTTCTCTAGTACTGCAAATTTAAAAGTGTCACAACTTAAACTCTTGACAAGGTGTCTGTATAATACATTTTTCATTTCTTTTTTCCTTATACAATAAAAATGGTCGTAAATTCTGTTCCTTAAACACCTGTCAGTCTTGCCCACATAGTAACATGGGCATTTTGTACACTTGGCTAAATATAAGACATGTTGGGTATGGCAATTGCCATTCTTAAATCTAACCACAGTTTTGTTTGTGTCATCCAGTGTGAGAGACGTATCTTCCATTACAGCACTACACTGATTGCACTGTCCACACTTCCGAGTGCCCCCATCCTTTCCTTTACTATTACTAGTAATGGGTTTGGTTTCAAATTTACTCTTCAAATGTTGTCTAGTTTTATGAACAAACACCAGATGTTCTCCTATAGTCTTATATATAATGTCTTCAGATTTCATTATATTCCAATTTCTTTCTACTATTTTTTGTATTTCTTTAACATAAGAACCATATTGGAATATACACGCTCTCTGAAATTTGTTCTTAACCTCACAATTACCTCCTGTATCATTACTGGTGTCAGAAATTCTAGTAAGCCCAGTACCTAGTAAAGCTTTGTATTTTTTACCCCAAAGTAAAGTAATGCTATTCTTATATAAACCAAATAATTTCAATATTATGGAATAAAATCCCACAGGATGTGAGAAGACCAGGAATGTAGAAATAACCAGACATCTGAATGAGAGGAAAGGTATTTGACCCAGATATAATATACAAGAATTAGAACACTGTCTCAATTTGTGTTTCACATCAGTATGAAAAATGTAGCTCCAAAGATATTTGATTATTATGACTTTCTTCTCTGCATAAATACTGAACCATATTAGATCTCTTTTCCCCACATCCATGCTTTATTTTTATAAAATTCAATATCCTCTGTTTTTGGTCTTTTTCTTGTAGCACTTCCCCACTTGCATCCTTTTCAAGATAACTCAGTATTTCTTCATGTAGGTAATGCTTTGCTCTAATTTACTGCATTAAGGATCTTAATTTATTATAAGTACCTTTTAACAGTTTTCTCTTTTTCGAACATTTCCCTTCCTCTAATTTCTTTCTTGTTCTTCTATTTAGTTTTGCCAAAGAACTTCTGATCATGTGAGATGAGAATTATTAGGAGAGGTACTGCTTCTGTGTTAGAAAATGAAGATAGCTAGGGTTTGGACAAGGATGCCAGAATGAGGGGGCTGCATGGAGTATTACACAGACTCTGGGCTGGAATGGTGTGGGTAGCAGGATAAGCTAAAGTGCCAGACTATTTAAGATAATATATTGGAAGAAAATGAATGAGTCAACTATAAGATGCTACCAGCAGACTTATTCACTTTTTGTTGACCATGATGGTCCCACTTGGCCAAAGGCCTATTTTCTGAGAATACCCAAGGTTGAATTGAAATGGTACAAACTGAAATATTACAGTTGTGCAAGTAAACTTACCATAATGGTAGGTGTTCAAATGATCAGTGCTTCAGTAGCCTTAGTTATATGGGTTTAATCCTGTCAAGGATACAACAGTTGGCCAGACTACAACACTTCAGGGTACCATCTATGTGTTTGAACTGTTAGGCAGCTCGAGCCGAGCTGCCTAAAAAGTCAGGCTTGAGCAACAAATCTTTCAAAGCTTTCATGTCAGCTGAGAGAGGGAGGGTGTGCCCTGCTGACAGGACATAGCTAGGAGTAAATGATATATGTATACACACACACACACACACACACACACACACACACACACACACACACACACACACACACATTATATACATCTACATATCTACAGCTCTCTCTCTCTCTCTATATATATATATATATATATATACACACACACACACACATTATATATATATATATATATATATATATATATCTATATATATGAAAGAGAGAGAGAGACAGAGAAATACAGAATATAACAGATAGAGAATATATATATAAGGCTCAACAACATACTAAAAAAAAAACAAAGGGGGGTGGAGGAAGGGAGGCACTATTGCAGCAGTGATCATTCAAACATCTACTGTCATTGCAACTTTATTTACACATCTGTGCTATGTTCATCATTTTGATCACTGCTGCAGTAGCCTTCGCTATATGGGTATATTAGACTAGTTTACAACATTTGGGAGGTGGAAAGGGAAGGGTCAAGGAGTTCTCTGAAAATTGTCCCAGCAAAGCCTGATCTAGACAGAGAGAAGGAATCAAGCTTGCAGTGCTTTGTAAAAGTATATACAAATGACCAAATTGCTACTTCTACAACACTTCTAGAATCCAACCTTTTCCAAAGAAAACATTTCCATGATGTAATGGTTATCACTCTGGACTCTGAATCCAGTGATCTGAGCTGAATTCTCAGTGGAAACTGTTTTTTTTCTATCTGTGATGGGGTTAGACATAACGGTAAAGGTCCTTACCTCACAGATACAAAAGTACTGTTCCTGCCTTTGGAAGGAAAATTGGTTAGGCTTAAAATGGCCTCAAGGATTACTAACCTAGTACTTAATTACTGATGAACCTATGACTGACTTTGTTCTTTCAGGATAGTACCCAAGTTGTTCATGGACATCCAAGGTATGGAGCATCCGTTCTCCTTCATTTTTGTGTTCAGGAAAGATAGACAGCTTAGTTCTGAAAGAAACTCTGTCTCTCTGGAAAAAGAGATATCACTGACTTATCATTAGCGTTAACAATTCAGTTACTCTTCTTGCAGAGGTCAGAGCAATCATCAAAACAGTTTTCCATATTAAGTTCCTCAAGTCACCCAGATGAGCTGGTTCAAATGGAGCAAGTATTAGCTTCTTCAACAAAAGAAGATTCCAAGGTAGAGCCACCAATTTTCTGGGAGGTCTCTTATGCAAAACCCCTTTCAAAAATATTTGCATATCAGAATGCACTGAAAGAGGGGAATCCATGGACAGACATATTGAAATGGCTCAAAAATGAACCTTGATGGAGGAGTAAGAAAGACCATAGGTTAGTAACTCACACAAACAATATAAAACCAGAGAACACTAGCCTTGAAAGGGTGCCAAGTCTGTTGTTTGCAACAACTAGAAAACCTTTTCCATTTGCTAATATGATGCTCTAGTAGCATAATTTCTTGTCTTTATTAATACCTGCTGGATGTCCTGTGTAAATAGTTGACTAAAGGGAATTAAGACTGGCAGTCAGCTGAAGTTGATTGGGTTCTGGTGTATTAAATACCCCTTTTCTTGTGTGAGTTGATCCGTTCTGTGAGGAAGCTTGTGGAAATTGTCCCTGTCCATGTCCAATAGAAGGGAGAACCACTGTTGCCTGAGCCAAAAGGGAGTCTCCACAATGATCTTGGGGGTTTCCTTCTGAATCTCCAGGAGTATTCTGGATATCAGTGGAAAGGAAAGAAAAAGGCATCTGTCTTCCGGGCCTTCTTGCATGGAGTTCTGGAGCAGAATTTTGCCAGCTGATTGTTCAGGGAGGAGGCAAAGAGGTCTACTTAAGAAACTCCCCACAGATGGACAAAATCTTGGAAGACCCCCAAATCTAGTTTTCATTCGTAATGGTCTTCCTTTGACCTGCTCAGCTTGTCTGCAACACAGTTTTGCTCTGACAGGATGTAGGATGCCTGTACAGACAGAATGTGCTGTAAAGCTGTATCCTAAGCTAACATGGCTAGTCAGGAAAGGTGGTAAGACCTTGTTCCCCTTTGCTTGTTGATGTACCACATGACTACAGTATTGACTGTAACAATTTAAAGAGGTCCAGGCGACCAAAGAAGATATGGAGAGTTGAGTGCCATGATTAGAGCAAGCACCTCTTTTATATTATGTGCTTTCATCTGTCCTTGGTGTCCCAAACAACTTGCAATTTTATCTCCCCTGAAGCTGCTCCCACACAAAGTCAGAAGCATTTGTGGCGATTGACTTCTATGGAGCATAACTGAGAAGGGGAGACCAGGATTTAGGGATATTTGCTGTCTCCACCAAGTGATTTCTTTTCTGACATATTCTACAACTGCAATTTGAAAAAAGAATGGTTGCTGGTGTTAGGGCCAAAGAGACTTCAGATACTACTGTATCTTTCTCATTTGGAGTCTTGCCAGGAGTATCATGACAATCATAGATGCCATGAGACCTAGAATCCTGAGGTATTCTCTGGCAGGGACCAAAGGCTGAGTGGAAATCCCTACAAAGAGATCTAAATATAGATCTATTTTTTTCCCAGTGACGAAAAGCTCGTTGAACAGAGGTGTCTAGCAGACACCCCAGAAACACAATCCTGTGTAATGGAATCAAAAAAGACTTTTGAATGTTCTCATGGAATCCCAGTATGTGTAATAGATTTCTTACTCAAGTGAGAAATTCCTGACACGTTGAAAAGATAAGCAAGTCTTCTAAATATAGAAAAATCTGGATACACTCTATAGCCTGCTCTAACTGGAGTCAGACACTTTGTGAACACTCTTAGTGCAGTGAATAATTCAAAGGGTAAGACAGAGAACTGATAATGTGATCCAGACACACACAACCTCAAGAAGTACCTGAAATATTATCATATATACATATGTAGCTGAAATTAGAAGCTGACAAACCTCCAGGAATGAATGAAGCTATTAACATCAAGTGCTTCTTGAAAATTGAAGGTTAAAAGTTATAAGTTAAGAATGGTTAACATTATTCGTTGTTTATTAGTGTGATCTAAGTATACTCATGAAACGTGTTTTTGAAAAAAGTATTTTTATTTATATTATTTTCTTTATTTTATTAAATTGTTTGATTGTTTAATTAGGGATGATTGGTATTTTAACTGAATGCATTTTTGTACATAAAAGACTTTTTTTGTTGAACTGATTTTATTCTGAAGAAGTCTCTTTTGGGACGAAAACGATAATTAAAGCTGGTTGTTTGCTATGTCTGTTTTTCACTCCTGGTGGTCCTTGTTCTATCTTTTAGTGGATTTTAGTAGAATTTGTTTTTTATTTCTGCTTCATCTTGTGGGGGACACCTTTCGTTAAGAATGAATATAACACAAAATGTGAGTCAAATAAATCAATAATTAGAAATAAAATTAGGATATGATGTAAAACTAAGGGGTATGATGAAAACAGCACTGCAATGATTCAACATCTAGGCCAGAATGCCTGCATAATTAAAAAAAAAACTTTCATTAGTAGTAGATGTAAGGATGACAGGAACTTTTGTCCAAAATTTAATCAGTCTTGAAGAATCTGGACTAAAAATGCATTTTATTAAGATGTAGGAATGGAAATATACTAAAAATAATTTTTATGTACATCGTTGTAAAGAGATATGAAAATGAGCTGTTTGTGTGGTGAAGTGAAAAGACATACTCTAAAGTCTGCAAATGTGTCAGAATCATTTGAGTTAAGAGATGAATGCATTCCAGATTGGTAAACATATTGATGAATAATGAACAGAATGTAAAATTTCAACTAGACTCAAATGCAAAGTACAATATTTTGTTAGAAAAAATAATTTGAAACAGCCGTGGGTCAGAAAGTACTCAGGAACAAAGTTTGAACAGTTTCTAAAATGGCTGCATCAGCAGCTTAATTTCAACTTCCCTGCATGAAAACAGAAGCTAAGAAGAATGCACCAGCGAAAGTATCAGTATGGGTAAATTTCAGTTACTGTCTAGTAAGTACACGGCCTGGATACCAGCAAAGAAGAAATTTGGAGAAGCTAAAAGAAAATCAACTAGAAAAGTTGAAGGAAAAAAACACTGCCTGAGAAGAATGCTGCAGCTATTCACCAAAAAGCAGTTCAAGCTTCAGCTTTGGTATAAGACATGGCTTCCAGTTATGTAGAAAAAATAAATCAAGCTTACTAGAAATTATTAAAATTACTAAAACATGAATATACCAATTCAAATAACAAAAAGTTGGAAAAATAGAAAAAGCCAACTAGCTATTCAGATGAAATGATACAACTGCAGAATTCAGAGGCTGAACTGAAGAAAAGGCTAAAAGGATATGAAGATTCTCAAGAAGAGCTGCTTAAAGTGTTAAAAGGCATAGCACTTAGAGAAAACCTGAAATTTTATGCTGTACCAGAGAAACAGAAAGGAAAAAAACTTTATTTTTATGCCAGTATAAATAAGTAACTGGACCCTGCTGTTCTACAGAAGGGTTTGTTAATTAAAGGGGCACATTGAGTGTCTGCTTCAAACCTGGTCATGAGAAAGCAGCCAAGGCTTACATTAGTAAGGAAGTAATCATACTAGAAGAAAGAGATGATCCTGAAGACAGCAGGGTATTTCTGGAAAACAATTATACATTGTACACCATGTAGAAGAGAAGGAAATACATCTCAGCATACAGGGGATATTGAGAGGTAGGTGTAGATTCAAGCTGCTGTATCCAGCTGTCTTCAGAATATTATTTTTCTGGATGATCAAAGACATTTTTGGATGCAGAACAAGCCAAACAGGACATAAAAATGTTTATCCAACACAAAGTGAGCCAGCATGCAGAAGGAGACCCTGCTTCTCATTCTTCTGACAATAAAGCCCACAGAGTGACTTTGCCAATGACAACTTTTCCAGTGTTTGAAAGAAGAATGCTTGAGGGACAGGTTAACTAGAAAAATCATGGGTACCTAGGACTTGAACCAAAGACCAACAATGGTAAGTTAGTGAATAAATAAAGCATTGATCAGTTTTGTGAAATATAGCTTTGCAAGTGTCTGAGAAAGACTGACATTTTGTTGACTTTTACCTAAATCTGTGAGTCGCCTGTAAAGCATATACACTGCTTTATGTCATTAGTGTTTAGAAGGACACTAAAATGAAAAATATAAGTAATTGCAATTAAAACACATTACCTTGTTATTGATATTTGTATAAAAAATTTCATTATATAAACTGCATGTTAATTTGTAAAGTAGATTTGTATATCGTGTAGTCAGGGGTATTTTAAATTGGGGGATCTTTTTCATAACTGTTGTATATGTTAAAGAAATTAAGCACTTTCTCATAGTTATATGACATGTAGCCTTTTGCATATAACAAGTATGGACAGAAAACATTAATATAATGCTGTGATCTCATCCTGCTGGGGTGGAGGATGGTGTATAAAAGTGTGCTGACCATATTGTATGTAGAATAAAGACAACAATGTTCTTTGATTTTACAAGGGTTAATGTTCAAATTAATGCCCTTGCCTTAAGCTATAAACATTTTTATAAGCAAATAGGCTTAAAAATAAGTCAAAATGATGAAAGGCATAATAAAATGTTAATTTTCTTGTACCTGCAAATTAATTAGCTTGTTTTAGTTTTCCGTTGGCAAATGTATGAGACAAGACACCTGCAGCTGAAGGCAGTTGGTCAGAGGGAATTCTGCACATTCTGTTCTGAGTGAAATGTGCAAAGATTCCTTTGTGCATCTGCAAAGTTATTTTTTTCTGATTGCTGAATAATTTTACATTGTAATAAGCTGCCTGCAGGTTCAAGCAATTAATCGTGAAAGTTCTGAGCATTCTTTGCTGAAGGAAATGGAAAATGTAAAGGTACAATGGCAAGCAGGTCACTGTAAAATAAGGTTTGAAATTATGGGAAGTGAATAAGAGATAGCACCCTTCCCAGCAGCCTTAATATTTAATGCATTTAATAGAACTGTGTACAACTTAGTTTTATTTAAAGGTAGCCAATGAACTTTTTTTTAGGGCTAAACAATAACATTTTCTGAAAGAATGCAAGCTCTTTTTCACTTCTGGGAGGGGAATAGAGATTAGAAAATAACAACAATCAGTGTAAGTGGGAACACGGACTATAACAATACTTCAGCATGGATAACCTTAACTTTAGAATAGGTTATGGCTGTGGGTGAAGCTGTCAATTTTCAGCAATTATGCCAATCTGGACAGTTAAACTTAATTTACTGAAAATGTACATAGTTTTAAGTGTTTCTTCTAAGCTAATAGGGGAAGGGTGTGCTTTGAATATCTATTTCATTTTTGAGGCTTTTCATTAAAGCAAAAAGTCTTATAAATGTGACATAGGTTCAAATAGAGATTAGAAAAAACAACTGTATAAATGATCAGCCTGTCAAACATTAGTGTGCATGTAAGACAAAAGTTGGAAATGCATATTCAAAAAATAAAAGTTGTCATGTATAACAGAAAAGAACAATACATTTTTATAATAATGGCTATTTTGTTCATATTACCTTGGTATGTAAGTAGCCTTAAAGGTTTAGGCTAAAAGGAAATATTATTTAATTATATTAAGAACTACAGAGTGCAAATAACACAGTGCAAAGAAATAAGCATGTGAATTTGAGAAAGAAAGGATTTCGGGATGGATATTCAGCAGAATATCAGGGGAAAAATGAAAATGGCAGTAATATTACTGATTGCTAGAAAGTCTCCAATAGTGATAGAAGAGCGAAAAAAAGACCATAACGGTAGATTTGTGGTAGTAAGGGGTTACTGGAAAAGGAGGAAGATTACACTGGCATGTATTTTTATTCCACCAATACCTGATATTACTGAAGCTTAAAATGTCAGAGAGAAATAATCAGCTTTCAGTATGGAATATTACTTGTAGGTAAGGACTGGGACTTGATTTGCAATAGTGAGAATGCATTGATTTAGAAGGGAAAATATAACAGAAGATGATAGATTTATGAAGAAACTTATGAAAATATTGTGAACGGAAGATGTAAATTCAGTAGTAGGAACTCGGACAGAATTTACATATTACTGATGCCGCGGTGGTGCAGTGGTAGCATTGTTGCCTCACAGCAAGAGGTTCTCCCGTTCGATTCTCGGCTGGAGTTCGGGGAGTGCCTTCTGCGTGGGGTCTGCATGTCCTGCCCATGGTTGGGTGGCGTTCAAATGACATGCGTAAATGGGCGTGCCTTCATTGAAGATTGGACGTCAAGCTGGCACCTCAGCGTTCATGAAAATCTACTGCCAATCATTAGCAGACCGGAGTTCCGCTGTGGCGACCCCTAACCGGGAAAAGCCGAAAGACAAACAACAACATTCACCATGGTACAAAAACTGGGCTAGACTCAATAGAAATTATATTTCACAGGAACATGTGAATTTAATTGGAAGTTTTGACATACATCTAATGGCAATTTCAGATCATGCACCAATAAAGTCAAGAGAAAATAAAAAGAAGTTATGTCCTTACCATAACGTTCCATGTGAGTTGTTCATCTCGCCTTTTTGTTCTTACACGTGGGTTCGGAGCCAATCCCTCGGCTCCGAGTCGGACGCTTTTCAAGTTCAAACTCTCAGAGAAGCTCGAGACCCAGTATATATCCCATGATGCTCTACTGTAAACCCCAGATCTAGTACGCTGCACCCGAAGACAGCCTAAAAAAATTCAGCACTGCAGTACCTACCTATCTAGGTACCTATAGATTTGCAGAAAGGAAAAAAACAGTCTGTCTTAAGAAGACAGGCTGACAAGACCAACTGATCCACCAAGGCAACCATCTTTCTCACCAGGAGGGGGAAGGTAGGAGGGAATGTAAGAACAAAAAGGTGAGATGAACAACTCACATGGAACGTTAAGGTAAGGACATAACTTCTTTATGTGAAGTTGTTCTATCTCGCCGTTTTGTTCTTACACGTGGGTAGCAAAGGGTAAACGAGCTGCATGAGCTAACGACGTAGAAACAGCCCAGGTAGAGTGGGCTTTGACATTAGTCAGTAATGGCTGGTTAGTGGAGGAATAAATGAATTTAATGCAATCAGAAAGCCACTTAGATAATGTGATTTTTGATACCGCAGAACCTTTCTTGTTCTCTGCGTAAGAGACAAAGAGTTGATCAGATTGCCTGAAGTCTTTCGTTCTGTCCAAGTAGAATCTCAATTGTCTGTGAACATCAAGCTTGTGTAACATATATTCCAGTCTGCTGGTATGGTGTCTAAAAAAGGTTGGGAGCTCAATCGACTGATTTAAGTTAGTTTCTGAACAGACCTTAGGAAGAAAGGCAGGATTTGTCCTGAGGGACACCCTATCAGGGTGGAAGATCAAATATGGGGGCTTGGAAGATAAAGCTTGGAGTTCAGAGACCCTACGCGCAGAAGTAATGGCTATCAAAAATATTGTTTTCCAAGACAGAAACTTCAAATCACAAGATGACATGGGTTTGAAGGGGGTAAGCATCAATTGGGATAAAACAAGATTCAAATTCCAGGGAGAGACAGGGTGTCTGATAGGAGGTCTGAGATGGTGGGTCCCTTTCAAAAAGGCCTTACATAGTCTGTGGGACATGATGTTAGACCCGTTAAACTCTACATGAAATTTGGAAATGACAGCCAATTGAACCCTTATGGTGGTAGCTGCTGCGCCATCATAGAACAAGGAAGACAAGAACTCTAATATGGTATGAATAGGTGCAACATATGGGTCAACGTCGTGGTGAGAAGCCCAGTGAACAAATCGTTTCCATAGCTTCCTGGTTGACAGTTTATGAGAAGAAACTATAATATGTTGGACCGCAGGAGACAAATCTTGAGACCTGGCTAATATGGGAATTGGACCAGCCAAGCTGTCAGTTTTAGGGAGATGAGGGAGGGATGAAGAACTCCCGACGAATGAGTCAGAAGGTCTGGCACTGGGTCCAGAACCCATGGTTCTTCCACTCAATACTTCTGCAGGAAGGGGAACCAAATCTGACGAGGCCAAGATGGGGCTATCAGAATAACAGTCCTTCCCAGACTTTTGGCTTTCTGTATGAATTTGGGAATTAGGGGAATTGGCGTGAAGGCATACAGGAGGTCCGGGGGCCAATCATGTGCAAGCGCGTCCCTCGGGTTGCTCCCCAGTGGGGGATAAAGGGCAAAGTAGCTTCTGCATTTGGCATTCATCGGAGATGCAAACAGATCGCAGCAAGGCTGGCCCCACCTGCAGAAAATCTTGTCCGCCACGTGTTGTTTGAGGGACCACTCGTGAGGCAACAGGATGGCCCTGCTCAGTTTGTCCGCTATCACGTTGGATGACCCCGGGATGTGCGTTGCTATTAGAAAGCGCCTGGTGGATACAGCCCACTGCCAAATTCTTAGGGCCTCTCAGCATAAGGGATACAATCTGGTTCCCCCTTGCTTGTTGATGTACCAGATTACTGACATGTTGTCCGTCTGAATTGCAATTGTCCCTGGAGGAAGATAGTCGTGAAAGTGTTGCAATGCCAGAAACACCGCTCTCAGCTCCAGGACATTTATATGCAAATGTGATTCCATGCTTGACCAAGTACCTTGGACAGTCTTTCCCTGAAATAGCACCCCCCCACCCTATCAGGTAAGCATCCGTGATCACTGTGGCTGTGGGTTGGGGAAGAACAAGGGGACGTCCGACTACTATCTGGTTGCTGTTCAGCCACCGATTGAGATCCTTCTTGCAAAGATTCGTTAACAGAATCTCGTGCGACATGGGCAGTTGTTGGTAAGACCGTTGTGTGAAGAGTAACCACTGGAGTATCCGCATGTGCATGCGCCCCAACGGGACTGCTATTAGCGTGGCTGCCATTGTGCCTAATAGCTTCAGTATCTGGGACACAGGAACTTTGTTCTGGGTCAACAGACTGGACAAATGACTTCTTAGAGATAAGATTCTTGTTTGAGGCAACCTGATCTTTGAATCGACAGTGTCTAGCTCTGCTCCTATAAAGATAATATGCTGCGAGGGCGATAATGCAGATTTTTCGAAGTTTAAGGTTATGCCCAACTGGGAACACAGGTTGATAGTGTAGTCTCTTGCCTGAATTAGTTGATGCCTGGAGGTGGCGGTGAGGAGCCAGTTGTCCAGATATGGAAACACCCAGAATTCTAAGCATCTCAGGTGAGCCGTGACCACTGCCATACATTTGGTGAACACTCTGGGGGCTGTGGTGAGACCAAAGGGCAGGGCTCTGAACTGGTAATGACTGGCCCCCAGCCGGAAATGCAAGTGATCTCTGGATGATCTGGCCATTTTGATGTGGTAGTAAGCATCCTTGAGATCTACAGAGCACATCCAATCACCCGTTTCTAGGAATGGAAGTATCGATTGAAGCGTGACCATCCGGAACTTTTCCTTCTTGATGAAGGTGTTGAGTTTGCTGAGGTCTAATATGGGTTTCCAGTCCCCTGTTTTCTTTGGAACTTAAAAGAACCTTGAGTAAGTTCCAAATCCTATATGGTCCGCCGGGACTGGATGGATGACTCTTTTGTCTAGCAGGTGTTGAATCTCTATGGCTGCTAGTTTTCATGGACTGGGTGGAACGTCTGGAATACTTGTACACATGGGAGGGAATTTTGTAAAGGGAATGTAGTAACCTCTGGAAATTATGCTTTTTACCCAAGAATCCATGGTAATATTTAGCCAGGCATTTGGGTATAAAGCCAAGCGACCCCCGACCGCCTCCAGAGAAGGACAGCTGGGCTTCCTTTCAGGAACGCTGATAGGGCTTACCAGAGAACTGCTCTCTGTCACCCTGATTTTGCGGACCCCCTCTGCCGTATGGACGGCGTCTTCTGTTTTTACCCCCTCCTCTGTCCCTAGAGGGGGTATCCGTAGGTGTGTTCTGGAAAGCTCCTTGGGGTTTTCAAAACCACATTTTTCCACTTCGTTGCCCTTTGGGGTACAGTCTAGTTGGAGTGGAAAAATGGACTCCTACAGCAGACAGAGTCTTTCCTTCTTGTTCACACCTAGTAAGCGTCTCCTTCATTTTAGGCCCGAACAAGGCAGAACCATCGAATGGGGTATTGACGAAGGAAGACTTGAAGGCTTCCACAAAGGAGCAAAGGTGCATCCAGGACTGTCTCCGAAGAGCTACCGCTGAACCTGCCACCCTACTCGATCCATCGGCAGCATAAGAAATGAGCCGCATGGATGAGTTGACTATAGAAATGAGGGTGTTGAGTTGTGCAGTGACTTTCTCAGAAACTGCATCGGCTGCATTACCCTGTAGAGTATCTCCCAGCTCTTTAAGGAGATCTAGTTGAAGGTGGGTAAAATGGGTCAGGTAGTTGAGCGATCTCATGGAAAAAGCAGCAGAACTAAATATGCGTTTCCCATACCTGTCCATCGTCCTAGAATCCCTATTAGGAGGATGGACAGAAGAAGAGGTTTCTGACATCTCTTTCTTGGTGGCTGCCGCCACCACCATGGCATCAACCGGGACTCCCTTGGTAAGAAAGGCCTTGTCAGCAGGGGAAGTAATGAACTTGTTGGGCCTCCGAGGGACCGGTTCCACTGAATCAGGGGACTCGCGCGCCCTTCGAGCAACCAGATCCATTAGTTCATTGAAGGGAGGAGTAACCCAGGAGGTGGATGGTTGTGACCCAAAGGCCTTCAGGAGTACCGACTCATCCTCAGTAGGGCAAGGGACTGCCAATCACCCCTCTGCCTTAAGATCTCCAATATGTCTGCAAATCAGACATCCTCTGAGGGGGATCGAGGGGACGCTTCTGATTCCTCCAAGTGGGTATCCGATGTCAGGGATTCCTGTGGGGAATCCAAGTGCCTCCTCTTACACAGTCTCTTCCTAGGTACTTCATCGGTGGGAGCGTCCGGTGAAGTCCCTGTAGAGGAGGGGCCACCCAATGGGGATACCTGAGGCTCTGGGTCTCGAAGCTTGGTAGGGACCTGTGGGGAAGAGACAGAACGAGGCCCTTTAGGGGGAGGGGAAGAAAGATCCGAGGAGGTAGTGGTCTTAGAAGACATGGCCTTTCTCATGGCATCGAAGGCACCAGAATCCCGGTCCAAGAAGTCTGTCAGCTCCAAAGAGGCTGGCAGCCCTCACCGAGCCGAGACCCCGCACTCCAATCCAGAGGACGGAGCCGAACCCACCTGCGCCAAAGCCCCAAGAGGAAGGGTTGGAAATGAAGTCTCGGTCTGACTCTCCACCTCGGAGCCAGCAAAGTAGTGTCAGCTCCGAGACTCCCTGGTCGGGACCAAGGAGATCAAGGTTGATGGAGCCGAGGGAACTGGATCGAACCTCGGCTCCGAGGGCTCTACCAACATTGGTTCTGTCTGCCCCGGCTCCGAGAGTTCGATTGGCTTCGGAGGAGGAAGAGTAGAAAGTAGGGCTGGAATTTCAGGCTTCGAAGCTGAGTGGCTCGAAGCGGAAAGTATTTTGGCCAGGGCCGGATTCTCTAGCAATCTCTTAACCACGTGGTCCAGGTCCACATCAGATAACCTCGAAGAATGGGTCGAGGGATGGGTCGAAGACGGCACCGATTGAAGAATCGGAGCTTGAGGAGTCTCTAACACCGGATCCACAACTGGGCTCTGAGGTAAAGGATCAATACATGGCTCCAAGGGCTGTGGAGCCGATGATTGAACCATACTAGAGGAGCTCGGAGCCGAGGACTTGGGATCCGAGTACCCCTTGGACGACTTTGACCCCTTCGAAGCTTTGGAAGAAAGTTCAGTCTTGTCCAGTGCAGCCAGAAAATCAGGCTTCAGGAGTCCCCTATCCACCAGCTTCCTGCACCTTTCCAAAAGAACCCTGGCACTAAAGGAGTAGCAGATAGAGCACACTTCCTGCAAATGAAAAGAACCTAAACAGTACACACAGGTGGAGTGGTTGTCCATGACAGACATTTTTTGGCCACACTCACACCTTTTGAAGCCAGACGTTTGCTTCTCAGACATTTTTAGAGAGGAAATATATATATAACTATATATATATATATATATATATATATATATATATATATATATATATATATATATATATGAGTTCAGATCCCTGAACTCAAACTCTGAGTATTAACACAACAGATATTCAACTATTTTTCTATGTGTTTAACACTCTACAAAAATAGCTAAATTCTAACTAAACTAATTCCAGCTACCACTAATAAAAACACACACACAAAGGAGCTGACAGAGCCCTGTCACACCCAAAAAACTAAGAAAGGCCTAGACAAACAGCCGTTAAGAAAAAAACACTCCAAAGTATTCTAAACTAGACGCTAAGTCTAACTAAACTATTATTTTAATTACTATAACACTAGCTAATAGAAAATATTTTTGAAAATATTCCTAAATATAGAAAAAATAAACAGTGGCCCGAGCTTCCTCCGAGTCTGTAGATCCGTTGCAGCGGCAAACTAGATCTGGGGTTTACAGTAGAGCATCATGGGATATATACTGGGTCTCGAGCTTCTCTGAGAGTTTGAGCTTGAAAAGCGGCCGACTCAGAGCCAAGGGAGCGGCTCCGAACCCACGTATAAGAACAAAACGGCGAGATAGAACAACTTCACATCTCCCTTCACTGAATGAAGTAACAATGCAAAATACTGTGAATATAAAACAAAAACTCTGGTTCCACATGGCAAACACTAACAGATACTCACAACA
The DNA here is from genome assembly GCF_019279795.1 of Protopterus annectens. Classification (NCBI taxonomy): domain Eukaryota; kingdom Metazoa; phylum Chordata; order Ceratodontiformes; family Protopteridae; genus Protopterus; species Protopterus annectens. The sequence goes on from NC_056729.1 coordinate 1,038,141,164, forward strand.
AAACTCGAATAAATATATAGTAAGCACTTTCATGGTTAAATACCGCTTCATCAGACTACAAAACTGAGTATGGAAGCAGTTAAATAATTCAAAATGAAATTGACCAATTAAACGCTTCAATCTATTAAGGAATATAAAATATATAAAAAACAATATCTAAAACTTACCATACATATGTATAAAAATATTCTACATCTTGGTATATCAAAACACAACTAAAGCACATTATAAAAGCATATGCAAAGCAAATAAAAACCTATATACATAAAATATGATTCATAAACAACATTAATGCTTTGAGAGCTCTAGCTCTCAGAAAGGGTTTTAAAGAAACTCTGCTGTTCACAGCAGGAGGTTTGTCTGCTTGGAAATATAATATCCGTTTTTTTATCCATTGATAGATTTGGATCAATGGGGTTTTGTGGAGGGGAGGCAAACATTTGACAACTATAACAGAACAATGACAAGCCAGGGGGAAGCATAATGTAAGAAAATACTGCTGTTGTTGATGGAGCTTGATGCAGAGAAAGCACTCAATAGAGAAAGCTGGCATTTTATCAGTAGGGTAATTGAAGCATTTGCATTCCCTGTTCCAATAATATGGTTAATTATGAAGATATATGAAGGCTTGAAGGCAAGAATTAAAGTGGAAGGATTCCTCTCTGACAAGTTGTGTTTGAAAAGAGGAACCGGGCAGAGGTGTCCTCTTTTCCCTTTGTTATTTGATTTACAGAAATTCAAGGACAAAATTGGCAGGGTAATCAAGAAAGGTTAGCTTTATTTGCAGATGGTATTATTTTGTACTTAATAAATCCAGAAAAGGTCATCTTAGTGTTGTGGAACCCTTTTTTCAGACAGTTTTGAGTCTTTTCAGGATATAAAATTAATGAAGATAAAACAAAAGCTATATTCATAAATTGTACACACACATACACACACACACACACACACACACACACACACACACACACACACACACACACACACACACGATAAGCAATACCCATATTTATGAGGACATAATAAGATGAAATATTTAGGAATATGGCTTAAAAAGACTTCCTTCATTATGGCATCTAAGGATATGTTGGAAGAGACTAAATAAAAGGTAACACAAACATATTTATAGATATGGATAGTAAGATATAAACCGTAAAAATGTTTTCAGTCCATTTTGTTTTATATACAGGTTAGGCCTATTTTTATCAACCAGAGGAAAATTTGTAGACAGTAATTAATAAAGAGTTGAAGGAAATTATCTGGGAGGAAAGCGGGCTAGAGTAAAGTTGGATAAGTTGATCTTCCCAGCAGAACAAGGTGGTTTAGGATTACCTGTTTTGAAGGGATATTTTAGAGCTACACAGTTTATATAAATATATATATATATATATATATATATATATATATATATACACACACACACACACACACACACACACACATATATATATATATATATATATATATATATATATATATATATAGGGTGTATATCATAACATCAAAGTGTCAAAACTTCGAAAGTTACAACATTGAACCCAAAGCCACAAAAGCTGAAAACCTCGAAGATTGAGAACAGCGTTTTTTTTTTCCTGGGGGAAATAAATCGCTGTTCCAGTACAAAACATGAAACACCCCCCCCCACACTTAAATATACCAACTCCAAGATTGCACCACAGTGAAGGATATAGCGAATTTTCAGTCTTCGATCTTTCAAGTCTGAGGTTTTGGCATTCAAAATTATCAGTGTTCGATGTTTAGATATATGCCCTATATATATATATATATATATATATATATATATATATATATATATATACACACATAGCACATGCAGAAGGTTTTAATTAATTCAAAGTAGAAAAGAAGGATAATGAAGCAGGGGGAGGCAGTTCAAGAAATAAGGAGAGACTGGGATTTGAATGCAGATCCTTAAGGAGAATAATAACCTAAAGTATACTATATTCATACATTTGCAGGCGTATTGTAAGAACTGCCAAGAAAGGAATTAAGTAAGGAGATATTACCAACAGAGATACAGAAAGTAGGCAAAAGAGGCTTGGAAGTTACTGGAGAAAACTGACAAAGGAACCAATGTACTGGTAAATAGCTAGACAGGGAAGGGTAACAGAATGGCATAATTCCAAGAAGAAATTTGGACTGCAGTTTAGAGACTGCTTTCCTTTTAAGGGATTGATATCAGAGTACAGGCAAAGAGAATGGGATAGGGGAATACTAAGCGAAATACCTGCTCTGGTAGATGTTTTAATCAAATGAAGAACAAAAGTTGCTGTTAAGAAATTGATAATTAGTAGGGCATATTAAATATTGCATGACACCTATAAGAATCAATCAAATGAGGTTAGGAAAGATTGTTAAGAGAGACTGGAAAACAATTTACATCACAACAATGGCAGGACATATGTATGCCACCCAAGTATGCAACAAAGTTCAGAAGGTTTAGGATTTTTCCTTGGAAGTGTTTGCATAGCCATTTTATACCCCAAGCACACTTCAATTAATTTTTTCTCAGGTAGACTGAAAATATTAGAGGTGTGATGGGAAAGAAACATGTAAGTGGGAATATGCTTTTGGAAGTGTAATAAGTTGGCAGATTAAAAAAAAAAACCTGCACAGTACACTGTCTGAAATAGTGAGGAAGCAAATTGTTATAACTTAGGAAATTATTCTTTTGAGCTGAGAAACAGGAGCTGAATTGTATGGTCTTATTAATTTTATTTTGTTGGTTGCCAGAAAAGTTGAAAATGGAAATCAAAATCTAAAACAAATGTATTTGAAGCACTGAATATTAAAAAACAAACAAACAAAAAAATTGTAGCCATGCACATTCCCAAAACTAATAAAAACAAAATAAGTGTGCTGGAATGAACAAGGAAGCAGAAATGAAATACAGGATAAAAGCCTTATCCCCTGGAAATGTGTTAGAGAAGGCAAGATACTTTTTTGCTGCTTGAACTATAGGAATGATGGCAGCAGGATTAGCTGTAAAATGGCAGTAGAGAAATATATTTGCATGTGAAACTCAATTTACCTGTTTTTCTAGGAACTGATAGGAGAAAATCAGGAGCATTACAGGCAGCTTTTAATGCATCATTCAAAGCAGGCAAAATAGGAATGGGTGCAGAAATAGGGACTTCTAGTTCAACTAAATCATATCATATGTCCAACTCTGGGGGAACATCTGTCTTTTTCCAGGGAAATCCTTCCTTCAGTCTGAAAATAATCTCAGAAAAAGAGAAATCCTCCATTGGTACAACTTTGGGCTAGCTATCTATAGAATCAAGAGTTTTTGAGGTATAAAATCCAGGGGTGAGATAACCCTGTCTCTGTCAATATCAAATTCATCAAAAATTCATCCTCTTCCTTAGAAAGAGGAGCAGCAGTTTTAGAAGAAGGCATAACAAACTCCTGGCTGGGGTAACAACATAATTTTTACAGACAGAAACCATTTCTTTATTATCAATATGATTAATATTTTATTTCCTTGTTCTAGGTATATCCCTAAAGGGTGAATGACTTTGAGACAGCATATCATTCTGAACAAAAGTTCTCTTTCCCAAGACTTCAAAAAGATCCTCTCAAAAGAATCTCCACTGGCTCAGACACAGAGGATGTTTCTGACTCCTGGTTTATAGTGGCCAGCAAGGCTACACTAGAGGGATTTATGGAAACAGGTAAGTAGTTAGAGGAACCAGCAGTAGCAACTGCAGAGTCACCACCATCAGCTGAAGCATAATAATAGCATATATGGGAGTAATGTTCTTATGTTTCTATGGTATTTTTTCTTTTTATATATGTTAGTAGAAGATCCAGCAGGACCAGGGTACGTATCCATGATATAGTCAGGAAGAAGCATGTCTGCTAGTACGGTATGCCTGAAGGAGTTGGTTGGTCAGAAGAAAAATTGTCACTAGAAAGCAGAAACAGCACACAGCCCTTCCAGTTCAATCAAATTTACCCCTCAACAAAGTAACACAAGCAGCACACTAGAATTACTTGTCAAAAAATAGAAGTAAATGAATTAGCACCCTCTAAAATTGCATAAAATCTAAGCAAATCAAATGCAAGAAGCATTCAAATAAAACCCCATTATTCTCCTGGAAAAATACTTTCCAATTGTTCAAACCAAATACTTTAATAAGAAGAAATAGACTTAAATATAGTCTTAGGGCAGTAAATTACAGCTAAATCCTACAAAGCAATTCCTATATAGACAGTAATTTGTATTAGAGTGACATAAAGCACAAATAAAAAAGAAAACAGTAAAAACACTACAAAATATAATTACATGTCTGAGGAAGGGTTCCCCAAAATGGGGCTTATTTAAGAGAAGTCTTAGCTGGCTGCAATAGTGGGAAACTCTCAGAGACGCAGTTGCATGAAATGACAAGAAAGTGACTGTGTGGAAGAGGGCTAGAGTTTTGGGAAGCTGGTTGGGTGCTGAATCTTGGGCAAGATGCAGTCCCTGGGCTACTGCAGCAATGGGAATAATGAACATCAGGCTATGTATAAAAATATGTGTGAAAATGAATGATATTTCTATGTTCTGTAGCTATGCAAATACAGACATAAATAAGATTAGACAATGTACTATTAGAATTTAAGCAGGTTATAACAATGTAGCCATAATGATGACTGTTTTGTACTTCAAAGACCATAACTATTTCATCTTCTGCAGTTTTTCAAATTCAGAAATTTCCTAAATGTTACAGGACTGACACAACTCAAGTGACTGACAATTAGCAACCTACCTTAAGAGTTATTACAGCATGTGAAAAAGTTGTTCAGGTGATCTTTGCTTTATTTCCTTTAAAATCTACAAAGAAATTATATTCCATTTTTTTTGAGTAGTAAGTAAACGCATTGTTTGAGGCAAAGCATTGAGAATGACCCGATACAATCTCCACTTGACTAGGATGTACATATTTTGTTAAGTCTTTTAATCACAAAGCCCCATATCATCTCAGGAAACTCATGTTTATGTTTTGTGCATCTTACGTGGCTAACAAAAGCAAATAAATAAAACAATGAATACATACCCATGGTTTTACTGTGCTGGAAGTGTGTGATGTTTGAGCTATGTGAGACTGGAAATGGGTAAGGAGAAGAAGGTGAAAAAGGCCTTTGGTTGTGACTCACTGGACTTGTTAAACCAGAACTCCCATTCATTGTGATAGAGACCTGCAAAAAGATAAATGATGCATCTTCAGTCCATACAGAATGGAAAGCCAGTCACAGATAAAGGTTGTGACATGCTGTACCACCACCATTATAAGAGCTGCCATAATGATGTAATGTGTATTAGTATGACATGCTTACTGGGTTAATGCTAGTCAAAAAACTACAGACAGTATACAGTACCTCCATGTTGTACTTGTCTGCCTTTCCTTGGGTATAAAATGAAATAATGTAAAACATAAATAAAAGCAGCAACATTCCTCTACAAGGCTAGAATTTCCCATGAGACAAACTACTGACTTACTACATTGCTATTTCTGTCATGATTGCTGCTTTATCATTAAAGTCCATTTGAATTAATATTCTAATATACTGTCACAAACTGTTGACTTCTGCATCAGATTTATAATGTACTACTGCTATTTCATAACTGTTTCTTGCTGATAGCAGAGTTAATTCAGAATTTTCAGGCAATTTCTTCCCAAGTGTTTTCAATTGCCCACCAACCAAATTCAAATTTCAAGCAGTAAACTGTGACAGTTATGGACATCAGTACAATACGCTGGAGGTCTTGGGTTCAAGTCCCGAATGGGAGCTAAGATTATCCTTTCACTTAAATTATATGCAAATAAACAGTGAAACACAGGTATTATGCTTTAATACAGCTAGTATTTAAAAAAGTACTGTTAATGTACACAAAAACAGTTATACAAGGAAATTTGATTCATGTATTCAGTGTCCAGATATGTAAGAAGGAATGCGTAGATCTGAATGCCTGCCTCATCAATGCATACTACAACCAAGTGGATTTGATTCATACACTCTGTGCCCAGATATGTAAGAAGGAATGAGTAGATTTGAATGCCTGCCTCAACAGTGCATACTACAACCAGGTGGATTTAATTCATACACTTAGTGTCCAGATATGCAAGAAGGAATGAGTAGATTTGAATGCCTGTCTCAGCAGTGTATACTACAACCAGGTGGAGTTGATTCATGCACTTGGTGTCCAGATATGTACGAAGAAATGAGTAGATTTGATCGTCTGACTCAGCAATACAGGTGGATTAGTATTTAAGGAAATTGTTCACAAAGTGACTCTTCCGGGGTGGATCAAGAGGACTCTACACATGCTGACTGACAAAACCATGTATGTTACTATATAATCTCACCTCAGTCCACTATAATTATTTTCTGTCCTATACTAAATCTGCAGTGCTGTGAGGTAGCAACAGAATGCTAAATATCTCACAACACAAATTCCTACTGGAATAAATACATAATTTGCTGTGGTTAGTAATGTGCTGAGCTTAGCAAGCTTTATATTAATGAAAATCTCATCACATTAAAATCTTTAACGTAATGACTGCAATGCACCATACTTTAGGGTTCATAATGAGACTTTGGTACTATATAATCCCTAAGAATGAAGTCTGATGTTAGTTACCAAGCTATCCAACTGAGGATGTATACTGAAATTTAAACTGGACAAAAATACTTCTCTGAGTCATTTTAGTCATTTCATCAATTCATGCTTGCTTCAAGAGGTCACTTCAAGGGTGGGTCTTTCATTACCTCCGAGTTGATTATACTTACAGCAAGCAGCCCCAAGCATGAAGTGTGAAAGACATTACTGATTCATGAAAAAAAGTTTGCAGATATTATAAAAATGCATTTCATTATGACTAGAACTGCATTCTTTCATGATCTGCTTAAGATGCATCAGTGAATCACCTGTTCCCAAGTCTTGTACCATATTTAATTTCCTAAGACTAAGAGCTTTCATTTTTTCACCACAGTACTTACATAAAATAAAACAAATCTGCTTGCACCTGCCATCTAATTGTGTATCAGTAGTGACAGCACAGAGGAAGTACTATATACATTAGTTATTTTTTATCTGAAGTAATTTAACCTTTAATTTTATTATTTCATTTAAACAACAGTGCTTAAAAGTAAATCAGTCTGGTATTCCAGGCTCTCCTTTCTCTTTGAGGATATAGAGAACAGTATGTGCAACCTGTAGATACGAGTAGAGTTCTTTTTGAAATAAAACACTGAATCCATTAAATGGAGAGGATAGACTGAATAGAATGTAAGCCTACACGCAGACTTTGAAGATACATTGAATATTGTCTAGTGTTATAAAATGCAAAAAACAAAAACAAAACAAACAAAAAAAAACACATCAAGATATACCTGACAAAAATCAGTAACATATCAAAATGCCTTCCTGTAGGTGGAAAGGGTGCAAAGAAAGCACCTAAAGATTCAGCAGTTTCCCCTCCCTGCACCACCACTAACACATTAAATGCATGTCTCCTCTATGGGTAAAAAGTCATAAGCTATGTTCTGGATATTTAATGTATTTGCTAGAGGATCTTGCTACACTTGAGCTTTGTACAGCACTATAACATGAAACATATGGTGGTCAGCCTTTGGTGTATATGAATAGGAAGCAATGAGCTGACCAGTCAATGAATATTTCTTTGAAGGTTGTTCTACTAGAATCAAATGTTCAAGCAAATATTTACAACTCTGAAATTATAACCTTCTCAAAGGTTATATAACCGAAGTGACAGTTATAGGTGTGTGGGTGTGCAGGAGATTTCCCTATAGAATACTGGGGGATGAAGCCCCCACATAAAATGTTAAAGTCTAACAACTCAGTTTAACCATCTGGATGCAATCAGTCTGGATTTAGCAAAACAGTTGTTAAGCATCTGAGCTATATCTAAGGACAAATCTGAAGCACTCTATGGCATTTCTTAATGAGAATTTCAAGGAATTATACTTTGGCAATTTGATAAATGCTACATATAAATTTTATCAATTTAATTTGTTGACTACAGTATCCAAAAGTGTTATGGAACATTTTCAGTGGAAGCCCAAGGAGAAATGCTCTAGTACAAAACAATAAAATATAAAAGGAAAAGGCAGATATACATACAGAAGCAAAAGAATAATACATAATTTAACAGTAAATTCTGCTAAAATATCACAGCAATAAGGCAAGAACATAAGATTATGTGTGTTAATAATATACAGGTATTATATCTAAACACAAAATATCAACAACACTGAAGTTGCATTAAGGAAGGCTGTATACTCTTTCTCCTACCATTGTGTGAAAATTCTACTGCACCACAACTATTTCAATAAAAGCAGGCACACTCATGTACACCCACCACATACGCTACAACTACCCAAACAGTAAATATTGTATATTTATCAAATGCTACCATACACACACAACCAGGATCACATATGTACCACATGCCAAAAAAAATGCTACATTTGATCATTTCACACTTGCAAACATTCACACTCGATCAAAAGCCCCTACAATCACTTTGGTAGCCTGGCAATTTGACAATCTAAATGTTATCCATATATATAGATACCTTTGGGAGTTTGACTCAAGTGTTTTTCCTCATAGAAAATTATTACAAGAACTCTTTCTGTTACTGGGCCATCAGAAATTCACTGTTTCTTGGAGATTTTTCTTTTCTCTGCTGTGGTACATCTCCAATGTTGTATATGTACATTTCAGGAAGTGTGGGGGTTCTTAATTCTTGTCACCCAAGTAAAACTGCTTATATCACACTTTTTGATAGAATGAAGCTTCAGCTGTTTGCATTTGCCAGTTTGGAGCTTCATGTACTTGTTCGGCTACCCACACCAGAATCTGGTACTTTGCATGGAGTAAAAGCCACATGAACTGTTTCACATGATAAATAATTTCTGCCTGTGGGCATTTCAAGCATTCAAACAAATATAGTTTTTTCAAAACATCACTCATATTCTTTGCCACTATCTCTGTATTCTGGATTTCTATCCCACCAATTCTTCCCATCTTATTTAGCTACATCGAACAGATTGAAAGTAGAATTCTTTCATCTGAACTCTACAGCTTACATAAGGTTCTGACTGCCTTTGGGTAGTGCTACCTTTAGCACTGCTGAAACATTCAAAGGGGATGCAAGTCTGAATGTACTAGACCTTCTCACAAACAGTTCCACAGCTCTCAGTTACAGCAAGGCTCTGCATATCATCAACTTGTACATTTGGAATTTATACTGCAATTCTGTCATTCTACCCTGCAAATGTGGTTTCATTTTTAATTTGGGTAGTAAGGGCTCTCTTTGCCATGCCCAGAGTCACACTAGCATCTCTACCTGATGTCTTCTGTTACCTTAGTTATATTTTCAAAGCAACATCATGAAACAGTAGCCCATACAGTTTATTTTGTACATGCAGCTCAACCAGACTTGTTCTAATGGCATTAGCTTATGCAGAGAATAAGACAGTATACATGTAGACTTAATCAGCTTATAGTTTAAGCACAGCAAGTTATGTAGATTCAGACATTATGCTGCATTCTACAATACCACCTAGTTTAAACATAAACACTTTTCCATTAATCAATAGTTCTGATGTCCAAAATTCCAGCTGTCTCTCATTCACAACTTTCATGCTATGCATACAGTTAATATGACCATTTCTAAATCTATTACCCTTGTATTTAGCAGATGCAGTATTTACTGAATGCCCTTCAACTCCACCTTGAGGTTATAACTGCTCACCCATTTGCACAGTCAATCTGTTTCCAAATCTATTATCCTTGTATTTAACAGCCACAATATTTACTAAATGTCCTTCAACTACACTTGGAAATATGATAGGGTTATGACTGCGCATTCGTATGCACAATGCTAATGCTATTACAATAATATTACTTCCATATAATGTACAGCTTTTATTTTTAGCTGTATGTATATCTTTCCAAGCTTGAAGTTAATGCATTTATACAAATCATGCTTTCTACCTGCTTGTTTGCAGCCAGGTCTTGTCTTTTTTCCATGGAAGACTCCATAGCATCCCTTACATCATTGTTGTTTTTTTTAACTAATTTTATAGCTCCAAACTTTTTTTTTAATTTTATTTATTTCCATTTGTTTACCGGAATAGTCTGTCTGGGCCAGAGCTAGCCCTTTTTCATTGAAGACCCGGGGAAAAAAGCTCCACAGATACAGAGTTGTACTAGTACCAAAAACAATTTGAGGAGTACATTTAGTAAACATTATAAAAATTAGAATACATAAAATCTGTAATACAAAAGAATACATTCAATTCATGAGCAGATATATACAGGAAATAGTAAGGTTAAGAAAATTAGTCTTGACATAGTGAAATTAATATATTTTTGAGCCTAAAGAAAGAAAGAAGGAAGGAATGATACTGCTGAGCAAACAGGAGAAAGATGTCAGCAGCTCAGATGGAGAAGGTGTAAGGGAAATGAGATGGTAGACATAGAAAAGGGAAGTGAGCAGGTGAAAGAGGACAGCTAGTGAGACATGTTGCACATTACTTTCATACTAAGTATCAATTTTAAATACTTCCAGTTCCTCTGTTTTGCTTCCAGATTCTGCAAGTGCCATTTCACTAGTATAACACAACTCTAAGGCTCTTCCTAATGTTAAAGCAGCTTTTCTCAACAGTCTGTCCCTTAACTGATCATTTCATTTTTCTACTCATCACAGGTCATTATCAGCTACCATCTGCTTCTCTCCTTGTTTACTGGGTCTACCAGTCCCACCTCAGTCTCCCTCAGGCTCAAAGTGACTCATGTCTGGGATTACTGAGGAGATTGAGGATGCTGATGCAGCATCATACTGCTGAAAAGAAATATGCCCTAACCCGCCTACCACCCCATGGCAGCCTTGTAAGATCCACAATCATTGCCTCCTAGAGGCTCATTCATACGTCCGTTGATAAGCAACCATCCAACCAAGAGGTATACTGCTTGCAGTGCAAAGTGCGCCAATCTCTTAGTGCTGCTACTGCAGAAAATTTAGGCAGCCTACCTCCCTCCTTCCAGGAAAGCAATCCAGTATCAGTCTTTTATCTTCCCCCTGGCTGGTTCTCCCAGTGCTCATATTGTTACTCAAACATGGGCAATCTGGGGTTCAGTAAAGACTTTCTCTCTCTATGCCACAGAGAAGCGTCTTAACTGATAACTTTTGGTGCCACAGACTACTCCACCTCTTACAATGAGTCACACAAATGAGTGATATAAATATCAATGACGTTCTGAACACCTTAGTTTTGTGTAAAAAGCAAATATAAACTGTGGCTCCTGTAAAATAGCCTTTTAACTTTGCCTTCACATCAAGTCATCATGAGGAAGTACATGGTTAAGTAACAGTTCAGGATAGCACATGGAAAGCCAGTGGACGTGAGACACCATGACATACATTACACTTCAAGCTTTTACTCCAAAATGAAGATTTAATCCCGGTCACGTGACTTAAACCTGAGACTTACTGTTATTCTAAAGACACAATACTCAGATACTGAATATGTGGTATCTACCAATCTGAAGACATCATATCACAACAAACTAGAACAAGAATATAATACAGCTGTCAGCTATATAGCTGGCCATTATCCTAGAGCTTATCATGCCTGTTCACTTTGTAGTCTAAAATGGCTGCAGCTTAATCAGCACTTCCTAGTTATCTTTAATTTGTTCTAGTCCCTATTGTTGACAGGTATTCTTATTTGTTAGACTGCACAATGTAACCTAAGGCCTTCCCCTGGTAAACCCACATCTAGTCTCATATCTAAAATCAGTTTTAGTGATCTTTCTTGCCCATTACAACATATTTTTTAATGTGCATAAAAACATTTCTTTTTACTCAATGGTGGTGTGAATCATATCATAATCAGGGTCCTGGACAGGCTAAAGGACTATGTTTTTTTGAATTTTAGTGAGAGCATTCCTAAGGATGTCACTTCTTACTGTGACCATGTGAATCACAAGAAGAGACTTTGAAAGTCAACACACAAAACTGAGGCAGTATAGAAGGCTTTCCAGTCTAAGATTATATCACGGATAAAAAACTGCTTCCTGGTCTAAGGAACTTACCACCATAAACTCCTATATAATATTTCAGTACTCTGCATTTCTTGTGTTAGTTGTTTCAGAGTAGGCCAGTGCAGAACTGGATGTATTGTTGTGAATGGGTCATCATGATCACATAATATGAAGCACTTACTCACTCAGATCCTTCTTCACTTACATGTCTGTTATATACTTCTTCATTTTATGGAAATTAAGCTGTTTTGTTATATATGTTCCAGGATGGTAAGGTGACACCTACTGCATCTGCTTTAAATTCATTGTCAAAAGCTAATAGAATCCATGTCAGTTCAGGGTAAACCCCCCTCGCCTAGTCTAACAAGTAAAGAATGTTAATTGTTGTTCATACAAAAATATATACTGATTAAGGGTCACAATTCACTGGCATGCATTTTATCATGCCATGAATGGGAGATCAATAGTGACAGCTGTCTACCTGCATTTTTGGGCCCTATTTTTTTTAATTTTCCAAGACTGTTGGATTTCTAATACCATGATGGGAATGAACCCCATTCCTTAGTCAAACTATGATTAAAGTTCATGAAATTAGTATTGTTTCAATCTTTGATGTTAGCCAAAAGTGCTCTTCACAGCACCCACAATGTGCCCCTTCTGCAATTCATATGGAGTTACATGTATTGGTAACATATCTAAATATGATTGTAGATTCTTTTTTATAAGACCCATTGCTCCTACTACTATTGGAACTGTCTGGTCATCTTTCTTCCACATTGCTCTCATTTCTGCCTGCATATCCTGATATCTTATAACTTTGTGTCTCTCTGTACTCAAAACACTGTAGTCACTGGGTGTAATGATTTCAGCGATCAATCCTACTTTTGTCTTCTTTTCATGGTCAACTATATCTGTTTTTTTGGCATCTGTCTTTTGAATTGTTGGTAATGGGTGATCCCATGTGATGTAGACTTCATTTTCTATGATGCTTTGTAGCTCATGTTTCCAATGTTTTTCAGCTACTTCAATATTATAATGTTTGCACAATCTCCAGTGCAACAGTCTTGTCACATTAATATGCTTTTCAGTATACAGTCCTACCACTAGTATGTCACAGCCAGTAACAAGGTGTGCAACTGTTTGCAATTGTTTTAAAAAATCTACATTTGTCTGTTTCTCCCCCATGTTCAATGGACTGTGTAAACCAATGTGTATGTACTCCACTATCTTGGGCTGCCAATATTAACCATTCATCTTTTCGTTTGAATTTGCCTTTCCTTAACCATTCCTGCATTTGATCCTGATCAACATAAGGTTGTTCCCGGGGTTTTCTATACTTGCAAATATATTTATGCATTTTCCAAATTTTTTGTCTTGTCATCTGGTCCTTCACCTTATATTCTTTCTTTTGTTTTTTGGCACACTCAGTTGCTGCCTGATTTTTATCTACTTCTGGTTTGATTTCCATTCCAGCTTGATGCCGATATGCTTCTCATGTTTCAAAACTTTCACTATGTTAACATCTTGTGAGGTCAGCAGATATGTATGCAGTTTCATGACTGCAGATCTATACATGAATCAATTTCAACGAGGCTCATACCTCCTTCAGAATGGAGAATATATCATTTTGGTATGCACTGATTTTTATAAATCGTTTGATGAGCATGAAGCATCCTTCTTGTTTTCCTCTCTAATCTATCCAACATCTCACTCCAAAACTATAAGTTAGGACAGGAAGAGCAAATTGGTTTATACCTTGAACTTTGTTTCTAGATGTCAACACTATTTTCAGGATTAATTTAAGTCTTCTAAAATACTCCTTACTGAGTTTTATTTGTTCATATTTTACTGTTGATTCTTCATCACTTCCAAATATTTATGCGCTCTCTCTTGCTCAAGTTCTTTATATCACATTCTTGTCTCAAAGTGATGTTTTCTTGGTGCTGCAGCTTTCCTGCTTTAAAGATTGCTTTTACACATTTAACTGGACCAAATGGCATTCTTATATCATCTGAAAAAGTTTTGAATACTTGTAGTTGTGCTTTCCGTTCCTCATCTGATGAGCTATAGTTTTAAATCATTGTCAAAGAGAAGATGAGAAGTCTTTACACTTTGTAGCTTTCTGGGAGCCAAATTATAGGCATGGCCTAATCTGTTAAGCTGACAGCTTAATGGGATATGGGCAAGGCATAAGAGCAGCGACAGACAAGAGTCACCGTGGAATATCCCCTTTGGATTTTTATCCCTGGAATAATAATTTGTCCTTTATTATGGCTTAAATGCAACGTGGTTTCTCACTGTTTCATGGTTCCTGTGATGTAGTTTATCCATGTAGGGTGTATATTATACATTAGTCAGTACTCTTTTATCAATAAATTTGGGATACTTACAAATGCTTTTCTGTATCCATGCCATACTTAGATTCTTCCCCCTTTTTACAGTTCTCCACTATGACTTTATTTAACAACAAATGATCCTTTGTTCCATATGACTTTCTTTTATTACCTTTTTGTTCTACTGCCATAATTGAGTTTTCTTCTAAATGACTATAAACTCTGTTGGCATCAATTCCAGTGTATAGTTTATACATCGCTGGAAGGCAAATTATTGGTCTATAATTTTTAGAGTAGCTTGCAGGTTCACTCTTAAGTAGGAGCATTGTTCTTCTTGTTGTTAGCCAGGCTGGTGTCTGTGCGGGGTGTGCATATAAATACTTCTTACTCATGGCTAAATCTCCGTGCAAAGATGTTAATACTTTTAGCCAGAGGTTAGGTACTGCATCTGGGCCTGGAGTTTTCCAATTAGATGCTTTTCTTAACTTTGTTTCAGTCTCTCTGTCTGTTAATTTATCCCATTTCATATCATGTACATCTAAACTTCTTATTCTTTCTTTCACTTCTATCCATTTAGCGTCTTTGTTATGTTCCACAGTATCTTCACAAATACTTCTACAAAATGTATTTATTTCTTTTTTTTTGATGGTCTTTCAATCCCTTTTACCTTTTTTCCCAATTTTCTTTAAAACGTTTTTAGGTTATCAATAAATTGCTTATTTTTGTACTTTTCCTTTATATTTATCCATGTATCTCTAAGTTTTTCTGTCTTAATTTATTATTTGTGATAGTGCATGATAAATCCTGATCCGTTATAATACTGCGGATTACTTTTATCACGTCTATTTTTGACCTGCGGTGGTGGTGCTGCAGTAGCGTTGTCGCCTCACAGTAAGACGCTGTCCGGTTCGATTCTCAGCTAGAGCGTCTTCTGCGTGGAGACATGCGTGAATGGGTGTACCTTCGGTGAAGGCTGTGCATCACGCCTGGCAAGCCGGTATGTAAAAATCAACTGCCAATCATTAGCGGACTGGAGTTCCGCTGTGGCGACCCCTAACCGGGAAAAGCCGTAAGACACAAACAAACAAACTTTTATCACATCTATCTTTCTGAATATTTTTGCTGATCTGTTCCCTCTTCTATAATCTTCTAACAGTGGCACTTCTTTTCTTAACTGCTTTATAGTTTTCTCTGTTCGATGCTTCCCTTACTACCCTGTGTTCTTATGGTAGGACTTTATCTGTTATTAATTTGGTTACACAGTAATATATCCTATCTACTTCTGTTGTATCACATGAATCTCTATGGACAGTCCTAATTACTGTCTTCATTTGTTTCATCAAGCTTCTGACTTGTGGGGTTTTAATTACCTTCTGCCGTCTGTTTCTTTCATTGACCTTAATATGTCTATCCATCTCTATTAAATCAAGTAACTCTTTTCTTAGATTATTTTCTTCTAAACTGAGGGTACATTTTTGTTTGCCATTTCCTGCAGACATTCTATAGAAAGTTATAGAGCTTCTTCCTCTGCCACTTTCTCTTCAGTTTCACCCTGTGTCATCAGTTGTTCTTTCATATGGAAACTCATTGACCTATCACTCCACAGCATTGACTGTGTGAGAGTTACCACGGTTTCCTGTTCTTTCCCTTTCTGTATAGCTCCAACTGAACCTTTGTACTGGTTTCCTATGGGAGGCTCCAAAGTATCTTCATATGTCAACTGATTAGATGCTTCCTGCTCCACTGGTTTCTCCTTAATTTGGATGTCCACTGCTCTATCCTGTTGTGTTGTTATCTGAGTTAAATTTCCTGCAATAAATCCTTCAATTTGCAAGTAATCTAAAAAGTACAGTTATGTACACTTACCATAAATATATATGTTCGGGTGTATTCACTGTTGCAGTCATCACATTTGATGATTTGGCCAGAGTAGCCCTCGGCCGGCCCAAATACCAGAGGTTTAGTATTTCTGCATTGGTACTGTTGCTTCAGGAGCGACGTCAGGTCGTCAGTAGTATAAAGTAAGGCAGCCAACGCCATTACATCAGTTTTTCTTGCCCTAACTGTCAGGACCCCCCAAGTGGGAGCCAGGATATGGTGGAAGAACCCTCCAGTAGAGAGTAAATACCAAAAAGTTCTTTGTAAGGAGAGAGAGAGAGACAGAGAGACAAAGAAGAGAGGGATGGAGGGAGGGAAACCAGGACTGCAACAGTGAATACACTTGAACATCTACATTTATGGTAAGTGTACACAACTGTACTATGTTCTTCATGTTTCACTGTTGCAGTCCTCACATTTGGGTTGATTCCCAAACATGAGGAAAAGGGTGGAGGCAGTCAAGGAGACTAGGGGCTGGCTAGGATGCCCTGCATGACTGCAGTGGCAAAGCCTGCCCTGGATTTGGAGAAGATAGGCAGCTGGTAATGCTTGGTGAACGTATGAACAGATGTCCAAGTAGCAGCCTCCAGGATGTCCCTGGTGGGGACTCCTCTGAGGAAAGCTGCAGAGGTGGAGGCTGTTCTGGTAGAGTGAGTCCTGACCCCCTTAGGGGGAGGTTTTCCATTTTGCTTGTAAGAGAAATGGATGCAGTGTGCTCTCCATTTGGAAATGGTTTGTTTGGAGATGGCTTTGCCTTCTGCCCCTGCAGCAAAGCTGACCAGTAATTGATCCCCCTTGTTTTGTGGGTTAGGGAAAAAGGTGGACAAATGAATGGATTGGTTGAGAGCCACACTGGACACCACTTTGGGCATGAAGGATGGGTTAGTCCTGAAGAGCATCCTATCAGCATAGAAGATGATGAAGGGCTCTACATCCATGAGTGCTTGTAGCTAGCAGACTCTTCTGGCTGAAGTGATGGCCAGAAGAAAAGCTGTCTTCCAGGAAATAAATTTTAACTCTGCTGAAGATGCTGGTTCAAAGGGGGGCAGGGTGAGCTTTTCCAACACAAAGTTAAGGTCCCAAGCTGGGGTAGGTGTTCTTCTGCGTGGCCTCAAGTTGCTAGCCCCTCTTAGGAATTGTTTGATCACAGGGTGTGAGAAAAGGGGGTGCTCAGTGTGGAAATGAGCAGAGGTAGCAGAGGCATGAATTTTAATAGTGGAAAAAGAGAGACCATTGTGTAGCAGGTCAGCTAGGTAATCCAGAATGAGAGGTAGGGAGGGGTGTGTCATATCGGCTCCCTTAGCCTGAATCCAGGTGCAGAGCCTTTTCCATTTGTCAGCATAAGACTTTCTAGTGCTAGGGCATCTAGCCTCATGTATAACATCTAGAACCTGTTTATTGAGGTTGTCAGCTTGATCAGGTAATAAGCCAGGCTGCCAAATTGAGGGCCTGCAATTGGGGATGCATGAATTCTCCTTCCCTCTGGGTCAGGAGGATTGGGGTCTGAGGGGGATGCCATGGTGGCAATAGGGACAGGCTGCGCAGCAGTGGTTACCAGTGCTGGTGAGACCAGTCTGGAGCAATAAGAATTGCCCTTGGTTTTTACTCCCTTATTTTGAGCAGTACCCTGGTGATGAGAGGTAGTGGGGGAAATGCATAGACCGAGAGACTGACCCAGGGGAAGGATAGGGCATCCACTTTCCAAGCCATGCAGTGATGCTCCCTGGTGCAGAACTTGGTGAGCTGATGATTGGTGTGGGAGGCAAAGAGGTCGACCTTTGGGGTGCCCCATTTCTGAGTTATTAGCGTGAAGGTTCTTTGGTCTAGCTGCCACTCGTGTGGGTCCAGAAGATTTCTGCTTAAGTGGTCTGCCAGAGAGTTCAGAGAGCCTGACAGGAATTGTGCTAACAGGTGGAGTTGCATGGCAGAGGCTGTGTGACAAAGGGTCATGGCCAGCCTGCAAAGAGGTTATGAGTGAGTCCCTCCCTGCTTGTTGATATACTACATCACAGTGGTGTTGTTTGTTTTGATCAGGAGAGCCCCTGGGGAGAGAAGGGGCCTGAAAGCTGTTGATGCATGCTGAGCAGCTAACATCTCTTTTTGGTTGATGTGCAGATGGATTTGCTGTGGGCTCCATTGACCCTGTATGCACCTGCCGTCCAGGTGTGCACCCCAGACATAGTCTGATGCATCTGTGGTGAGGGTCTCGGTGGCGGGGGGTGGTGAGAAAGGTAGTCTCTTGTTGTGGGAGCATGCTGCTGCCCACCAAAGAAAATTTTTCCTTAGGCAAGGTATCACTGTTATAAGAGTTACCAAGTTTTGAAAGTGTTGATACCAAAGGCTTTTTAGGTACCATTGACATTCCCTCATATGCAGTGTGGCATATGGCATGAGTAGAATGCAAGATGCCATGAACCCCAGAGCTTGCAGGATTTCCCTTACAGATAACTGGGGTCTGGTGGCTAGTTGAGAGAAGTAGGCTGTCAGCTAAGTTTGCTTTTCTGGTGTAAGGAATGCCATCTAGGATGCTGTGTCCAGGCTTGCTCCCAGGATTATAATCCTTTGGGTGGGTACTAGTTTGGATTTCTTTTTGTTGATAGTGTACCCTAGGGAGGTCAGTAGGGACTTTACAAAGGTCAGGTGCTTGAACAGCTTTTCCTGACTGTCTGCCTGAATTAGGCAGTCATCTAAGTATGGGTAAATTTGGATATTCCTTTGTCTGAAAAAGGCAATGGCAGGAGACAGACATTTTGTGAAAACTCTTTGAGCAGTAGATAAGCCAAAGGGAAGTGCAGAGAACTGAAAGTGCAGAGATCCTGCCCTGAAACAGAGATATTTCCTGCATGATTCCCCTGATAGGAATGTGGAGGCAGGCCTCTTTTAGGTCTAGGGTGGCTAGCCAAACATCCTTGGAGAGCATGGGTAGCAGTTGCTGGAGGGTGAGCATTTTGAATTTTGGTAACACCAGAAAGGTGTTTAGAATGGACAGATCATGGATGGGGTGCCAGGTGCCCTCTTTTCTGGGTACCAGAAAAAGTCTGGAGTAGAAACCTTGGCCTATCTGTTCTGCAGGAACGTGCTCTATTGCCCTCATAGAGAGCAGGGAAAGGACTTGCTTTTTCGCCTTTGCCCACTGGTTTGGAGGTAGAGTTGGGAACCCTTTTGGGGTTGGAAGAGTGTGGAAAGAAAATTTGTATCCCTGGGACACTATGTTGAGGACCCAGCAGTCGTTGGTAATGGTGGCTTAGGTGCTTGCGTGAAAGAATAGTTTTCCTCATGGGGCAAGTGCAGGTGGGCAGAGGGAGGGGGTGGAGGAGGAGAGTCATTGTGAGTTTTTACCATGAGAGGGTGGCTTTGAACTCCCTGGTTTTGAAGTGGAGGAACTCCACTGTTTGACCTCTGCATTCCCTGTGGCTGCTGTCTGGGGGGGTCTGCTTCCCCGGGGTCTGGGTTGAACTGACCTGGTGGGGGCTAAAGAACCAGTGCTTAGAGGGGCAATGCCTACTGAACCTGGGTGGCTGGACCTGTATTAAATCCTTAACTGTCTGCATAGATTTAGCTTCTTCTTCCATCTTTTTTAAGACTTCCTCTGCCTTGGTGCCAAATAAGTTGTCTTTGTGCAAGTGTGCATCCAATAATTTAGATTTGACATAGTCTGGCAAGGGCTGTTCCTTAAGCCAAGCATGCTTTCTAAGGACAGAACTGGTGACTGCTGCCCTGCAAGAAGCTTCTAGGGCATCAAAACCACAGTGGAAGGTGTGCTTAGTTACTTGACTTGCAGAATGCATTAACTCTTGTAACTCTTTAGATTCTCCACAAATAGGAAAGGAAGACACTTTGTTTGAGGAGTTCCATGGTATGTTGCTGAAATGTTAGCATATGGAACTGACAATTTAGTGCTCTGATAGCAAGAGTAGCAGATGTGTATACTTTTTTACCTCATCTGTCTAGTGCTCGGGAATCCCTGTCTGAGGGGGTGTGATTCTTAGCAGAGGTTGCTTTAATTCCTTTAAGCCCTTGAAAAATTACCTCAGGGTCAGCAGTAGGATTTTTGAAAAGAAATGTGTGTGAGTCAGGGACTCTGTAATATCTGTCAGGTTTTCTGGAGCAGGAGGAAGGGTGTCAGGAGTCAAATTGGATTCCAGGAAAACATCGTCCACAACATCCAGGACTGGGGGAATGGCCAGGGGTCTGTGCTGTGGAAGATCTAAGAATTCTCTGAGTCTCTTTTTAGACTGAGGGTAGTCCTGACATTCCCATTGGAAATGCTCCCTTAAGGTATGAAGGGTTTCCCCAAAGGAAAAGTCCTTGGGTGGAGAGGCTGAAGGAATGGATTCCTCTGCATCAGAATCCTCATAAGCAGAGAGGGGTTGCATGTCTTCATATTCAGATGCATCAGAGTCATCAGACTCCTGTTCAGACAAAACTATAGAGAACAGATTGCTTTTTCTTTGGAAGGGGTAGCTTGGCTTCCCCTGATCAACATGATAAGGTCTTCCGCCATTTTAAGCATTTGAGACTGAGGCAAGGAAGCAGGTGCTTGAGATTGGGTGTGGTTCGTACCCTGAGCATTAGAAACTCAGTAGTTTTTGAAAGAACGGTAGACGCAAAAGAAGTCATCGGTTTGTGTCAAGAATCGGTAGTGTGAAGTACTTCCTCGGAAGCCAGTGCCTGCTCAGCGGCTCCGGACCCATCCAAGGTAGAGACAACCACAGGATCCTTAGTCGAAGAAGAGTATTGCGGAATACCAGACTCCAAAAGGGTCTCGATAGTGGCCTGCGAATCCACAGAAGCAGGCATCAGGGGCTGCAAAATTGCCTCACTGAGGACCGGAGAACTGACGACTAGCTTAACGGAAGCATTGTTGGTAGGTTTGGACCTGTGCGGTCTGTCTCTGTCTTTATCCTTACGTGTTTTCAGAAGATCTGCTGTTGGATGGCTTACCGAAGCCATGTCGGAATTCAAGGACTGTAAGCGAAAATATCTAGCTACGATAAGGGCCAGATGACGTACAGTTCTGGTGTTAAACAAAGCACAAAAGTGACAGCGAGGGACATCGTGGTCTGGGCCTAAGCAAGTGATGAAGTAAGAATGAAAGCCTCAGTGTGGTATTTGCTTTCCACAGGCGAGACAATTGTTAACTTTTTCTGACATCAGTTAGAACAAGAAAAAAGGATCCCCAATGGGGTACTTAGCTTTAGAAGACTTCAGCTTCAATTTGGAAGACGAAACTCAGGTAGTGGCCGACCGGCACTCGTGCAAACTGCTTCTGCTTTGGGCTCCTCAGCAAGCAAGACTGATGTAATGGCATCGGCTGCCTTACTTTATACTACTGATGACCTGATGTCAGTCCTGAAGTGACAGCAACCGACGCAGAAATAATAAGCCTCTGGTATTTGGGACGAC
This sequence comes from Protopterus annectens, assembly GCF_019279795.1. Taxonomy (NCBI): domain Eukaryota; kingdom Metazoa; phylum Chordata; order Ceratodontiformes; family Protopteridae; genus Protopterus; species Protopterus annectens. Next base: position 1,038,162,860 of record NC_056729.1, read on the forward strand.
CGAGGGCTACCCTGACAAGGATAACCCAAATATGATGACTGCAACAGTGAAACACAAAGAACATCCTCAGTTTCTATTTCTTTAACTTCTCTACTACTAATCCTCTTTTCTACTTTTCCTCTTTGTTTTCTTATTTTTGTTTTGTAAAATTTTCTATATCTGGATGTCTTTGCCTGTATTTCTCTTCAAATGTCTTTGGTGCTGCTCTTTTTGCATTGATTAGTTTTGCTTTCTCCTTTGCACAAATAATGCACCATGTTAAATCTCCTTTTCTTTTCCCATGTCCATATTTCTTCATCAGATGTCTTCTGCTCCTCTTGTTTCTCCTTACTTTGAGGATTAATTGTTCCATCATGCTATGATCTCTATTAAACTTTCTACACTGAATCCTTCACTTTGCAAATATCCCATAACTTCAGCTTCTATTTTTTTAACTTCTACTTTACTAATCTCTTCTACATTCCTTCTTTGTGATCTTATTTTTTCATTGCGAAATTTTTCATATCAGATTGCCTTTCCCTATAATTCCCTTTGAATATCTTTTGGGCTGCCTTTTTCATGTTGATTAATTTAGCTTTCTCCTTTGCATAAATATTGCACCATATCAGATCTCCTTTTCTTTCCCATGTCCGTATTTCTTTTTTATACCCTTCAAACATCTCTAAAAATTGTTCTTTAAATTTTCTCACTTCCTCAGTTATTTCTTTTTCCAAAAGGCACATGGTTTCTTTGTTTATGTAGTGTTTTTTCACAGATCTGTTGGATTAATGAACAAGCATTTTTATCTGAAGCTTCTAACAGTTTTTTTTTTGTGGAAGTATTTTTATTTCCTCTAATTTCTCTCTTAATCTTTGGGCCCTATTCTTATGGCTCAACATATGATACTGAATACCAAGGACATAAGTGGAATAAAAACTTTAAGCACAACGACTCAGTCAACAGAAAGTAAAAGGGCTGTCGCCAAGCTTAGAGGGCCTATAACAAGGAAGATAACAAGTGATCCTGTAGAGATACTAGAAATATTTCAGAAATTCTATGACAGTCTATACAATGCAGAGAAATATGCAAACCAAGAAAAGGTATAAATGGAAATGTTTATGGAAAAATTAAATATGCCGAGGTTAGAGGTAGATGAGGCTCAATTACTAACAGTTAGGATAAGAAGAGATGAGATAAAACTGGTGACGTATAACCAATCTATCGGAAAGTCCCCAGGAACAGCAGGTATTCCTGTAGAAGTTTGGAAGTTAAGAGAGAAAAAAAAAACTAATAAAGATCTCAAAAGTTTTGTTTAATAGTATTTTAAGAGGAGGGCAAGTACCAACATCCTGGAAGAAGGCGGTGGTGACTGTGATACCTAAAGAGGGCAAAGACCCATTAGATTCAGCTTCATACAGGCCTATTTCAATACTAAACTATAATTATAAAATGTTTGTGTCTATAATGGCTAAAATAACAGTAAAAGTGATAAGAAAAGTGATAGATATGGATCAATGTGTCTTTGTGGGGGGGGGGCAAACATTTGTCAGCATTAACAGAACACTAATGATCCATAGGGAAGCAGAATGTAAGAAAATGTCACTGTTGTTGGTTGTTCTTGATGCAGAGAAAGCATTTGACAGAGTAAACTGGGACCAATAAACCACGTAAGCACACTTGGAGAAACGAACCAGAAGAGTCCAAACAGTTTATTGAGTAAAAAATAAGAATGCTTAACATTATCACTGCGTTTTCATCTTACAAGGAAACTTTATCAGATAAGAGCATATCAAGTTAACAGACCATATTTATATGGTTGAACCACCCCAATAAATCAATTAATCAATTTATACAAAACCAAGCTTACAGGACTAAAACAATTTAAATAATAAAATAAAATCAGGCTTATAAAAATATACAAAAATGTATAAAAAAAGTCTTAAACATGTCCACACTTCCACAATATCCAAGTATATACACTTATTAAAAAAATCTCATAATGATACATATTTGAAGACTAAAACTTGTTTTTTTCAAATATAAATTTTTATTTCATTTTGCCTTTAAAAACATAACATACACAAAACAAGCATTTGCATTTTTGGAAAAGAATGTTATAAAGCAAATAACATACAAGTATTAAACCAAGTAACATAAGTAACATACCTTATATACAATATTTACAAAAGTACTGCCAGTAATACATCCCCAAGGGGGAAAAAGAAAAAAAAAACATACTGAGAACAGGACAAAATGTCATTAATGTAGGTGGATAGGTACTAAGATCAATTCTACTTTTAAAGCCTCAGACTGCAGTGTAGGGTATGAAATAAGATATAGACCACTTATGTAATAACTTTAAGATAGTTAGGTGATTGGAAAATTAGAGACAGAGTAAAATTATGATGTCGGAGGAAAGGCCATGGGAGAGATAATCCTATAGTATTAAAATTACCCATACGTATTGAAGAAGCCACACCATGACAGTATTTGTCAGCCAATAGTTCAAATATGGCATTCTAGTAGTTTTGAAAATAAATACATTTAACTGTTTTAGTGATTATGAGTTTATGAGAGGTGATGTACTTGATAGCCATAGTTCTGAACCCATTCCAGGACATTTGAGAGCGGTCAAGCTAGTGTTTAGAGATGTAAAACTTAACTAGTAAACAGACTGTTATTAAGATATGGATTTTTAGTTTTGGAAGATTTAGATTAGTAATGTGCAAAATTGCCATCTCCCATGACAAGGTAGATTTGTGATAACCCATCTTGTCTAATCTCACCTTTAAAGAGCACCAGATGCTCTTGGAATACCTGCAGAACCAAATTATATGTAAAATATTGGCATGGGTCCAGGAGCAACAGGAACAAGCAGAGGATATATTGGGGGTAAATTTATTTAGATGTGTGGGAGTGTAATATAAATTATTGTTGATCATAAATTGGGTGTAAGTAAGTTTTTTGAAAGGGGAGAATAATAGTGTAGATTTAATGGCTTTTAGTTTTTGTTCTTCTAGTATTGTAACATCTTGTTGGTCCCAGTAATTTGCATATACCAGTTTATCCTGAAATTGGATTGTGTTTATGAGTTTACGGGAGCGGGATAACATATTCTTATTACTTGCTAGGGTAAGAAGTAAGTTGGAGACCTGGGGGAAGTCATTGTCTGGGATTGTAAGGCCTTGGATAAAAGAAGTGATAAATTCCCTGATTTGATGTAATATTATAATGTATTTTTTGATACTTTTAATTTTTCTCTGAGCTCTAATGGTGACAGAGCTTTGTGTTTATGGATGTCCCAAAGTGAATAGTTTCTTATAAGAGGATAGTCATTAAGATTGATCATGTTATTGTTCAGCTTGATATTGGGATTTAGATGAATAGGCTGAAATAGGAGAACGGCTTTGTCTAAATTCAAAGATTTAAAAACCTCTTGGAAGGCTTTCATTTTGCATTTAAGTATGTAATGAACTTTTAACTGTCTAATGGTCCGAGAGTCAAGGAAAGGAAACGCTTTAGGATTCGGAGTTTTTTCCAAAGCATGATTGTACCATATTTTAACCCAAAGGGGGGTTCACAAATTGTTATTCTGATGATAGTTTATAATATTAATTAATTTGTTTGCTTGTAAAATTTTATAGTAAAGTTGAAGGTATGGCATGTCAAGACCGCATTTGGATTTTGGAAAAGTGAGTTTTTGGTATGACACCCTTACCGATTTTTGGTGCCAGATAAATTTAGCGAAGGCTTTATGTATTTTAATAAAGAAGGAGTTGGGGATAGAGGAAAGGGAGGCATAGAGGAGATATAGCAGTTTTGTGAGGATATTCATTTTAATAATGGAAGTTTTAGATAATAGAGGTAGCTTCAGCTGCTGCTATCTGCATAGATCTTGGGAAATAGTTGCCCATGCTTTGGCGATATTGGATTGAATTATAGAGGAGAAAGAATGATTGAAATAAACCCCTAGATATTTGCAAGAATAAGATAGTTTAAAAGGTGAGTCCAGTAGGAAGATTTCATTATGGGCTGTGGGGTTAATCGGAAATATAAGGGATTTATTCGGATTAATTTTGTAATCGGAGATATATGCAAAGTTATTTAGGGTACTTATTATTTTATTTGTATCTGTTATTGGATGTTCAAAGTAGATGTTTAAGTTGTCCGTAAATGCCGTCAAACTTATATTTGTATGTAAAATTTTGGGGATTGAGTGAAGGGTTGTTTGTCTAACAGAGAGAAAAAGTGGTTCAAGGTATAGATTGAAAAGAAGGGGGAGAGGGGGCACCCTTGTCTGGTACCACTGGAGATCTTTATAGGTTTAGAAAATTTCTTATTTATGTATAGGCTCGTGAATGAACTACTGCATAAAGTCTTGATCAGACTGATAAACCCTGAAGGAATATCAAAATAGGATAAAGCAGTGAATAAAAAGTTCCAGTTGACCCTATCAAATACCTTACAGGCATCAAGTATTATTGCATCTCTTGGGTTTCTATCTTTCTTGGTAAGGCCTATTAACAATTCTAGAGTCAGAGTACTGTCCCATGTATGTCTTTTTGATATAAAGCCTGATTGTTCTTCAGAAATTATATGGGTCAATACTTTTTTAAGTCTTTCAGCTAATAGGGAGGACAACATTTTTATATCCACATTCACTAATGAAATTGGCCTGTGATTGTTTAGATTTGATAAGTCCAGGTTACTTTTTGGGAGTAGAATGGTTTTAGAATGATTAAGATATAAATCTGAGATGCCGTTAAGAGCTATACAATTGAAAAGATTAAGAAGGATAGGAGATAGAGTGGCTTTAAAAGTCTTGTAGAAGTCAGCAGGGTAACAGTCGGGACCAGGTGCTTTCCCTGATTTAAGGTTATCTATGGTATTGATGATTTCTTGAATGCTAAAGGGAGCAAGAAGAATTTTTTTCTGTTCTTCATTGAGTTTAGGGAAGGTAATATTGTTAAGATATTCTATAACCTCTGTATTTGAAATTTGTTGATTATTCCTTGCATAGATGTCTGAATATAATTGGTGGAACAAGTATAGAATTTGTGCATCTGATTTATACAGTGTGTCTTGATATTGAATCATGGCTATCTTGGGAGATTTCTGTTTATTTTCAATTAGTCTGGCTAATACCTTGGAAGGGGTTTGTAACCATTCGGAATATGTTGTAAGATATCTAAATTCTTGTAGGGAGTAATTGGATTGGTGTAGGTCGAATAATTCTTTTTGTTTGGTTAACATTTTATTTTCCATATCAGTGGTGTTGTTGGTTTGAAGCTTGCTTTCTGACTCTCTAATTTCAGATATTAATTTATCTTCTTTAGCTTTCCTCATCCTTTTTAGACAGGAGACCTTTTGAATAAGTAAACCTCTGATCACAGTTTTACAGGCCGCCCATTGTATGTCAAAGGGAATATCTATATTTCGCTGGTCAGTACTAAGATCTTTTAGAGCTGAGGAAATTTCCTCAGTAATTAAAGTGTTATGTAGAATATTATTATTTAAAGACCAGTTCATATATGTAGGAGATTTAAGCAGGCTGTGCTCAAGATTAATTACAAGGGAAATCATTGAGTGGTCTGAGAGAAATCTTGGCTCAACCAGATAGTTTAACTGCCAACTGGTTAGTATATCGGAAATTAGGAAGAAATCAATATGTGGCCATGAGTGATAACAGATAGAGAAGTAAGTGTAGTTGTTGCAAGTGTGATTTTTATCCCCAAAAGAAATAGGATCCATTAGATCAAAGTCCGAGATTAAGTCCATAAAGGCCGCGGAGGCTTGAGAATTATAAGCTTTAGAATTATTAGAACAGTCAAGTTTAGGGTCAATTACTGCATTCTAATCACCCCCCAGCAGATAATAATGGTTAGGGAAATTGACTAAGATGTTGTAAATTGTCAAAATAAAATTATGTTGCCCAAAGCAAGGACCATATAGATTTAGAGCTAAAATTTGTTTATGGAGACGTGGGGTACAAAATGTGAAGGAGCACCATCTTCCTGGTCCGTAGCTTTGTCTATAATATTGGGAGTGAAGGAGTTTTTGACAATGATGGCTACCCCTCTAGAATTAGAGCTATTACCTGCTGAGATAATTTCCTTAACCCATTTTCTCTTTTTTTCCGGTTCCAAATCCTCCTTATGCAAATGAGATACTTGTATAAAACAAATATCTGATTTTGATTTTAAGAGCAGGTGCATTAACAGGTTTCTTTTATTTCTGTCTTGGAGTCCTCTAACATTCCATGAAGATATTTTCCACACCTTATCTGTCATTTAGTCATAGCTCAAATAAAATTATAGGTATGTGCGAGGTAACCGCTGGTAAGGTGGAAAGGGATATAGTGTGAGGCTTAAGATATTGGAGTTTAGTACCCATATAACTTCTAAGGAGATTGCAGCACTGAGCTCTCTCAAATTCCCCCCGTTCCTACCCACAAGAACCCCTATAAATGAGAGAGGCAGAAAAAGAAAGGATGCAGGTAAACATATGTAAGAAAGGATTTTGAAGTTGTCTAACCTAAAGAATAACACTTTACAAACTATATACAATACCATTCTAATTCAAAATGACATCTCCTGACTAGAGTAATACCAAAAAGAAGAGCACATTTCCAACCAAGCAGGTATGGCTGACAAGTAAATTATATGATAAAGGCTAAAACCAGGTCTGAAGAAAAATCTAACAGTGCTCTTCCATTAAAGATTAGCTAAGAATAATGATAGTTAATCCAAAAGAGAACACTAATACCAAGGTATTTAACCCAGTGGTAGAGCCTAATGGAGTTGTCCCTATTCTTCTGGTATAAGAAACAAGTCATAGAAGCCACATTACAAAATATATTAGTTACAAGAAATTACAAAAATGATACCCAGTATGATATTAAGTAATTACATAATTTTCACACATATCTAACATCATTAATATGCTTATTCTGGATAGTCTTAATCGTAAAGAAATATAGCTAATGCATCTCAGAATTCCAGGGCATATACATATCAAGGCACACATATTTAGTTATTCCCCAAAGCAACAAAAGTGAAGAAAAAAAAACTCGGATGACATTTTAACACCATCAACGTCTTACAAATGAATATAAATGATAAGATCATTTGAAATAACATTATGTTAAGAGTCCTGTCATAAGCATGTACATTAATCTATAGGAGTAAGCCCTTGTTACAGTAATAAGGCACCTTAGAGAGATGCAGACTCAGCTATTGTAAAAAACAGTGCACATCGCAGAGCCTGAAAATTCTTACATCAATATGAACCTTTAGACTGTACCCATATTTCTATTTACAGCTTCTTCATAGGACTAATATGCTCAATGTCAGCTGATGAGCTAGTGGCTAAAATATTTGTAACTAAACTCGAAGAGGAAATAACTGCGATCATTGCCATGTGAGGAACCCTAAGCACCCAAAACAACAAGAGAATCTTACAAATAAGTTGCCTGCATCTCCTCGGATGATTAAACTGGTCAATCACAGTACCTGACTGAGATTAAACTTTAATTGAGGACTGTAGCATCCTAGGTGAAGCTTATATAGTGGAAGCACATAGTCAGGGTTCATGACTCCTAACTAATCTCCTCACCTGGAATTCAGAGGGTTTAATAGAGAGCAGTGATGCCTGAAACTGCCTGAAATCTTCGTTCAGGATCGGGAAGTACATCAGTGCTGCTATATGAAGGCTGTTTAGAAATAACAGAAAGTTAGCCATTGTGTATCTGCTTGAATATGCAGGAAACACTTTTATCCTTTGCGTGCATATACTAAACAGGACGATGATTGTCACCGCTTATGGATTCCCCCTGACAACCACATAGTAGATGCAACATACCTAGTGCCTGGAAGAGTGCGTAAACTCTTTATCTTACCCAATATATGAACTTGAAGATACTGATGTTAATTTACAGCTTTCCAAACAGATGGAAGTGATTGATAAACCATTATACTTACTCCGGTAAGAAAAGCAAGGAAAGGAATGAGACGCAACGTTTTTGATTATTTCAGAGCCTCAGGTAATTTCCCAAAGCATTTAAGAAAAATTGGGTTAGCTTCCTTTGACAAGGCTATTGTGTATCATAAGTCGAGGATGGGCAAGTGTGGAAGTTGTAGGTGCTGCAGGTATGTAGCAGATGGCCCCTATGTAGTTTGTATATAAATACACCTACGACTTGTCTGGTGAACTAACACTATAAAGATCTAGGAATCTTGTTTCGTGCTCTCATCCTGTCATCCTGTTTCCTGTTTGATGACGGATGACCACACCCAGATAAAAAAGATAGATCCATCATCCATCAGATTCCATCAAAACAAGTTGTACCATAGCATCAAGAAATTTATTAGGAATTTGTGTTTTTGTGAGAGATTCATGTTTTTGTGATTGATTGGGGTGGTTTTAGATAGTGGTGGTGATATTAAGAGAACAAGGTTGCATTAAGAGATGGAGTGTGGCAGCTTATGCTGAATGCTTTGTCTTACCCTTGACTCTTGGATATATAAAACCCTCTTCCTCTCTTGGTATCCTACCCCCAGGGCACCTAATTATTATAATATTTAATTTAATTAAACAATATTATTAAAATAAATAAAATAAAATAAAAATATGATAGAACAACATTTGTAACAAGAATGTTATTTAGAACTTTATTTAGTACTTTCAGATCTTAAAGAAATATAAATAATGAAATCAGTTCATTACTAAGGTTATTTATATATCATACATATTAATATATATGCTCTATTATATCAACCGTATTAAGTGTATTAAGTAATTTTTTTTATTTAAAAATGCTTGCAGGTGAAAATTTTTTACTTGATAATGGTTTAATTGTGAAAGTGTTTTATTTTTTTACTGGATGATGGTTTGAATTATTAATTAATTAATTTATTAATTGTACCTTTATGGCTTTACTGATTTATTTATAATTAGTTGAAATCTGTTTGACTCTTTTGATGCCTTTGTGTAGCCTTTGTAAGGTGTAGGTTTAATCGTTTTTAAGAATTTACTGAAGTTTTTCAACTAAAGTGACATGATGGTTGGGTCATTCAAGCTTTATCTGTTACGTGCCCTGATAAGCTGTCAACTGTTTGTTTTTATTGTGTATTTTGTCTCATTATAAAAGAAAGATAGTGTGTTGGGAAACCTCATTTGGACTTTAATCTTCCTTTTTATCAGCTCAGCACAGTGAGGAGATAGCTCACGGCGCTTTTCCTTAATTTCTGCTGGTAGGTCTTGGGAGACGAAGATGGAGTACGAGTTCCAGTTAAAGTGTTTAGCCTTTTTGTATGCAGATAGGATATTTACTGCATCTTGATAGTTGAGTAGTTTCACGTAAATTGCTCGGGGAGTTGAATTGGACTGGCTTTTATATAATGCTCGGTGCACTCTTTCTATAATATAGTCAGATGAAGCCTCTCTTGCTTGTACTAGTGAATTGAAAATCAGCTTTAATGTTGGAATCAGTTGATTATGTTCGTATTTTTCTGGTAGACCTCTTACAATAATGTTGTTCCTCCTACTCCTCGCCTCTAGGTCTAGTAGTTTTGCATGTATATCATCAAGTGCCTTATCTTTAGCTTTCACTTCTGTTTTGAGTAGGTCTACCTCCATTTCATTACATTTTATTCTACCTTCGATTGAGTCCATTCTGTCGAACATTTGTTTTATAGTGTCTCCAAATGAACACAGTTGTTCCGAGAAGCCTTGTACCGTGGCTTGTAGAGGCAAACGAGCGCTCTTTAAATCATCCATGCTAATAGATTTTTCAGCTATGAGTTTAGTGTTATCTTTGTTAGCATCTTGCTGGGCTCTATTTGTTTTTTGCCTTTTAAAATAATGTCTTTTTCTGGGGAAACTAACGCTGATAGCTTAGTTTTTGAAGTTTGGATGTCCATATTATCAGCTTCCTTAGGCATTTTTTGACAGCTGCTTAGGTTATTCATTTTCCTCGTGGTTGCTGTCTGCTGCTGAGGTGCTGAAGCCTCCAGACCTCTATTATACATGTGTAGGTTCGGGTTTAAATCTTTTTAAGTAGTAGAACAAGTTTGAATTAGAAAATAGTCAAATTAACTTAGAGGTAATAGAATTATTAGTATTCTCTTCTAGACTCAGCTGGTTTTGACTGTCGATTTGTTGGCTTATGCAGAGATTCAATCCATAAGGTTGAGAGCTATGTGGTGAGGATACTTTTCAGATGACCACCATCTTAGAATCTTGAAGACTAAAACTTAAGAATTAAACTATTTAGATGATCATTCTGTTACAGCTACTAAATCATATACCACACTACCCTCTAGTGGCCATATAATATAAATACTAAAGTGTAGCTGCCCTTAGCTTCAAAAATGGGGCCAGGGATACTATATAATTTAAACCAGGGAACCTATTGGCTTCAAAAATAATCTGCCAATAAAGTTCCCTGTACTCTAGCCTGGTCTCCCAAGGTCCACCTCTAATGTCCAGGTCCACTCTTTCAACAACGAAAAAATCAAAATCTGCCCCATCACATATCAAAGTATTTCTGCATAGTGTGTTAGCTGAATTCTTTTTCCTAATGTCCTATTTGTGCTCATAAATCCTTGACTTAAACTTCCTTTCCATTTTCCCTAAATAAAATGTTTGACATTTACTGCATAAAGCAATGTAAACCACCCTGCTGGTGTTACAGTTGGCATAACCTGAACTTTTTATATATTTGTCTCTAGCACTTAAATATAATGTATCTCCGTCCTTTATATAAGGGCATTGTGGACAACAACCACACCTTTTCCTTTGTTTTCTACCATCACCAACAACCCTTTTATTCTCCAAAATATTTTTAATGTTCACTCCTTTTCGGTAAGTCCACTTTAAAGGCTTTTCAAAAATAACACTCAGGTCAGAAATATTAGAACATTTTGCCCATTCCCTTTCAATTGCATCCCTTACCAGCTCTGAATCACCATCATATGTGATAACCAAAGCCCCTTCGTGTGTGTTGCCATTCACCACTTTATTAGTGTCATGGTGATCTGTAGTTCCTCTACCATTTCCCAATATGGGCGCAAATTTGGTGGTTCTGCCTTCTAATACCTCATCGTAAACTTGCTTCAATAAACCTTCGGGGTAACCTCTTGCCTTAAACATACTATCTAACACTCACTTTTATAATCACCCTCATCAGAAATCATTCTGCTCATTCAGACAAACTGTCCCTTCGCTAAACCCCTTTTCTCAAAAAATGCCATTAGATCCAGCTTTATACAGGCTTATTTAAATACTAAACCATAATTATAAAATGTTTATGTCTATAATGGCTAAAATAATAGCAAAAGTGATGAGAAAAGTGATAGATATAGATCAATGTGGCTTTGTGGGGGGGAGGCAAACATCTGACAGCATTAACAGAACACTGATGATCCATAGGGAAGCAGAATGTAAGACAATACCCCTGTTGTTGGTTGTTCTTGATACAGAGAAAGCATTTGACAGAGTAAACTGGAATTTTATGAGTAGGGCAGTGGAAGCATTTGCATTCCCAACTAAAATTATATGGCTGGTTAGGAGAATATATGAGGGATTGGGAGCAACAATTAAAGTCTTTGGGTTCCTCTCTGATAATTTCCACTTGAGCAGAGGAACCAGTCAGGGGTGTCCTTTCCCTTTTGTTATCTGCTTTATATTTAGAACCACTGGCAAAGAAAATAATGGACTCAGAAACTCAAGTATAGAATTGGTATGGTAGTCAAGAAAAGCTGGATCTATTTACAGATGATAGTATCTATACCTGACAAAACCAGAAAATGACATTTCAGTGCTGTGGAACATAGCTTCACATCTTTCTGGGATGTAAAATTAATGAAATCAAAACAAAGGCAATAGCTGTAAATTATGTACCCACACACAAATGTGTTCAGCAATATCCATATTTATGGGGCGATGATAAAATGAAGTACTTAGGGATATGGATTAAAAATAATTCTGGTGTGGCAGCTAAGGATATGTGGGAAGAGACTAAATAAAATATAATACAAAAACTGAGAAACTGGAAGCTCTGTTATATGGGATATGGGTAGTATGATTCAAGCAGTTAAACTGTTTTTAGTCCCTTTAGTCTTATACACAGGTTAGGCATATTTTTATCAAACAGATAAGTTGCGGCTAGCAATTAATAAAGAGCTGAAAGATTTTATCTGGGAGGGGAAGACGGCAAGAGTCAAGTGGGATAAGATGATTCTTTCAATCCAACAGGGTGGATTGGGATTACCTGATTTGAATGGGTATTTCAGAGCTACACAGTTAAGGCTCCTAGACATAAAACAAGTAGATACCTATAATTCAAAGTGGAAAGGGATGATAAAAACAGGGGAGGGGGTAAGCTCAAGAGACAAAGAGAGACTGGGATTTTGGATATTCTTTAACGAGAATATGAATAGTCTTACAGAATATTATATTCATAAAGTAGCAAAAAGTATTGTAAGAACTAAGCCAACACAGGAATACAGAATGGAGATTCTGCCGATAGGGATGACTGCAATTAGGTATACAGACAATAGGCAAGAGGGGGCTGGAATTTATTAGAAAAATGGCAAAGGAACCAAAGTATTGGAAGCAAATAACTAGAAAAGGAAAGGTAACAGAATGGGAAGACACCAAAAATTTATTGGACTATAGTTAGAGTTTGCCTTCTATATCAAGGATTCATATCAGAGTATAGGTAAACAGAAATAAATTGGGGGTCCTAAATGAAAGACCCCCACTGGTAGAGTTTTTAGTAGAATTTAGAACAGAAACAGCTGTTAAAAAAGCAATAATTAATCGAAAATATAAAATATTCCATGATAACTATAAAAATCAATCAGAGGAGGTTATAAAGGATTGGGAAGAGAGCCTGGATAAGTGATTCACAAAGAAATAATGGGGGGTTTATATGTATGTCTCCCAAATATGCACAAAACTTAGAAGATTTAGGATTTTTGCTTGGAAATGTCAACATAGGTATTTTATACCCAAAGTAGACTCTAGAGAATTTTTCTTCAGGTAGACAGCAAATGTTGGAGGTGTGATGGGGAAGAAAGATGTAATTGGGAACATATTTTCTGGGAGTGTAATGAGTTGGTAGACTTTAAAGATTCCCTGCAGATTACTCTGTCGAAGATACTGGATGAGCAAACTGGTGTATCTAGGGAAATTATTTTTCTGAGCTATGATACAGAATTGGAATTGCCTAGACATATTAAGGCCTTGCTGAGTCTAATTATGGTGGCTGCCAAACAGCAATTACTAGAAAATGGAAATCAAAGTCTAAACCAACTGTGATAGAAGTAGTGAATATAGTAACAGAGATAAAACAAGTGGAATCAGAATCTTTAAAAAAGGGTAGAGGCAAATTACATAGGAAATAATGGGAAATGTGGGAACAATACATACAGGGGAGGAATTAGGTTTAAAAGAAGGCAGGACTTGAATGAGCTATGTAATGTATGACTACCAATGATTGGGTAGATTATAAGTGATGTACAATGTATACAACTAGGATTATGTCAATATTGTTTGTGATGTAAAATGCTTGTAGCTGGGATTATGTCAATAAGGTTTGTTCTTCATTTACATAAATGTATGATTGCCTCTGTCATATGTCATATGTCACGTGATAATTCTATAAAGATGTTTCTTGTAAGAAATAGCATGCAACTGGCAAATGACCTTAAGAGTACACGATAACTGTGCCCTGCTGCATCATGTAATAGCCAACAACTATGTGGTAAATGTGTCTTGTTACCTCACATAATAGCCAACTGCTGCTGCACCAAAATGAGGTTTAGATCAAGTTATAATCACTGGTTTCTCAGGTTTTTAACTCCATAATATGGACCCTCTACCTTTCAGGATCCAGGGCATCCTTGACTACCTCCTTCAAGTTCTGTAAAGGGATCTTTTGTGATCCTTCCCCATTTCCCTTCCAATGGATGTCCAGTACTTTCTGACAAATGTGTTTGAGATTTTGACTTACTGCTACCAGTTATCTCTTCCCTTGAAGTAGTTCCTTCCAGAGAAAGTCCAGAACGTTTTAATGTCCATGGCTAAGGTTCAGGCTTTCTGACACTACTGAGCTCTATTCCTGAAGTAGCCATATCACCAGGCTCTGCTGAAGGTGTAGGCATATACTGCATTTTACCCTACTATCCCAGTGGCCTTAGTCTGATAAAGGTCCATGGGAATCAGGTCTGTATCTTGTTTAACAAATACAAATAAATAAATTAAAAATAAATTGTCTTGACATCTGGTTGCATGCAAATGCATGTACAAAAGATAATGTGCCATCAGAGTCATTATTTGTTACAATATCTGCAGGGATGTCATTAAACATTGCCACTTGCTTGGCTCACTGACCCCTTTCCAGTCCAAATAAGTCCTGTCCAATGATACTGGAAAGGCATCTCTCCCATGTCCCTAATTGGAATGGAATATCTGGGCAAGTAATGTTCCTCTCTAACAGCTGCAAGTTTAACAATAGTTATGTTGATGCTGTATTATTTTTTAGCAATTGTTTCTCTACCCTCCATCAACATAGGCTACAGGCCCTTGTGATATTCAGAAGTAGATGCAGTTTCAAGTCACTACTGTAACTTTACCTCTGTCAGTTCCCTCATGTGTTTTTTGTTGACAGAAGTTCCCCTTTTTGCCTATTTTCTCAGTAGTGCTACACTCCTGATCTATTAACCAAACTGTGCATGTCCTCAGGCAAAGCAATGAAGGCTTGTCTCCTTATCATAAGGTCTGTCAACACTTCAAAAGTAGTAACTTGACATTCACTCATTTACCTGTTAAAGTAAGGGCACATTTCTACAATAAAATGACTTGTACTGTCTTCTGGTTTTCTTCTGTGTCACCTAACTTTTTTCTTGATATCTTCAGGAGTAAGTTTAAAACATTCAGACAAAACATTTTGACTACAATAATCCCAACAGTCTTCATCAGTCACTGAACATAATGCATGCATTGCCTTATTCAAGAGTACAGGAGTTAAAAACGTCATGTACTGTCCCTGTCAGTTTGCTGTTGATTACATATATTTAAATAACTGAATAAAACTATTAAACATATCTCCATCTTAATACCATGAAAACAAGTTAACACTGACCTTGGTGTTCAGAGTTGGGGTTTTCACTCTCATTTTCATGCATCTTTGGCAGAGACTAATTATAGCTCTTAAATGCTGGCACTGTTTATCTTCCCCTGTTCCGTTGCCAGTCAATGCTGAAACTTTTGTTCCTCCTATGCAGCTTTATCCTCTCTCTCTCTCTTTGATCTCACTCACCTTGTACCTCATGTTGTTTCAGTTTGTCAGCTGTTTTGAGACATCTCTTTTCAACCTCCATTTCCAGGTTTTTTGTTCAGTTCAAGCTACATTCTGAGGTCAACCAGAGTTGCCATGCTGCATGCTCTGCACTCACAGCACTAGCACACTGCAGGTTGTCTCTGGGTTCAGTGGAGGGAAACCTAGTTGCACCTAAGGCGGTTAGCATTTCATCACTGACCATACCAGCATATTGTACTCATTTCATTATGCATTCTTTAGTCAGATTTGACATTTCATTATTCCACAAAGCTCATTTTTCAACTTCCTAACTATACTGTCTGAAAAATAAAATAACTAAGATGCAAGGTATGTATTTATTTGTGGATGCAAAAGTTCACACACTTTCCAACAGCTGCTTCACAGCCTATTCATGTTCAGTTCACAATATAATCACATCTCTGCAAAACAATTTATATGTGACAAACAGAAGTATACTCCCACCTACTATTGTTAATTTATACATGACAGCCATGGGTTATATTATGATCCACAATGCTGATCACCAAAAGATCTGCAAGGGGCAACTGGCCTTAAAATCATATGATCAAAGACAACTACATCCTTAAATAATAGCCAGTATCTGGCATACCCAAATAAGCTTTATGCTGTAAGCTTCAGATCAGAGTTATAAATACTTACTCCCCAGGACTTCAACCACCTCAGACTAAGCCCAGTGTCTTCCAGTGCAATGTTGTCAACAGTATCTGAAACCTAAGATTATTTTGCACACATAAATATATCCAGTATCTTCCAAAAGAGGTTAATGATGTATCTCCAGTAAAATCATTCCCTTCTATGCTTTGATGACAATGCTGCCACCAGCTAGCCCAGTACAGAACACTAAAAACATATTTACTGTTTTCCATCTATTAAAAAGTTAACTGTTAAGACATTATATTCATGCAATAACATTAAGCAGTCACTCTTCAAAAGGAGAAACCAGCAGTTGAGTTCTCACTAGGTCTACGGGGTACACACACACCTTTACACTATTAAATAAACCACCAGCCACAACTACTTAAAACTGAATAATAAACTATTTACTGGAAATATATAGAGTCATGCACTTTGTAAAAGCATGTATACAAGCAACTTTGACTTGAATGGCAAAAGAGGCCACTCTGATGACATAGGTGGATACAGCCCTGACTACGGCTTAGTTGATCTGGGTTCAGCTAGCAGCTTGGGTGACTGACAGAGCTGCATATTGTGATGGGTGTGCTCATACCAAGTGGGAGGGTGTTTGTCACTGATATTCCTTTAGGGGAAGCATGGCTGGAAGAAGGGAGTTGCCATCAAATGTAAAAGTGACGAGAGTGGGTTTTGGGGCAGGGAAGCAGGTAGGGCAAATAAACAAAAACACCCTCGGGATAGAAGTGCTGATGGCTCAGCCACCAGGCCACCCTTAGGATCTATGACTGGCCCCAGTGATATTGGACCAGTCCAAGGGGGGCAAGCTGGTAGACTCGCATGAATGAAGGGCACTGGGGGCTGGGTTGTAATATAAAATCCCAAGGGGGACCAAAAAAAAACACTAAAATACAAAGTAAATGTAATTAAACAGACATATAGCACATAAAACAACACAAAATAAAACCTTATAAGGACCTATCACTGTCAGCAGCTAAAGATATGCCTGCTATTCAGTGTACCTTTGATTTAGAAATCCAAAATATTGGAAGATAATTTCAAGCTTGAGATCTATTTCAAGAATGCAACTTACTTCTGAAATTTCAGAAGCAAAACAGAACTAATTCTAATAGCCTCTATCTGCTTTCAGACTCTATATTTTATGGTTCCTGTTTGGTTTATATTTGGATGATGTGTTTCTTGTTTTCACAGTTTCATATTAGTTTTGAAGGGTACAGTCCAATAAGTCAGTCTCCAAATAAGGTAAAGCATTTTTTAAGCTAAGCCTTTACAGTGTCTGCACACTTATGATAGCTTTAGTTTCAGTTTTTTAATGGTTTTGTTGTATTTGTACTGAAAGCAGTCACATACTTAGTAGTACTCACATTCTTCACCTTTTATACATGTAATGCATTTTACATACTGCAAGATTTACAACAACCATAGCTTTTTTTTAAGAAAATCATACAACTATAATTGCTTTAGCTTAATACAACTTGTCTACACTACCAGATAGTGCACTACCTATAGTGTGTTTGCCTGCCCCATTCCATTTCACCCTCCTTGATAGTCTTTTAGTGCCCTCTCATCCATATTCCTTTTACTCTCTCCATTATTTTCTTGCTTTTATTTTTCCTTATGTTCTTCTTATTTCACCCACTTTAATCTGGCATCCTCTGTTCCCCTTAATCCTTGAGATGTGCATGCTGTGATATTCCCCCATCCTAGATTTTCCCCATCTTCATCCTTATACTACTGATTCTTTCAGTCTTACTCTTCCACATCCATTTATCACATATGGACTCTGTTTCTTTATTCTTTCCTTTTTAATTTCTCCAAATGTTTTAGGTTTCTAGTACAACAACAGGAGTGGACAAATTCATGAAATCAGTAGTGTTTCAGATATTTGCCACAAGCAGTCTTTTCTGCATCTGCACTGTATCCAGAATTGCCTTTCCTTGAAGTTTGTATGGAGTTACTTGTATTCACAAAATATTTAAGTATGCTGAAAAAATCTTTTTTCTTTGGTCCAGTTGCTCCTACTACAATTAGAAATATCCAGATGTCCTTATTCTACATTGGTTTAGTTTCTGTTTGCATATTTTTGTATTTCATTTATTCACATCTCAGTATGCAGGATGCCATAGTCATTAAGTCATTTCAGTACTTAAAGTTGTTTTTTTTTAACAATATCTTTTTTTCTTGCCTCGGCAATCTTGATACCTGGTACTGTATGGCCAAGTATACATGCCATCAGTTACAAGTATATCAAACTTTTTCTGGTTCTATACTTCAGAATCTACATTTGTCTGTATCTCACATATTTTCCACAGATTTTATAAACAGGTCTGCATGCAGTCCACTACCTTGGGCTGCCATTATTGGTATTTCATCTTCTGGTTTAAATTCACATCTCTTTCGCCATCCATGCATCAATTCCTAATCATCATACCAGCAGTTTTCTATATCTAGCACTACAACTGTGGGCTTTCCAGCACTTTTTATTTTAATGTGGTCATGATCTCTATACTCATGTTTTAGTAATTTCTGTTGCTACCTGTTTTTGACAGCTTTTGGGTTAATTTCCATGCCCATCCATTTCTAAAATGTTTCTGTTACTCTGAGCAAAGATATTGTCTTAGGTTTGTTTTCCTCATTATTTAACCCTTAGACTAATATTGGCTCTGATGAAAACCGATTTGTATGCAGTTCCCCAAATGCAAACCTATAAATGCAGGCAATCTGAAAGAGGCCCATATCTCTTTCAGACTGAGAGATATATAATCGAGATATACACTGGTATATACCACTTAATAAGCATGGGACAGTTTTCCTGTTTTCACGTTCATCTAATCCAACACTTGTTGAGGTCAGTTAATCATGCCAAAGCTGCAAATTAGAAGTGCAAAAGCAAACTGATTCATAGCTTGAACTTTATTCCTATATATCAAGGTAGGTTTTAGAATTAATTTTATTCTTGTAAAATATTTCTTACTAAACTACGTTTCATTGGTTCGTGTTGTATTTCTGACCCTTCTATTTACAGATAGTTATATGCTCCCTTTTCTGTCAGTTTATTTATATTATACTCTTCTCCTGGGGGATGTATTTTTTAAGCTTTATTTTCCCTATTACAAATGTTGCTTTTACACATTTATCAAGTCCAAATGTCACCATGAAATATCAATGTATGAATTTTTATCCCTGAGATAGCAATTTGCTTCTTCTCAGGACTTAGATGTGAAGTGGTATGCCAGTGTTTTATACTCACTG
This sequence comes from Protopterus annectens, assembly GCF_019279795.1. Classification (NCBI taxonomy): domain Eukaryota; kingdom Metazoa; phylum Chordata; order Ceratodontiformes; family Protopteridae; genus Protopterus; species Protopterus annectens. The sequence goes on from NC_056729.1 coordinate 1,038,182,109, forward strand.
CTATGTAACTTATCAATGTATAGTGTGTTTTATACATCTTCAGAGATTAGCCAAACTGTACATCAACACCCTGATTGGAGAACGAACATTCTCCAGCAGGGTATTAATGTACAAGTAATGCCAGCTGACAAATGAGTCCACCACTTCATGGCAGCATATCAAGCTGCCATGGAGCTCGATTGCAAAAACTAACGGTCGTCATTATTTTTATGCTCGCTAAGCAGCGGTTCTGTTTAGCGAATATAACATGTAAAACAAAAAAAACAAAAGAAGAAAAAGAAAAAGAGAGACTGTGTGTGTGTGTGTGTGTGTGTGTGTGTGTGTGTGAGTGAGTGATTCACTTCAGAATTTTGAATTCCCAAAATTTCAAATTTCATATGGTCGAGACCATATGATCAAAGTTTTAGAACTTAACTAAGTCTTATTTTTCTAAATAAAACTTTCAAATGAAGTTCAAATCATCATAGAAGTAAATCAAACTATACCTCCCAACTGTCCAGATTTTCAAAGAATGAATAGATTTTTTTTTGCTTCTTATTTTGGTTTGTTCCTCAATTTGTGGTTTTCTGGCAAATGATTTAGGAATTAAGTCACTAAATAATGACACACTAGTTTCAGACTTTATAACCTTCAGAAAATGCATGCTAAAATAAGACCTGTTCTATCAACTGTCCCAGTTTATACAAGAGCAATTTTAGTACTGTTTATATGTTCCCTCAATATATTTGGCCTTGTCCAGATTTATTGCATTAACAGGTTGAGAGGTACATGCAAATAAATTGCTTTATAGAATTAGGCGGCAAACCTCAACTGTCCCTGATTTTGGCTCAAAATGTTGCTCTTCCCTAATGATCCCTCCACAAAATAGCAATTTTGAAGAAAACATAGAGCTTTACTTTACTTTTATAAATAACTGTAATGATCAGAGTTATACATTACTTTTATTTCAGAAATGCATGTAGATTCTCTAATTTTGTCAGGTGCTCTAAGTTAACTGTGCTCATATTAAAATGGTGTCCCTCCTTTGACAGGTTCCCAGCTGTATTGTCTGGCAATTTTATATTTTTGCATCATTTTTGGTCCGTTTTTCATAAAATTGCAGTTTTTTCTAACAATTAGTGGCAAATTGTTAAAGACTGAAGTTAGAAAATAATGTAGACATTTCAGTTTCAGATTTCATACCTTTCAGAAAATTCGTACTGATGCAAGACCTACTACTATTCTATTATTTTTCTAAGTTTATAAGAGCAATATTTAAAAATTGTCCTTATTTTTGGGCCTTTGCCTCAGTTTTATTTATGAGTTTGTTGCTGTAAGAGGTTGAGAGGTTGTGTGTGTGTGTGTGTGTGTGTGTGTGTGTGTGTGTGTGTGTGTGTGTGTGTGTGTGTGTGTGGTAGGTAGCATACCTCTCAACTGTCCACATTTTGCAGAATGTCCAGATTTTTGCCCCATATTTTTTGTCTGCTCCTCATAAATTTTGTGATTTTCTAGAAAATCATTGAAGGTTGAAGTTGCTAAATAATGACAGACATTTGAGCTTCAGACTTCATGTCCTTTAGAAAAATTCAAGCTAGCACAAATCCTGTTATTCTAGCAACTTTCTAAGTTCACAACATTATTTAATATCTGTCCCTGTTTATTTTAGAATTTGTCCATATTTCTTGCACTAAGAGGTAGGTAGGGGTGTGTGTGTGAATGAAACATCCTAGTTAGTGGTAGCAGGTGGTTAGTAATTTACTCAAGCTCAAAACCTGTACCTTGGTTACAGAAAACAAAAGCATAAAGTCTCTACCCCAACTGCCATGCTGCATTTTTCAAAGAACTGACATTTCAGATTAATTTTCAATTCAGGGAACCGAGTTTGAGTGAATTTATATTAGATTACTGAAGATGCATTACAGCGAATGCCTCTTCATCGACACTAAAAGAGCGAACCGTGAATTACGAGAAAGGCCGTAGCTTGGCTGGGGAGGGGGGTAGCAGTTTGAGAGCTGTCAGTACAAATTTGAAAATCCTAGCTACACCCCTGTCACTGACCCCTTTCCAGTCCAAATAAGTCCTGTCCAATGATACTGGAAAGGCATCTCTCCCATGTCCCTAATTGGAATGGAATATCTGGGCAAGTAATGTTCCTCTCTAACAGCTGCAAGTTTAACAATAGTTATGTTGATGCTGTATTATTTTTTAGCAATTGTTTCTCTACCCTCCATCAACATAAGCTACAGGCCCTTGTGATATTCAGGAGTAGATGCAGTTTCAAGTCACTACTGTAACTTTACCTCTGTCAGCTCCCACATGTGTTTTTTGTTGACAGAAGTTCCCCTTTTTGCCTATTTTCTCAGTAGTGCTACACTCCTGATCTATTAACCAAACTGTGCATGTCCTCAGGCAAAGCAATGAAGACTTGTCTCCTTATCATAAGGTCTGTCAACACTTCAAAAGTAGTAACTTGACATTCACTCATTTACCTGTTAAAGTAAGTGCACATTTCTACAATAAAATGACTTGTACTGTCTTCTGGTTTTCTTCTGTGTCACCTAACTTTTTCCTTGATATCTTCAGGAGTAAGTTTAAAACATTCAGACAAAACATTTTGACTATAATAATCCCAACAGTCTTCATCAGTCACTGAACATAATGCATGCATTGCCTTATTCAAGAGTACAGGAGTTAAAAACGTCATGTACTGTCCCTGTCAGTTTGCTGTTGATTACATATATTTAAATAACTGAATAAAACTATTAAACATATCTCCATCTTAATACCATGAAAACAAGTTAACACTGACCTTGGTGTTCAGAGTTGGGGTTTTCACTCTCATTTTCATGCATCTTTGGCAGAGACTAATTATAGCTCTTAAATGCTGGCACTGTTTATCTTCCCCTGTTCCATTGCCAGTCAATGCTGAAACTTTTGTTCCTCCTATGCAGCTTTATCCTCTCTCTCTCTCTCTTTGATCTCACTCACCTTGTACCTCATGTTGTTTCAGTTTGTCAGCTGTTTTGAGACATCTCTTTTCAACCTCCATTTCCAGGTTTTTTGTTCAGTTCAAGCTACATTCTGAGGTCAACCAGAGTTGCCATGCTGCATGCTCTGCACTCACAGCACTAGCACACTGCAGGTTGTCTCTGGGTTCAGTGGAGGGAAACCTAGTTGCACCTAAGGCGGTTAGCATTTCATCACTGACCATACCAGCATATTGTACTCATTTCATTATGCATTCTTTAGTCAGATTTGACATTTCATTATTCCACAAAGCTCATTTTTCAACTTCCTAACTATACTGTCTGAAAAATAAAATAACTAAGATGCAAGGTATGTATTTATTTGTGGATGCAAAAGTTCACACACTTTCCAACAGCTGCTTCACAGCCTATTCAGATTCAGTTCACAATATAATCACATCTCTGCAAAACAATTTATATGTGACAAACAAGTATACTCCCACCTACTATTGTTAATTTATACATGACAGCCATGGGTTATATTATGATCCACAATGCTGATCACCAAAAGATCTGCAAGGGGCAACTGGCCTTAAAATCATATGATCAAAGACAACTACATCCTTAAATAATAGCCAGTATCTGGCATACCCAAATAAGCTTTATGCTGTAAGCTTCAGATCAGAGTTATAAATACTTACTCCCCAGGACTTCAACCACCTCAGACTAAGCCCAGTGTCTTCCAGTGCAATGTTGTCAACAGTATCTGAAACCTAAGATTATTTTGCATACATAAATATATCCAGTATCTTCCAGAAGAGGTTAATGATGTATCTCCAGTAAAATCATTCCCTTCTATGCTTTGATGACAATGCTGCCACCAGCTAGCCCAGTACAGAACACTAAAAACATATTTACTGTTTTCCATCTATTAAAAAGTTAACTGTTAAGACATTATATTCATGCAATAACATTAAGCAGTCACTCTTCAAAAGGAGAAACCAGCAGTTGAGTTCTCACTAGGTCTACGGGGTACACACACACACCTTTACACTATTAAATAAACCACCAGCCACAACTACTTAAAACTGAATAATAAACTATTTACTGGAAATATATAGAGTCATGCACTTTGTAAAAGCATGTATACAAGCAACTTTGACTTGAATGGCAAAAGAGGCCACTCTGATGACATAGGTGGATACAGCCCTAACTACGGCTTAGTTGATCTGGGTTCAGCTAGCAGCTTGGGTGACTGACAGAGCTGCATATTGTGACGGGTGTGCTCATACCAAGTGGGAGGGTGTTTGTCACTGATATTCCTTTAGGGGAAGCATGGCTGAAAGAAGGGAGTTGCCATCAAATGTAAAAGTGACGAGAGTGGGTTGTGGGGCAGGGAAGCAGGTAGGGCAAATAAACAAAAACACCCCCGGGATAGAAGTGCTGATGGCTCAGCCACCAGGCCACCCTTAGGATCTATGACTGGCCCCAGTGATATTGGACCAGTCCAAGGGGGGCAAGCTGGTAGACTCGCATGAATGAAGGGCACTGGGGGCTGGGTTGTAATATAAAATCCCAAGGGGGACCAAAAACACTAAAATACGAAGTAAATGTAATTAAACAGACATATAGCACATAAAACAACACAAAATAAAACCTTATAAGGACCTATCACTGTCAGCAGCTAAAGATATGCCTGCTATTCCGTGTACCTTTGATTTAGAAATCCAAAATATTGGAAGATAATTTCAAGCTTGAGATCTATTTCAAGAATGCAGCTTACTTCTGAAATTTCAGAAGCAAAACAGAACTAATTCTAATAGCCTCTATCTGCTTTCAGACTACATTTTATGGTTCCTGTTTGGTTTATATTTGGATGATGTGTTTCTTGTTTTCACAGTTTCATATTAGTTTTGAAGGGTACAGTCCAATAAGTCAGTCTCCAAATAAGGTAAAGCATTTTTTAAGCTAAGCCTTTACAGTGTCTGCACACTTATGATAGCTTTAGTTTCAGTTTTTTAATGGTTTTGTTGTATTTGTACTGAAAGCAGTCACATACTCAGTAGTACTCACATTCTTCACCTTTTATACATGTAATGCATTTTACATACTGCAAGATTTACAACAACCATAGCTTTTTTTTAAGAAAATCATACAACTATAATTGCTTTAGCTTAATACAACTTGTCTACACTACCAGATAGTGCATTACCTATAGTGTGTGTTTGCCTGCCCCATTCGATTTCACCCTCCTTGATAGTCTTTTAGTGCCCCCTTATCCATATTCCTTTTACTCTCTCCATTATTTTCTTGCTTTTATTTTTCCTTATGTTCTTCTTATTTCACCCACTTTAATCTGGCATCCTCTGTTCCCTTAATCCTTGAGATGTGCATGCTGTGATATTCCCCCATCCTAGATTTTCCCCATCTTCATCCTTATACTACTGATTATTTCAGTCTTACTCTTCCACATCCATTTATCACATATGGACTCTGTTTCTTTATTCTTTCCTTTTTAATTTCTCCAAATGTTTTAGGTTTCTAGTACAACAACAGGAGTGGACAAGTTCATGAAATCAGTAGTGTTTCAGATATTTGCCACGAGCAGTCTTTTCTGCATCTGCACTGTATCCAGAATTGCCTTTCCTTGAAGTCTGTATGGAGTTAACTGTATTCACAAAATATTTAAGTATGCTGAAAAAATCTTTTTTCTTTGGTCCAGTTGCTCCTACTACAATTAGAAATATCCAGATGTCCTTATTCTACATTGGTTTAGTTTCTGTTTGCATATTTTTGTATTTCATTTATTCACATCTCAGTATGCAGGATGACATAGTCATTAAGTCATTTCAGTACTTAAAGTTGTTTTTTTTTTTAACAATATCTTTTTTTCTTGCCTCGGCAATCTTGATACGTGGTACTGTATGGCCAAGTATACATGCCATCAGTTACAAGTATATCAAACTTTTTCTGGTTCTATACTTCAGAATCTACATTTGTCTGTATCTCACATATTTTCCACAGATTTTATAAATAGGTCTGCATGACAGGTCTGCATGCAGTCCACTACCTTGGGCTGCCATTATTGGTATTTCATCTTCTGGTTTAAATTCACATCTCTTTCGCCATCCATGCATCAATTCCTAATCATCATACCAGCAGTTTTCTATATCTAGCACTACAACTGTGGGCTTTCCAGCACTTTTTATTTTAATGTGGTCATGATCTCTATACTCATGTTTTAGTAATTTCTGTTGCTACCTGTTTTTGGCAGCTTTTGGGTTAATTTCCATGCCCATCCATTTCTAAAATGTTTCTGTTACTCTGAGCAAAGATATTGTCTTAGGTTTGTTTTCCTCATTATTTAACCCTTAAACTAATATTGGCTCTGATGAAAACCGATTTGTATGCAGTTCCCCAAATGCAAACCTATAAATGCAGGCAATCTGAAAGAGGCCCATATCTCTTTCAGACTGAGAGATATATAATCGAGATATACACTGGTATATACCACTTAATAAGCATGGGACAGTTTTCCTGTTTTCACGTTCATCTAATCCAACACTTGTTGAGGTCAGTTAATCATGCCAAAGCTGCAAATTAGAAGTGCAAAAGCAAACTGATTCATAGCTTGAACTTTATTCCTATATATCAAGGTAGGTTTTAGAATTAATTTTATTCTTGTAAAATATTTCTTACTAAACTACGTTTCATTGGTTCGTGTTGTATTTCTGACCCTTCTATTTACAGATAGTTATATGCTCCCTTTTCTGTCAGTTTATTTATATTATACTCTTCTCCTGGGGGATGTATTTTTTAAGCTTTATTTTCCCTATTGCAAATGTTGCTTTTACACATTTATCAAGTCCAAATGTCACCGTGAAATATCAATGTATGAATTTTTATCCCTGAGATAGCAATTTGCTTCTTCTCAGGACTTAGATGTGAAGTGGTATGCCACTGTTTTATACTCACTGCTATGTAACTTATCAATGTATAGTGTGTTTTATACATCTTCAGAGATTAGCCAAACTGTACATCAACACCCTGATTGGAGAACGAACATTCTCCAGCAGGGTATTAATGTACAAGTAATGCCAGCTGACAAATGAGTCCACCACTTCATGGCAGCATATCAAGCTGCCATGGAGCTCGGATTGCAAAAAAAAACTAACGGTCGTCATTATTTATATGCTCGCTAAGCAGCGGTTCTGTTTAGCGAATATAACATGTAAAACAAAAAAAACAAAAGAAGAAAAAGAAAAAGAGAGACTGTGTGTGTGTGTGTGTGTGTGTGTGTGTGTGTGAGTGAGTGATTCACTTCAGAATTTTGAATTCCCAAAATTTCAAATTTCATATGGTCGAGACCATATGATCAAAGTTTTAGAACTTAACTAAGTCTTATTTTTCTCATAATGATGGTCAGTAATAACAAATGAACAAATACAAGAAAGATATACATGTTCCCATGTATTATGCCAGTAATGTCAACTCAGTAACTTGTTATTAAAAAGTATTGATCTACTCTCACTAGCAATTCAGACATTAGGAAGATAATAGGAGAAAAACCTTGTTTCTCCTTTAAAAACAAGAAATCTCTGAAACACATGTTATGTTATCACAGAGATAGGTCTTACCATCAATTACTGGATAATTGTTTTGGTACAGTTCCATGTTCAGAATGTAATTTTTGTATTTTTATTGACTCACCTGGGTGTTTTAAACATCCGGATACAGGAAAAGTTGCTATCTTTAAAGTTAGTGCTAACTGCGATTAATTTCATGTGGTTCCTTTGGCTGTCTGTTGGAAATGTTCATCTTTCTATGTAGGAAAAACCAACAAATGCCTTACGCAGACAATAAGGGAGCATGCATAAAATATTAAAAATGGATGTTTTACCAATGCTTTGTCTAAGCACATAGTTGCACATGACACAACACATGCGTTGAAGTTCTTAATTACAGAGAAAGTGAAGCTTAATGAAAGAGGTGTGGATACTGAGAACATCAATGAAGCCTCTGAAGCCAGCTGGATTATTAGATTAACAGCAGAATCTGGATAGGGTCTCAACAATAAAGTACTATTGAAACCCCTTCTCAAAACAAGGTCTCTATATAAATGACTTTAATGATGCTTGGATTAAGCTTTAGATGTTATAGTAAGTTTTAATATATTCAATATAGTGTTGCTTCTTTAGATGTTAATATTTGTTATATTGTTGCCTTTTTAGATAACACTTTGTGACTTTTGATTGGTTGCCTGGTATTGACTTTCCTTTAAATAATGAATCTGATTACTTTGACTTTGTAAGGTCTGATAAAGCAGTTTATTAACTGTGAAAGCGCTAATGTATTTAATACATAATAGTTGTTTGTACACTACTTCTTGCTGGATTTGTTAAAAGGAGCCTCTCCATTGTTTTTGACTCACTCGTATGATTTTTTTGACTAAAACTTTGTTTTTGAGTGAGCCATTCATCCTTCTTGCTGCATGTGTGGCTATTTATTTGCATTTGGTTACCAGGAGGTCTACTGGGCCAGGGTGAGCCTGATTGTAGTAGAGGCCTGGGGAGAAAAGCTCCAAAAACAAACAACATGACAAAGCTACAGAATCAAAATATAGAAATCAAGCAGCAATGGTACAGAACACATTACAGAATAGGTAATGCAATAAAATAGCTAAAATCTGACAGCTATATAACTAGAATTAAGTATGCAAGCCAAACAAGAATACAACTGATGACATGGGAAAAAAGCGAATGTGTGAACAATACAGTAATTGCAGTTTTGCAGTAGAGAAGGAAAGATGGAGAGCAACAGATTGAAGATTCTGAAAGTAAGGTATAGTCTTAGAGCTGCTGCTACATAGGTATCAAGAAAGAATAGAAGATATGGTAGGTAACATATAGTAGATTATGTGTGGCTGGATTGTATGTGTCAGCATCGTCCAATCAATGATACATAGTGACAGCTATGCAGCCAGTGGAAATGTGTAAATAAAAAAGTGCTACTTTCCTTGCATATAATGCAGGTCTTTTGTGTAAATAGCATTCTGCATTAGTATTAGTGTGCATTAGCATCTTTGTACAAAATGCAATGATTTGTGTAAGTAACATTCATGTAAAGACACAACTAAGTTAGTTACTGAAATGTACATGTTGGTTACATTGTAACCTGACTGTAAATGTTGGCTTGTAAAGTAACTCTGTTTACAAATGTTTTGAAAATATGCTACTTCCACTTGGACTGGATCATGACTGAACAGTCTTTAACCCAGTTCACTTACGTGGTTAACAAAATAAAACAAATAAATAAAGTCTTTAGTATATTTTAACTTTCAAGACAAATCAGTTCACCCAAATGCTACAAATTCAGTTTCGACATTAGATTGCACAACTTTATTTAGCTGTCTATAAGTGGTAAAGAGTAGCAATGACAAAAGTGGCACTGAGGTACATTGGATTTGTGAAACAGAAACAGGTATACATGCTGCCCCTCTCATTTTATAGCACCTTTCACCTCATCTTTACCAAACAGCTTATCTCATTTAGTTTAATATCTAATTTCAACCATTTTCATATTGTGTCAATCCCACCACAGAAATCATGCATGCATAGTTACTATGACAACAAGTATAATTACTCCCACTGTAACAAAACTTTCCTGTACATCATAATAGAAACATAAACTTCACCTTGTAAGCAAAAATAGCAAACCTGCAATAATGAAATACTTCTAAACATAAAACACATTTTGTTTTGTCATATGCACACAGACTGCATATTTTAAATTTCGAATACATTCAAAATAAACTGAAGTTATACAAAAGCTACAACACACATTATACAATATGAAAAATGAAGTTATGTCTTACTATAACATTCCATCTGTGTTGTAGATCTTTATTCATTCATTACTGATAGGACTTTGGTTCCGTCCTAGGAACCGACACGGTCGTTTCCAAGCTGGCGCCAGCCAAAAACACTCAGCTAAGGCCTACCCATAATGCCCCTCTCATAGTCTCTTCAGATCGAGTTTGCCTGCCCTTATATTATATAGATAATAAAAGAGACAGTAGGAGGCTCTGTCTGAGCAAATAACTTAACTAGGAAATCCTAAAGTCCACCAGGAGTCCAGGCAGGGGGAAGGAGGGTGGGAAGTAATGAATGAATAAAGATCTACAACACAGATGGAACGTTATGGTAAGACATAACTTCTTTATCTGATGTTATAAATATTTATTCATTCCTTACTGACAGGACTGAGTCCTCAGCTACTTGAGACCTGGGTGGCCCTAAGGAAGGATATTCCTGAGCACCATAGAACCAAAAGATGCTCATCCCCTTGAGGCCAAATCCAATTTGTAATGAGTGATAAAGGTATGAGGTCTTGCCCAAGTGGCTGCTGCTCAGATATCATCCATAGAGGCTCTGGAATGAAAAGCCACAGAAGTAGCCCTTGATCTAGTGGAATGAGCCTTTACTCTGGAAGGTAAAGACAATTTATTCTGATGGTAGATAAAGGTAATGGCATTTCTAAGCCAGGAAGATAGAGTCACTTTGGAGACAGGTTTACCCAGTCTGGGTCCTGCAAAGGCCACAGACAATTGATCCATTTTTCTGAAAGATTTATTTCTGTCCAAGTAAAAACGAAGTTGCCTATGAACATCAAGGGTATGCAAAAGATATTCCCCTCTATTTGAATGTTGAGGGAAGAAAACCGGCAGGTCAATAGACTGGTTAATTGAAAATCCAGAAATAACCTTGGGCAAGAAGGATGGGTCAGTACGTAGGGACACTCTATCCCTGTGGAAAATCAAGTAAGGTCTCTTGACACTCAAGGCCTGCAACTCAGATACTCTTCTCGCTGAGGTAAGGGCTACTAGAAGTAGAGCCTTCCAATACAAAAATTTTATATCACATGAATTAGAAGGTTTGAAAGGAGGGCTTGCTAATGACTGAAGCACCAAAGTCAAGTCTCAAGGCTCTATGGGGGGCTTGACAGGAGGTTTAACATGTAATACTCCTTTCAAAAAAGTTTTGCACAGATGGTGTGACATAACAGAAGAATTATCAAATCAACTGTGACAATTTGTGATAGCTGCTAAATGCACAGTAATTGTCGATGCTGAAGATCCTGTATGTAGAAGAATAGTCAGGTATTGTAGGATCTTCTGAACAGGCATAGAGAAAGGGTCTGATCTTCTGAATAGGCATACAGAAAGGGTCTATGTCATGAACTTTGGCCCATGCAGAGAACCTAGCCCACTTACTAGAATACATTTTCCTGGTGGAAGGTTTGTGTGAAGCCTTAGCTTTAGTTGAAGACTTCGGTTCTGAAACTCGAAAATGAAAATTTCAGGAGTTGGCTGACTGGCATTTGCGAACTGCTTCTGCTTCGGACACCGCACGGCAAGAAAGACTGATGTAATGGAGTCGGCTGCAAGCTTTATACCCCTGACTATCTGACGTCATGGAAGATGAGACAGCAACCGACGCAGGACCCAAGACTTTGATAATCAGGCCGACTGAGGGCTACTGTAAGCAGATAACCCAAATGTGATGACTGCAACAGTGAAACACAAAGAATATCCAGACTTGACAGAGCCAATAAGGGGCAATGAGGAACACTTTGCTTCTCAACCTTTGAGCTTTCTGGAGGAATTTCAGGATGAGTGGAACAGGGGAAAGGCATACACAGACCTAGGGGCCAATTGTGCATCAGAGCATCCCTCAGTGACTCCCCCTGAGGGAGGGATCAGGGCAAAGTAGCTTCTGCATTTGTTGTTTAGAGGGGAAGCAAACAGGTCACAGCAAGGCCTGACCCAATGGCAGAAGATCTGATCTACTATTACAGGACTGGGGGACCACTCATGAGGCATCAGGATGCTCCTGCTCAGATTGTCCGCAATAAGGTTGGAACTCCAGGGAATGTGCGTTCCTATAAGAAAGTGGTTGGAAGCTATCGTCCAGTGCCAAATTCTTATGGCTTCCCGACACAGGGGGTAAGACCTGGTTCCGCCTTGTTCGTTTATATACCAGACGACTGACATGTTGTCCGATTGAATCGCAATGGTCCCGGAAGGGACGGATGTATGGAACACTTGCAATGCTAAGAGAACTGCCCTCAATTCCAGGATATTTACGTGCAAATTGGCCTCCATGGGGGACCAGGTGCCTTGGATTGTCTTTCCCTGGAAATGTTCCCCCCCACACTAGCAGGGAAGGGTCTGTGTTCACCGTGGCCCTGGGCTGGGGAAGGCAGAATGGTCGACACCAAAGATTTGATTCTGGCTTTATCCACCAAAGCATTTCTTTCTTACAAAGATTTGTAAGGCGTATCAAGTGGTTGAGAGGATGGGTTAAGATCAACCATTGTGATGAAAGGAGCCACTATACTAGTCTCATGTGCAACCTCGCCAGTGGAACTAAGGTAATGGTTGCTGCCATAGAGCCCAGAAGCTGAAGTACAAGGCATGCTGGTACAAAAGTTTGTTGGAGGAGGACTTGAACCTGGCTTCTCATTTTTGAGAGCCTGTGAGGAGGAAGAGAAGCTTGACAGGATGTTGTGTTGAAGATCGCTCTAATAAATTCCAGTGTTTTGTTGGGGACATTTGAGATTTTTCCTTGTTGATCGTAATCCCTAAGCGCAGAGCAAGGCCTTGAGTGTAAGAGAGGCTGCGGATGAGAAGATTCCTGGTTGTGGCGGTAAGGAGCCAATTGTCTAGATATGGAAACACCTGGAATCCTTGTAGTCAAAGATGAGCTACTACAACTGCCATACATTTGGTGAACGCTGAAGTGTAGGCCCGCTTCCCCAGTCTGTCCATAGCCTGAGACTCTCTGTTCAGGGGATGAACAGTGGAACTATCTTCTGCCAGTTCCCTCTTGGTGGCCGCCGCCATGACCATGGAATCAACTACCAACTGCTTGGACTAATCAGGCTGGTCTTTGGAGGTGGATAAAATTTTGTCTGGCCTCCGGGGGACAGGTTCTACATTGTCCGGGGCCTTTCAGGCTCATGCGCAGGTGGGGTCACCCAGGAAGTAGATGGCCGGGCACGGAAGGCCTGCAAGAACACCGATTCCTCCAAAGAAGGGTTAGAGGACTTCCAGTCTCCCTCTGCTTGAGGATTTTGAGAATGTCTCTAAATGAGATGTCATCTGGGGGAGACTGTGGAGACCCTTCTCCCTCATTGCAATCAGTGTCCTCAGTGATAGATTCCTCAAGGGAATCAAGGTGCTTCCTCTTGCACCGTTTCTTCCAGGGTGGCTCTCCAGTGGGATCTTCTGAGGAAGACTCTGGAGTAAGGGTTCCATTCAAGAGAAGGTCTTGTGGCTCCTGTGCCCAGGACCCTAGAGTAGGGGGTTGGGACAGCTGCATGCTAGAGGGGGGTTCTGGTGTTGATGCCATTGGTGCTGACTGCAAGCCTGTAGAGGCAAGGACCCTCTCCATCACCTGGAAAGCAGACCCACCCAAGGAGGGATGGGAGCCCGAACCGAAAAGAACAACCTCGGAACCAGGGTCACACCCCACCCTGAGGAGCCCACCTTCAGGTGAGGAGCTCCAAGAGGACTGGTAGCTGTCGGTGGAGCCGTGGCCATAGATGGTGCCAACAAAATAAATAGGTGCCGAACTAGGAATCAAGGTGCTGACAGCCCAATCACTGCTCTGAGAGTGCACCAGTTCCAACAAAGCCAATGCGCCAAGAGTAATCGGTGCTGACAGGGGAACCTCCTCAGTCAGAGCCAAGACAATATGCACCGGGGTTTTCATCAGTACAGCAGTCTCTGGGGCCTGGGAAGAGGCTGGAGAAGGATATACTGGTGAGTATGCCATGAAAGGTTCTGTTCCAAAGGGGACTGAAGGCGTAGCAGGGGTGGGCAATCCTTTAGCTGCCAGAAGCTGGTCCACAACCTGCACTACATCTTGCTCTGAAAGGCTCCTGGTGGATCTGTAGGAGGCTCCTGAAGGAGAGTCAGGTCTTTCAAGAAAGGGGCTAAATTGGTGCCCCAAAAAAGGGTCGTAAGTAGAATATCTGGTTCTGGGAAGGTGTTCAACCTTTGGAACTGACAGGGTCATTGTGGTGCCATGTAAGCTATCGGCACAGTAGTCGGGGATGGTGCTGAAGCGGGTATGGTAGTCAAAGCCAGTGTCAAGACCAAGGATGGCACCGAAGATGATGGTGCCAAAGCTGGTACCGTAATAGGAGTCAAAATTAGAGACGGCACCGAGGGAGAAGACATACAGCCTGGTGCCGAGGTTGTCTGCGCTGAAGGTGCCGGAGAAGCTCGGTGTCGACTAGGTTCTAAAATGGACGGAGATGTAGGAACCGAGTTATTCCGTTTCTCTTTGTGTTTTTAGTCTTAGGAGGTGGTGAGACCTCCATCCCAGAGAGAGCCTCCGAAAAAGGCGTCTTCATCAAACTTTCAATATCAATTTGTTTTTGCACTCAGCTAGAGTGCGATTGCTGAAACTGGAGCAAATATCACAAGAGGTATTTATATGGTCAACGCCCAAACAATAAACACACCGAGTGTGACCGTCTGAGCTGGGCATCTTCCGCCCAAACGTATCGCACTGCTTAAACCCCAACTTAGCTTTTTCAGACATAATGACACTAATCTAAGCTGACATAAACAGTAAAGCTAATTGAAAAGAGAAAAACTTTATAAAGAAAGAAAGAGAAGAGTACCAACAATGGTACTTAGAAATACCACAAGTGGTAAGAAGAGGGCCTACCAAAGGTAGAGGGTAAGAAATAGAACAAGTACAGGAGTCTACAGATGAGAGAAGAAATTAGCGAAAAACTGACTAAAAAATAAGGTATTGAGAGAAATTTACACAAAATTCTACACTTAGCTTTGAGAGAGAAGGCTTGGCACGTCTGACGAGGAACGTGGCAAACGAGATCTGGAGAGACTATGAGAGGGGCATTATGGGTAGGTCTTAGCTGAGAGTTTTTGGCTGGCATGAGCTTGGAAACATCCGTGTCGATTCTGAGGACGGAACCAAAGTCCTATCAGTAAGGAATTAATAAAGATTTACAACATCAGATAAATTATTACAGCCAAATCAGACTGTAACAAGCATTAACAAAAGTATAACAGTAGGGGTAACTTTGAGTGCCAGAAGTGGGCCAGTGACCATTTCTTAAAATGATACCCTGAATTACCTATCTCAAAGGTCCATCCAGAGTGACCCTTACATACATCTGGAACTCAAACTCTTTGAACAAGTGGGAAAAAGTCATTTCCTCATTCTTTGTTTTGTGACCTTATAAGGCTATCTATAGATCACTAGTGTCCTTCACAACAAGTGTTCCACTTTCAAATTGACCAAATCTACACCAGGACAAAAAAGAATAAGAAATCATCAGTGAAAACAAATCCTACTCTAGGTGGCACACCACTATAGCTCCATTTTCTCTTATGGTTCAGGTGCTGGAATGCTAGGTTCTCTGCTCATGCAATGGCCATGATAATCCTCTTCTGAACCACACAGCTGCGGCTTGAGCAACCTTGGTACATTTTTGTTAACTCCCACTGTACAATATATTCCCATCCATCATTCCTTCTCTAGCTAAGAGACAGGACTGGATTTTTCTTCTGGAAATTGCCATCTTTGTCTAAATATTCCAAGATGCCCTCTACATTCTTCCTCGCTTCAGTATTTTTACGTTGGGACTTGTCCCGCTTCTCTGCTCATAAGTATCTCTCTGTGAAGCCATCCTGGGTTTTGTTGCACAACTGGAACTTCTACCTGCAAAAGTGTTGCATTAATTAGCATATGTAGCTTCTGTTCTACAGTATCATAAGTTTGATCCAGCTGGTATTTGCTGAATTAATTTATTGTTGCTCTTCTGTATCATTCTGTTCTCTTTTCTTCCTATCTTCTCCACTATCCACCAGTGGAACATCTTCTGCACAACCTGTGTGTACAATTTCGCTGCTTCCTTCAAAGCAATTCACAAGCAGATGGCCCTCTAGCCAAACAAAAGACCACCTGTAGTACCACCAGATGTATTAATTATATAAATGCTCCTTTTTATCTTACATTCCATGCAGCAGGGAAAGGCCACAGAAACATTCTTGTCAGCTCTTCTCCAAACACTAGTTTCTTCTGCAACCTGCCTTACTAGACATTCCTTCATTATAAAGCTATAGCATTTAATTATTATATTACCTGGTTTGTTCTTCTATCCTCTCCTATAGGCTAGCATTTCTAAAACTTACATCTGTGCAAGTGCTCTTTTTTAATCTTCTTCTTCTTTATCTAATAAGGCACAGTGGCTATCAGTTTTTATTTATTTAATCTCAGTTTCATGCCACTTTATTCGTGTTTCTACATCACTTGTTCTTTTTTCATTTCTGATCACAGCCATCTTCACCTGTTCACTGTCTGTTATGAATAAAGTCATCTTCTGTTACGTGTCTCCCATATCCAGCATAAAAACATCCAGTTTGCTTACAGTCTGATCTACTTTTTCCTGAATTCTGGCAGTAATCAACATATTTTGCCTTAACATCTTAACAGCTGCTAAAACTAACTGAAGTGTTTTCTACTTTTTGACCAGAAATCTGTACCTCTGCCTTAACGTACATATAAATACTTGTGCCTAGGGCTAGCTTATACTTTTAGTCTACTATCACATTCAGGCTCCACAATGTGTCTCAAACATACATTGTTTTCATAATACTAGGAAAATGATATACCATGCTATAAGTTCTATTTTGTTTTCTAAACCCTGTATACTGCTTCAAATTATTGCTAAAACCCTCCACTTCAAAAGTAGTTACTGCCTCATCTTTCGTCAGCATTATCAAATTAACACACTTCCATTTGTTTCAGCTTCGTGTAATGGGCAGCACTACCAAACTGCAGACATCATGTATATCACTGATACATGAAAAAAAGAAGTTATGTACTTAGCATAACAATCCATCTGTGTTGTCCATTTTCATTCCTCCTCAACGATTGTGTTCAGATCTGCCCCTCGGATCTGACTTGGCCGCTGTTTACAGCTCGTGGAATACTGAAAGCTCTTGAGCTCCTCTCCTACTCATAATGCTTTAGTCCCCTACCATCCCTCAGATCTTGTTTGATGACTTTACTAAATAAAGGAAATATATCTATACCAGTACCTAGAGGCTCAAACAAAGGTATATTGGTTCCTTTAGCGCCTTCTGAGCCTTCCAGAAGTTAAACTGGTAGGGGGTTGATGAAAGGGAAGTTGAGGAAGAATGAAAATGGACAACACAAAGAGAATGTTATGTTAAGTACATAATGTCTTTATCAGATGCTGTAATTTTCATTCATTCTTCAATGACTGGGACAGAGTTCTCAGCTACCTCAATCCAGGGAGGACTCTAAGGAAGGATGTTCCTGAGCACCGCTGAGCAGAAGGCTGCTCTTCCCCTAGACACCAGATCTAATTTGTAATGAGCAATAAAGGTATGATGGTTAGCCCAAGTTGTAGCTGCACAAATATCAACCAAGGAAGATCTGGTTAGAAATACTGAAGAAGTTGCCAGAGACCTATTAGAATGAGCTTTTAATGGTTTTAGAAAAGTCAAACCCAATTTGTTGTAAACAAAGGAAATACTATCCATTAACCATTTGGCTAAGGTCACTTTGGTAACAGATTTTATTTTTATTTTATTTATTTTTTATTCATTTGTAGTTGATTTACCAGGATAGTCCATTGGGCCCGAAGTACCCATTTTCAATGGAGTCCTGGGGAGAAAAGCTCCAAAACAAAGTACAAGGAATTACAAGTAATTGAGGTTCACACTTTAACACTTCCAATCATATTAAACAGATCATATTAAAAGCAATTATCAACAACAGTGGTAGTAAGGCAATAATAGTGGTTGATAGGAGTAGTCAAATGTGGGTCTAAGTCAAAAAGGAGATGGTTTCATAGAGGAGGGTCTAAGTTATAAGTAGTAAAATTCTAGTATTCTGGTTACATTTTATATGTAAAGTATAGCATAGCAAATGGCAATAACAATTGCAATATGATGTATCTTGAAAGGAAAGTAGAATTTGAGACTTAAGGAAAACTAGAATTTGAGACTTATTAGGAGTTGTTGCTTACTTATGTTAAACTAATTAAGAGAAGAGGCAGTCAGTAGGGGATGGGTTGAACTAGGAGGGATGAGAGCAGGAGCATTCCCAGGAGGATGATAAATGTGTATGCAGGGAGTTTTTAAAAGCTGGGAGGTTTGTAGTAGTGCGGATGAAGGGGGGAAGGGAGTTCCATTGGCGTGCCAGGGCAAAGGACAGCAAGTTTTTTCCTGGAGAGTGAAGAGGTTTGTACAGTTCTATTAGATTTTGGTTATTAGATCTTAGGAGTCTTTGAGGCATGTGCATTTTAAAGGTGGAGGTGAGTGAGGGACAGAGAGATGGTTGGAAAATGATTTTGTGGGCAAAACTGAGCTGAGTAAAGGACAGATAGTTAGGAAGCTCAAGCCAGTTTAGTTTGTGTAGAGATACACAGTGGTGGGCAGATGCTTTGTGGCCAGTGGCAAATTTTGCAATTTTATTATAACATGTGGACAGTTTTGTTTTAAGGGATGATTGAAGGTTTGTTAGGATAGGAGCGCCGTAAAGAAGGGAAGGGATAAGGAATGTTGTAGCCAGAGTGAGCTTAGTAGTTGTAGAGAGGAATTGATTTTGGAGATAAAGCATGCCAAGTTTAATGTGGGTTTTTTTTATGTTTAGTAGTAAGTGGCTATTGAATGTGAGTTTGTCATCAATCTGGACCCCTAGTAGTTTGCTTTCTGATACTAGTTCAAGAGGTGTGTGGTTTTGGCTGATGATAGAGAATGTATTTTTGTCAATGGTTGTGTTTTTTGAGGGGGTAAATATCATAAGCTTGGTTTTTGATGCATTGAGAGCAAGATGATTGTTTTTCATCCACTGTTCAGTGGTAGAGAAGGTGTCTTGGGTTAATTTTAAGAGAGTTGGAATGGATGTGGCTGTGCAGATAATTGTGGAGTCATCTGCATATTGAACGAGTTTGGTGTGGGGAACTGAGTGATAGAAGTCATTTATGAATATATTGAAGAGGAGAGGGCCCAAGATGGAGCCTTGTGGGACTACAGTGGGTGTTGTTCAGGAAGGGGGAGATGGCTGTTTTCCATTTGACTGCTTGTTGCCTGTGGGAGAGATAGCTGGTGAACCAATTGATAGCGGCAGGGGAAAGGTTTAAGTTAGATAGCTTAGTAAGGAGAAGGCTATGAGATATAGTATCAAAGGCTTTAGAGAGGTTGAGAAGGAGGGTGGATACAATACAGCCAGAATATCTAGCTGCATTTACAGTTTCTAGGAAGGAAAGGAGGGCAATCATGGTGCTGTGGCCGGGTCTGAAACCATGTTGTGTGGAGGTTAGTAGGTTATTATCTAGGAGATAGAGGAGGAGTTGGAGATGGATGCATTTTTCTAAGAGTTTTGATATTGGAGAAAGGATGGCGATGGGGGCAGAAGTTAGAGATGTCGTTGTTTTTGCCTCCTTTATGCAAAGGCATGATGAAAGCTTTTTTCCAGAGTATTGGAACATAACTTTCTTGGATAGATCGGTTTATTAGGATGCTAATGGGAAAGGAGATGGCTTCGGCAGCTATGTTAAGGAAGGATGAGGGTATATTATCAGGTGCATTAGTACATGGTTTAAGCTTTTGCAATAGTTTTTTTATGGTAGAGGTAGGGATGGGTTTTAGGGAGAAAGATGGGAGATGAGAGGTAGGAGATGGGGGGGTAGGAGGAGGGGTGTGGGCATAGAGGGTGGGTTGATGTTGGAGAAGGAAGTGGTTAGTTTAGAGATAAAGTCTAAGAAAAAAGAGTTGAACTGGGTGGTGAGATTGATATCTGGAGAATTTGGGTCTGGACTTGGGTTTATTGTAGTGCCAGGTTTTCGGAGTTTGTTGATGCCTTTCCAGAATTTTTGAGGATTTGTTTTATGGTTGTTTTGAAGTGTGCAGAAGTAGTTTTTTCGATCTATAGTAATAAACTTTTTAACTTTGTTACGAAGAGTTTTGAATTCGTTAAGGTTAGAGGGGGTTTTGTTTTTTTGGTAGCGTGCCCAGGTTTTGTCTCTCAGACGCATGGCAGTTAGTGTGTTTTTTGTTAACCAGGGGGCAGTATTGTTCCGTATTCTTTTGGTTTTTATGGGTGTGAAGCTATCCAGGAGATTTAGGAAATTAGTATTGAAGTAAGCTACAGCATTGTCCAGGGGTAGAGTTTTTAGTGGGCCCCAATTTATTGATTTTAGGGAGTCTGAGAAGGTTACTGGGTTAAGGTTTTTTAGGTTGCGACTGCTAATATAGTTATGCGTTGCCTGTAGTGTACATGGAAGTCGTTTGGTGAAGATGGGAAGATGGTCACTGAGGGAGTTGGGAAGAGTTCCACTGTCGGTATAATAGTGGGGGTGAGAGACTAAGATCCAATCTAGGGTACTGCCAGTGGAGAGATCTTTAGAGGGTCTTGTAGGTAGGTTGATGAGCTGAGAGTATTTAAAAAGGTTAATATGTATAGGGTGTGTGGAGGATTGAATGGAAGACCAATTAATATTTGTGTCACCCATGATAATAGGTTCGTAGGTGATATTGATAGAAAGCCAGGATAGGATATCTTCTAATACTGAGACATTGTAGCCAGGGGGGATGTAAAGTGAAACTATGCAGATGTGTTTATGTTTATTTAGCTGAAATATAGCTAACAGTGGTTCTGCATTGGAGAAATTTGGAATGGGTTTGTTATAGGGGGTAATGGATAGGATGGAAGAATATAGTAAAGCTACCCTGCCACCTTTTTTGTGAGTTCTGTCTTTTCTGATTATTGAGTAGTTTGGTGGAAGAATTTCAGTGTCTTTTATATGAGGTTTTAGCCAGGTTTCAGAAATAGCTAAGATGTCAGGTTTGTTATGGAAAAGCCATGCATGAAGATTAGGGATTTAGATTAGATTTGCCCAATTCTCAGTCCAAAACGGAGACAAATAACTGCTCTGATTTCCTGAAAGCTTTTGTCCTATGAAAATAAAAACGTAATTGTCTGTGGATATCTAACAAGTAAAATATGTAATCTCCTTTGTTTGAGAAATATGGAAAGAAGACTAGGAGGTTGATAGCATGACTGATACTGGATTCTGACACCACATTAGGAAGGAAGGATGGGTTGGTTCTTAAGGATATGAAAAATCAGGAAGTTTAGAAGATAGGGCTTGAAGTTCTGGGACTCTTTTAGCAGACGTAATGACCACTAAAAAGGCAACTTTTCAGGTTAAAACATTTAGTTCACACTTTTCTGATAGTTCAAAGGGAGACTGGGTCAAGGATTGTAACACTAAACTCAAATCCCATGGGGGAGTGGGAGCTTTAAAAGGAGGTCTGAGAAGAAAAGTATCCCTTACAAAAGCCTTACAAAGTTTGGAAAAGGCTAAATATGAATTATTGATTCCTATGTGAAAATTAGAAATGGCAGCTAGTTGTACCTTAACAGTCAAGGAACTAGCTCCCTCTTTAAAAATTGTAGCTAAGAACTCCATAACTTTTGGAATTGGTGTGGAAAAATGGTCAATATCTTTTTGCTGTGTCCAAAAAGCAAACCTTTTCCATTTGCTTCTGTAAAGGTTCCTTGTGGAAGCTTTGTTGGATGATAAGAGAATGTGATGGACAGGTGAGGAGAGCCTGGGCTGTCTTGCTTTCAGCAGAAATGGAAAAACCATGTGGTCAACTTTAGGCCTAGAATATCCAGGTGTACCAAGTCTGTTGGGCAAGACAGGTGGTGCGGAGTTGGATCCAGAGTCCAAGGTTGGCAAAAGAGATGAGGCCAAAGAAAGGGAAACCAAATCTGATGAGGCCAATAAGGGGCAATGAGGATGACTGTGCTTTTCAACTGTGATGCTTTCTGAAGAAATTTGGGGTTTACAGGTACTGGGGGGATAGGTGTAGAGGAGACCAGTGGGTCCAATCGTTGAGAAAAGCAGAACCTGTTGCACTTCTTGTTGAGGGGAGATGCAAAAAGATTGCAGCAAGGTTGGCCCCATCAACAGAAAATCTTTTCTGCCACTTTCATGTTGAAAGACTACATGTGAGGCATTAGAATGGACCTCCTCAGCCTTTCTGCTATCACACTGAATTTCCAGGAATGTGCATTGCTGTCAGAAATTGATTGGATAAGATCGCCCTTTGCCACACTCTCAATGCTTCTTGGCAAAGTGGGTAAGATTTGGTTTCTCCTTGCTTGTTGATGTACCAGATCACTGACATATTGTTTGTCTGAATCACAATGGTACTAGACGGGAGAATGTCTTAGAAGGGCTGCAATGCTAGGAGAACAGCTCTTGTTTCTAGGACACTGCTATGTGTATTGGCTTCTTAGGGAAACCATGTGCCTTGGACTGTCTTTTCCAAGAAGTGACTCCCTCCACACACCCAATTTGGGAAGCATCCATGGTCACTATGGCTTTGGGCTGAGGAAGAGTGAAGGGGCGACCTTGAGAAACTTGATCAGAGTAAATCTACCAAAAAGGTAATTTTTGCATGCCTGAGTTATTTTGATCTGGGTAGATAAAGACAGATAGAGAATAGACCACAGAGTTGCTAGTGTCCACTGAAGGATTCACATGTGAAATCTTGCTAATGAAACCAGATCTATCACAGCAGACACTGACCCCAGTGCTTGAAGGATCTTTTGAACTGAGAGAGAAGAATTTTGAATTATCTTTTTGACTTGGAATCGTATCATTTGAACCCTTGGCAGAGGAAGACAGGCTGTCAAGGAAGACGTGTTGAACAAAGCCCCTACGAATTGCATTACCTGAGTTAGCGTTAGTTGAGATTTGTTGTGATTGATAGTAATTCCTAACTGAGAGCATAGCTGGAGTACATAATCCCATGCTACATAATCCTACAAAAGGGCCTCACTGAGACAAATGCCTGGTGTCAAAGCCATGGCCTCAAGCTCAATGCCAAAATGTGCATTGTCATCCCTTTTGGTAAAAATTCTGTACCCATGAACTACCACAAAGTGTCATAAGAGACCTTGGGACACAGGTGGACAGTAGTCTCTCCTTTGATAATCACATCACCACAGTGGTCAGGAAATCCTTCTACTTGGCACACCTCATCACAAAAGGTTTCTCATCCAGGAAAAAAGAGGTCATTGTTCCACTCTACTCATCACTCATTAGACCCATTATAGAGTACAACACCCCTTTTGGTATGTACCTCACAAGACATCTACAACAACTGGAAAGGCCGCAGAAATACCTCACAAAGAGGATTACCGGCCTCAAACACATACCCTACACAGACTGTCTCAAAAAACTCCAGCTTTACTCTGTCGCATATCGCCTACATAGAGGGGTTCTCTGCCTAACATACAAAGCTATGTCAAACTCAGAGCTGTTGGACATGCTCCACTTAAAGAAATCCCAATCCCTCTGAGATACACGCTTTAGGGACCTAAACTTTGTCACCACAACAAACAGAACATGCTGGAGGGATAGATTCCTGTCCCAGAGACTTCCCATATTTTGGAACAAACTACCTATCCATATCAAACAAAGCTCCTCATTAGCACTCTTCAAGAAAAATCTTGATGATTGGATGGGAGATAGGAAATTCACCCCGGGGATCACTTCTGTGGCTCTGCTTGACAGGGGTACAGGAAAATAATATTCTTAGGTGGCAAAAGCCAGGGTACCATTTGGCTAGGCTTATATAGGCCCTAAGGCCAATAGCCTAGTACCTACCTATGAACCTATGAACTGATGCCTGGTCAGAGTGGTTGTGAGCCACTCGTCCAAACAAATAAACACTCAGAATCCTTGCAGTCTGAAGTGAGTTGCTACCACTTCCATGCATTTGGTGTATACCCTGAAGGTAGTGGTGAGACTAAAGCAAGAGCTCTGAACTGGTAATGACTGGTTCCCGGCTGGAAGCGTAAGTATCTTATTGACTGTCTGTTACCAGTGCTCCTGAATATCTATCGAGCAGATCCAATCGTCCTGGTGCAGAAAAAGCATTGAACTGACTTGTTCAAATTGCTGAGATCCAAAACTGATCCCAGTCCCCTGTTTTTTTTGGCACTAAAAAGAATCTTGAGTAAGTTCCGGACTCTTTCTGGTCTGAGGAGACCTCTTGGATGACTCTTTTTTTCTAGCAGCTTTTTTATTCCTAGTGCAGATGCTTTCTTCTGACTGGGTGTAACACTGTGAATTTTGTTTGCCATACAGTGGGGGGGGGGATTAAATAACCTCTGAAAATAATCCTCTGCAGCCATGAATCTTTTGTAATCTGTAGCCAGGCTCTCTGTTGTAGGAACAAATGACCTCCGACTGTCTCCAGAGGTGGATTATTGGGCCTCCTTTCAGGAGCGCTAGTAGGATCTGTCAGAGAAGGTATCTGTAGACCCTTGGTTCTGCAGGCCACCTCTGCTGCATGGGCAGCAGCTTCCATTAGATTTTCTCCCTTTGCCTTTGGGGGAACTATCTCCATGTGGATCTTGGAAGGGGCCCTGGGACTTTTTGAAACACATTTTTTGAACACCTTGTTGATTACTGGTAAAGTCCTTTGAGGGGTCAAAAAATGCTACCCCACAGCAGACATGGTTTTACCTTCCTGCTTATACCTGGATAGTGTGTCTTTAACCTTAGTGACAAATAGTAAATTTCTGTCAAAAGGAGCATTAACAAAGGAAGTAAGGCTCCACAAAAATCACACAGGCACACCCAGACATGTCTCCTAATGGAAATGCCTGAAACCACTGCCTTTGAGGTATCTTAAGCTGCATGTGAAATGAGCCTCATGGATGAATTTAAAATGGTCTGTAGGGTAGCCAACTGTGAGGCAATAGAACTTTTTGCCTCAGAAGTAACAGTCCCTGAGAGGGATTTGGTGAGTTCTTTAATCAAATCCTTCTGAAGTCTGGTAAAGTGCCAAATAGTTCAGTGACTGAAGTGTAAAGGTTGCTGAAGCATAGACTTGCTCTCAAATCCGTCTATTGCCCTACACTCATTAGGAGGATGAACAGAAGAACTTTGTTCTGCAAGTTTCTTCTTTGTGGCTGCCACTATGACCACAACATCCACAGATACTCCCTTAATCCAAAACTCCCTATCCTTAGGCAGTGCCAGAATCCTGTCTAGTCTTTTGGGGATCAGCTCAATGGAGTCAGGTTCCTTCCATGCCTGCCACAAGATCAAATCAATGAGTTTGTCAGCAGGCAGAGTCACCCAGCAGGTAGACAGGCCAGACTTAAAGGCTTCCAGGAATACTGATTTCTCTTGGGAAGGGTTGCTGGCAGACCAACCATCTCTCTGTTTTAGGATCTCTAGGATACCTACAAAGGAAACATCATCAGGTGGTGATCTTTGGGACCTTTTCCCCTCATCAAAATTAGTATCTTCCATGACAGATTCCTGAGGGGAGCCTAAATGCCTCTTCTTGTACTTCCTCTTCCTATGGACTTCTGTGGGATGTTCCACAGAAGTAACTGAGGAAATCAATATAGCCTGACGGGTATCCTGAAGACTTTGAAGTGGCTATCCTTATGGAGTAGGATGTTGAGGCTCTTGACATAAAGATAAGTGGGTTTAGAAAGTGGAAACTAAGGATGGCAGATGCATACTTTCTCTAAGGTAGATGCATCCTTTCTCTAGAAGTACAGAAATGTTTCTCCACCACTTCGAAGGCAGAACACCCAGAAGAACCAACAGCTCTGAAAAAAACATGCTTCCAAACTGCCAACTCCCTCTGACCCAAAGGCAAACTGCCTAAAGTAGGGGTCAGAGCCGTGCTGTCAAGGGCTGAGGGTTCAAGGTGCAGAGATGGCTGGACATCTAGCTTCGATGAAGAAACAACGAACTTTGGATCCAATAAGGACAGATCTGGTATTCTCAGTTCCAAATGCTCCAAAACCAAAGGTCGAATCAGAGAAGGAGACACTATTGGTGGAGTAGTACTTATGAAGGTCTCTGGACCCAATGCGGTTGAAGCCAGGAGAACCCCCTATTTGTATTTGCATCAAGAGAAATTTCCTCATCATCCTATCCACATCTGCTTTGGCCAAACCTCTGGAAGACTGAGAAGATGATGCAACAGATGAGGTCCCAGAGTGGTTGCATCTCTCCAGGAACAAGAATGGGAGACGGAATTGAATGGGATCAAATGATGACTCATAAAGGTTCCGAGGAAGACACTTCGGATCCGAGTGGGCCAGATCCGATGATATGTATTTGGCTTTGGAAGCTGTAGAATCTGAGTGTTTTGCCTTCAGATCCCACAAAGTTAGATCCGATAAATTAGGTAGTTTTAGAGGAGGTTCTGCAGCAGTAGCCGAGCTTGGAGTAGAAGATCCAGAAGGGTTTGAAGAATGACTCTTAGAGTCTTTCTTGTCTGTTTTCTTGGGGCTGAACTCCAGGTACTGTTTGAGAAGAAAAAGGAGAAGGGAGCAAACCCATCAAAATCAGCTTACTTTTTTTCTATCCACCAAGGCTCATGGATTAAAAGCCTTACAAATATCACAGGACACATTTAAATGATCATGTCATGTCACGAGTCATTTGCATCTGATAAAGGTATCTTGTGGCCACAAGGCTTGCATTTTTTAAAACCTGTTGGACTTTCAGCCATTTGTGTACAAAAATACACTTATAAGAGAAAAGGGAAAAAGAAAGATTTTTTTTTAAGGAAAATATTAAGGGAAGAAAAAAGTTACCAGAGATGGTAACTGAGCCTGCTGCTAAGGTATGAGGAAAGAAAGCAAGAAAAAATGACAACAGTGGCAATTAAATTACACTAAGGAGTGTCTGAAAGGTTAGACAGGCTATTATATAAAGGAGAAAAGAAAAAATTAATTAAATCTGTTTTCCACTCATGAATACCATTAAAATTTTAGGGTGAACTGTGACTATGTCCATACATGAAAGGCTGCAAACGAGATCTGAGGTATGGTAGGAGACTGATGCATTATCGGTAGGAGAAGAGCTCGAGAGCTTTCAGTGTTCCATGAGCTGTAAAAAACATCCGAGTTGGATCTGAGGGTCGGATCTGCACCCAATCATTGAAGAAGGAATGAAAATGACAACATCAGATCAGTAAGTTAGACCTGCTGCTGGATCGTGTATGCCACATAACAAATGGTTTATAGGGCTCCTTACTGAAAAAATCCTGTTGTGTCCCTGTCAGAGCATATTTGTGAGAGCTGTAGTTTCTTCCTCGGGTTACAAAGGGAAAGGACATATTTGCCTTGCCTTTTTCATTTGCTGTGGATATGGATATGAGACTCTCTCTGCTGGATGTCATTTATCCTTACTATAGTATATTGGGCATGGAACACTAGATTTACTTGCCTACACCTCTGCCCACTGCAACCTTACACTAGTCTTCCTTCTCTTTCTCTCTCCCTTTCTCTCTCAGCTCTATTCTTCACATCTTTTGTCTGCTAAAGTTTATGGACTGTAGCTTTTAAACCTGCCTGCCTACTGGCAGAAACAGTGGGAGGGCAGGAACTGAAAATTATTCTTATACAGAAAAGGTTTGTACAATGAAATGGATATATTTAACAGCTAAATAGAGAAAACGTATGAGGCTACACTTAAAATAGTGTATCTTGTTTCTCAACTCATCTCAAACAAAGTGAGACAACTAGAATACAGTCCTGCATGAATAGATTGACTTCAAATAACTACTTTTCATGGCTAAAACCTTCATTTTTTTCCCTTTTAGCTTTTATGCATTAAGTATCTAAGACATATTCAAAACTTAAGGATCCTACCAAATTAATAGTTCATAGGTAGGTACTAGGCTATCAGCCCAAGGGCCTATGTAAGCCTAGCCAGCAAGGTTCCATAGCTTACGCCACCCAAGAAAGTTATTTTCTTGTGCCACTGTCGAGCAGAGACACAGAAGTGATCCCCGGGGTGTATTTCCTATTTCCCATCCACTCATCAAGATTTTTCTTGAAGAGTGCTAATGAAGAACTTTGCTTGACATAGATGGGTAGCTTGTTCCAGAGTATAGGAAGTCCCTGGGACAGGAATCTATCCCTCCAGTGTGTCCTGTTTATTGTGGTGACAAAGTTTAGGTCCCTAGAGCGTGTAGCTCAGAGGGATTGGGATTTCTTTAGGTGTAGCATGTCCAACAGCTCTGGGTTTGACATAGCTTTATATGTTAGGCAGAGATCACCTCGGAGTAGGCGATATGCTACGGAGTAAAGCTGGAGTTTTTTGAGGCGGTCAGTGTAGGGAATTTGTTTGAGGCCAGTAATCCTCTTTGTGAGGTACTTCTGTGGCCTTTCCAGCTGCTGCAGATGTCTTGTGAGGTACATTCCAAAAGGGGCGTTGTACTCTATAATGGGTCTAATGAGTGATGAGTAGAGGGGAACAATGACCTCTTTTTTCCTGGATGAGAACCCTTTTATGATGAGGTGTGCCACGTAGAAGAATTTCCTGACTACTGTGGCGATGTGACTATCAAAGCAGAGACTACTGTCCACCAGGGTCCCAAGGTCTCTTATCACGCATTCGGTGTTAAGTAGATTGCTGCTTATGTTGTAGTTCATGGGTACAGAGTTTTTACCAAAGGGGATGACACTGCACCTTTTGACATTGAGCTTGAGGCCATGGCTCTGACACCAGGCATCTGTCTCAGTAAGGCCCTTCTGTAGGATGTCCACATCATTTGGGGACTTGACTATGGCTCCTAGTTTGCAGTCATCTGCAAACTTCATTAGCCTGAGGCCTTCTGTGTTAGCCTGTACTTCAGTGAAGTAGATACCAAACAGGAGAGGTCCCAGGACGGAACCCTGTGGTACTCCACTTGTCACTGCTCTGAGGTCAGATTTGGAGTCTGCAACTTTTACAGTGTGGGTTCTGTCAGTGAGCCAGTTGCAACCCATCTTGTGATGTAAGGATTTATACCTAGTTTAGTGAGTTTATCTATAATTCCAGAATGGGGGATGGTGTTGAAAGCCTTGGCGAGGTCAAGATAGGCTGTGTGAACCACCTTACCCTCATCCACGGCTTTGGTGACTGCCTCAAAGAAGTCAATCAGTTTCAGGAGGCATGATATGCCTTTCACAAACCTGAACTGGGTGGGATCCAGAGTTTGGAGGTTACCAATGTCTTTGTTTATGAGTTCCATGATGATACATTCCATGGCATTGCAGACCAGGCTCATCAGGCTAATAGATCGATAGTTCCCTGGATCAGTGGTGGCTCCCCCTTTGTGGAGTGGGATAACTGTTGCTGTGCACCATTCAGTGGGCACAAAGCCTGATGCAAGGCTATTATTGAACATGGTGCTTAAGTGGGGAGCCAGTTCGTTCTGAAGTTCATGTAAAACGCAGCCTGGGATGTTGTCCGGTCCCATGGATGCTGTGTTTTTGGCTTTACCTGCATAGTTGCGATTACAGGGACTCTGCATTCTTCCTGTATAGATATGGGCCCTTTAGGGGGTGAGAGGGGGGTAAAGTTAGCACTGAACCGATCTGCCAGGATGTTGGCAATATCAGTTGGTTCTGTAATTTTCGTGCCTTTGTGCTGTAACTCAGAGCAGATCTGAGTGCTCACTCAACATTGCATAATTTACCACCTCACTCTAAAAATGACCATTCATTTTGGACATAATAGGACATAAGTCTTTTAACTTGCATTTTTTTTTTTTGTGAAAGAGAAATATATATATATATATATATATATATATATATATATATATATATATATATATATATATATATACATATGTATATATATATATACATGTCAAGAATCCATGCAGTGTTTTTTTAATATATGACAGAGTACTGTGAAACACTACGAGTAGCTACCTAACTGGGGGAAAAAAAAACCAGCTGTT
Organism: Protopterus annectens; assembly: GCF_019279795.1. NCBI lineage: Eukaryota > Metazoa > Chordata > Ceratodontiformes > Protopteridae > Protopterus > Protopterus annectens. The sequence continues at coordinate 1,038,211,917 of NC_056729.1, forward strand.
ATAGTAACAATTTAGTAGTACTTGGTTCAGCAGTAATAAAAATAAATCTGCAAAGCAACAGCATCATGCCAACAGGAAAATACAGCAATATGTGCAGGTTAGTCACATCTCACTGTAACCTCTTTAGTTAAATTGGAATAAAAATATGAAGGATAATTACATGCTCACTGCTAACAGCGGTGGGTATACTGCCATCACCAACCACAGCAAATGGTTGACTTAGAATGGGGGACGGAGTTTCAGAGTGGTCACTGGTATCACAGCCACAACTTTGTAGCTCTTCTAGAATTGCTGTGGAGGACTCACTGACTGTGCGAGAGGGATACTCACTCCTGATTGAGCCAAAAGCATAGGAAGTAATCTCTATCTGGTGAAATGGGTTGTCAGGCTGTGATGCAGAGGTAGCAGTGGAAGCTGAAGCAGTAAGCAAAGGTTTTGGAAGATGTGAAGTAAAGAAATCTTCAAAGGCAGGAACATTTTGTAATTTTGCACTTGTACCACTGGCAGGTGAGAAAGAGGTACTGCAAGCAGGTACCAGATAAGAAGAAACAGCAAGTGATGTTTGCCGGGGAAACAATGAAGCATTTCTTGTGATACTATCAGTAGTCACTTTTTGCTTTTCAGGCTAAGGATGAAAAAAGATTAACAAATGTGAAAACAAATGCTTAACAAGTAACTTCACTGTGCATACTTTGTAGAATTTTTGAGAGCAGGGCAGTTCATCAATGCACATTTAGTTGAACTAAATTTGTTCAAAAAAGGGTTGAATCACAGTTTGTTGAAAATGAGATTCTCACAAGTCACAGTTCATGTGTGTGTGTGTGTGTGTGTGTGTGTGTGTGTGTGTGTGTGTGTGTGTATGTACATGTACATGCACTGATGACGTCTTAAATGGTGTCCGAATAATGTCAAGGAATATAATATTGGAAGATCTCCAGTAATGGCTGAAAAAGAAGTTATGTACTTACCATAACATTCCATGTGAGTTGTTCATCTTGCCTTCAATCTTACAGATGGGTTCGGAGCCGATCCTCAGCTCCGAGTCGGCCAACTACAAAGCTTGATGTTTTCAGACAGCTCGAGGCCAAGTCCTTATCCCATGATGCACCTAGAGTTACCTCAAATCTTGTTTGCTGTGTATAATAATACCATGTGTCATTCTATCACTTTTTAAGAGAAAGCCATAAGAATCTAGTATCTCAGTCCTCAAAAAACCCTGGAGGGGGTAGGAGGCTGGGAAGTAAGAATGAAGGCGAGATGAACAACACACATGGAACTTTATGGCAAGTACATAACTTCTTTATCTGAAGTTGTTCTATCTCGCCGTTCATTCTTACAGATGGGTAGCGTCCCAAGCACCATCTTTCTCAGGTGGCTCACAGGAGTATGTTTTTCAGGACAGTAGACCCAAAAGTGGATGGGAAACAGAAAGTTTACCCCAGGGATCACTTCAATGGCTCTGCTGAACAGAGGCACAGGGAACTAATCTAAGGGGCCGGTGAAAGCCAACACATTCCGGCTAGGCTTATAAATGCCTTCGGGCAGATAGCCTAGTACCTACCTATGAACCTATGATCCTATGGATCTAAAAGAGGCCCTGTCCCTGGAGGCCCTGTCAACTTTGTAATGAGTGATAAACGTATGAGGTCTTGACTAAGTGGCTGCTGCACAAATGTTGTCTATAGGAAGTCTAGCAGAAAAGGCAAAGAATGTAGACACTGCTCTGGTAGAATGCCTTAATTTTGTTATGTAAGGGCATATTATCAGCTGAATAAACAAATGTGATACAATTGGATAACCACTTAGAGTTGCTTTTGCCACTGGCATACCTTTTCTGGAATCTGAAAAGGAAACGAAAAGCTGTTCTGATTTCCTGAACTCTTTTGTTCTATCCAAGTAAAATCTGAGCTGTCTATGAACATCAAGCTTGCGCAGCATATACTCTAAGTTGTTGGTGTGTTTGGAGAAGAACATTGGCAAATCTATAATCTGGTTAAGGTTAGTTTCAGTACAAACTTTGGGCAAAAATGAGGGATTAGTTTGAAATAAGACTCTGTCAGCATGGAAAATCAAATAAGGAGGCTATATGGACAAGGTTTAAAGCTCTGACACTCTGCGGGCAGAAGTGATGGCTACTAAAAAGATCGCATGAGGAAGCTGGTTCGAAAGGAGGGAAAATAGTGCGTGAAAGCATAAAATTTAGATTCCATGTGGTATAAGGGGATTTCACAGGTGGTCTGAGATGAAATGTCCCTTTGAGAAAGGCTTTGGATAGTTTGTGTGACATTATGTTCAATCCTTCAAATCCAAGGTGAAAATTAGAGATAGCAGCAAAATGAACCAGAACTGTTGCTGCTGCAGCTCCTTTATTGAAAAGCATAGTCAGGAATTCTAATATGGAGGCAATAGGGGGGCTTGGTAGGGATCAATGTTATTTTTGACAAGCCCATATATAAAATCTTTTCCATTTGCTAAGCTATAGCTTCCTAGTAGAGGATTTATGAGAAGATATCAGAATCTGCTGTGTTTCATTTGAAAGGTTATGGAACCTGGCTATGTTGGGAATTGGAGCAGCCAAGTTGTCAGCTTCAGGGACTGAAGAGAGGGATGAAGTTCCCCCGACAAGTGCGTTAGAAGATCTGGAATTGGGTCCAGAATCCAAGGGTCTTCCAACTGATGAAGTCGAAGGAAGGAGAACCAAATCTGACAAGGTCAATGAGGGGCTATTAGAATGATGGTCCTTCCCAGGGCTTTTGCTTTCTGTAATACTTTGGGTATCAAAGGAATTGGTGGGAATACGCAGAGGAGACCCGGAGGCCAATCGTGTACGAGTGCGTCCCTTGGGGCTTCTCCCAGAGGGGGAATCAGGGCAAAGTAGCTTCTGCGTTTCATGCTCATGTGGTTGGCAAAAAGGTCGCAGCAAGGCTGGCCCCACCTGTGGAAAATTCTCTCCGCTATTTCTTTCTTGAGGGACCACTCGTGAGGCAACAAAATTGCTTTGCTCAGCTTGTCTGCTATCATGTTGGATTTCACTGGGATGTGCACTGCTAACAGAAAGCGCTGGGTAGATGTAGCCCACTGCCATACTCTTAGGGCCGCATGGCAAAGGGGTAGGACCTGGTTGCTCCTTGTTTGTTCAAGTACCAGATCACTGACATGTTGTCTGTCTGAATCGCAATTGTTCCCAGAGGAAGAGAATCCTGGAAGTACTGCAACACTAAAAGTACTGCTCTCATCTCCAGGACATTGATATGCAGATTTGTCTCCTGTTCAGTCCATGTGCCTTGGGCTGTCCTTCCCTGAAAATGCCCCCTCCACCATATCAGGGAAGCGTCCATGGTCACTGTGGTCACTGGTGGGGGTAGAACAAAAGGACGACCTATCGTAACTTGAAGAGAGGTCAACCACCACTGAAGATCCTTTTTGCATGCGTTTGTGATCATTATTAGATGAGACATTGGGAGCTCTTGGTAAGACCATTGAGTGAATAACAGCCATTGCAGAATCCGCATGTGCATGTGACCCAATGGTATGGCTAATATTGCAGCTGCCATCATGCCTAACAATTTTAGTACTTCTGATGTTGAAGCCTTGTCTTTGGATATGATATTGTGGACCTAGTGATGTAGTAGTAAGACTCTTTCTACTGGAAGTCTCAAAGTGGTGGTGGTGGTGGTGTCCAATTCTTCTCTGATAAAAACTGTACGTTGCGATGACGACAAGGCAGATTTTTCTGAGTTTACTGTAATGCCCAGATGACTGCAGAGAGAAAGAGTGGTATCCCTGGCTTGCATGAGATGATGCCTGGTGGTGGCAGTGAGGAGCAATCGTCTAGGTATGGAAATACCTGGAATCCTAAACATCTCAGGTGAGCCATGACCATTGCCATACATTTGGTGAACACTCTGGGGGCTGTAGTGAAACCAAAGGGCAGGGCTCGAAACTGGTAATGATTGGCTCCCAGCCAGAAGCGCAGATGATCCCTGGATGGTCTGGCCACTTTTATGTGGTAGTACACATCCTGGAGATCTAGCGAGCACATCCAATTGTCTTTCCCCTAAAAAGGGAAGTATCGGCTGAAGCATGACCATCTGTAACCTCTCTTTCTTGACAGATCTGTTTAGTCTGCTGAGGTCCAAAATAGGTCTCCAGTCCCCTGTCTTTTTTGGAACTAAAAAGAATCTTGAGTATGTTCCGGATCCTATCTGGTCTGCTGGGATTGGTTGGATGACTGTTTTTCTTAGCAAAGTTTGGACCTCTACTGTTAACTGTTCCCTGTAACTGGGTGGAACGTCCGGGATTTTTGTTGTTAATGGAGGGGGTGTGGCGAAAGGAATGAAATATCCTCTGGAAATGATACTTTGTGCCCAGTTGTCATTTATTTTGAGCCAGGCATCTGGATACAAAGATAAGCAACCCCCGACTGCCTCCAGAGTAGGACAGTCGGGTATTCTTTCAGGAGTGTTTGTAGGGCTTTCCAAAGAACTGATCTCTGTTGCCCTGGTGTTGTGGACCCCCCGCGAGGGCAGCGTCTTCCATTATTGCCCCCTCCTCTGCCCCTGGAGGGGGGTTCACCATGTGTGTCCTAAAAGGCTCCTTGGGCTTTTCGGAACCACATCTTTCCTCCCCTTGGACCCTTGGGGTAGGGTCTGGTAGGAGTGGAAAACAGACTCTGATGGCAGACAGAATCTTTCCTTCCTGTTCACACCTGGTTAAAGTTTCCTTGACTTTGGGCCTGAAAAGGGACGAGCCATCAAAAGAGGTGTTGTCAAAGGATGACTTAAAGGGCACCGTGAAGGAACACAAGCGCATCCAGGAGTGTCTCCTAAGAGCAGTTCCTGTACCTGCTGCCCTACTCGTTCTAGCAGTTGCATAAGAAATGAGGTGCATGGATGAGTTCACTATGGAATTGAGGGTAGCAAGCTGGAGGCAACTTTATCTGAAGCTCCTACAGCTACTGTACCCTGAGGAGTATCTCCAAGCTCTTTTAGGAGATCTCTTTGCAATCTCGTAAAATGGGTGAGACAGTTCAGTGAATGCAGTGCAAAAGTCGCTGAAATGTATGTGTGCTTCCTGTATCTATCCATGATCCTAGAATCTCTGTTAGGAGTAAGGATAGAGGAAGACATTTCCAAAATTTCCTTTTTGGTGGCTGCCGCCACCACCATGGCATCAACTGGCACTCTCTTGGTAAGGAAAGACTTTTCCTGGGGGGCAGAAATAAATTTATTAGGCCTCCTAGGGACAGGCTCCATGGTGTCCGGAGACTCATACTCCCTTCGTGAGACCAGCTCCATGAGCTCATCGAAGGGCAGAGACACCCAAGAGGTGGAGGGTTGAGACCCGAAAGCCTTAAGGAGAACCGCCTAGTCTTCAGTAGGGTTGGTGGACTGCCAGTCACCTCTCTGTCTAAGGATTTCTAATATCTCAGCAAATGAGATATCCTCAGAGGGGGACCCTTCGGATTCATCCAAGTTGGTATCGGATGTGAGAGACTCCTGCAGGGAGTCTAAGTGCTTCCTCCTACAGATTCTCTTCCTGGGAACCTCATCAGTGGGAACTTCTGGTGAGGTCTCGGAAGAGAAGGGGCCACCCAATGGGACTTCCTGAAGCTCTGGGTCTCTATGCTTAGAAAGGATCTGTGAAGCAGAAGTGGACACAGGTGCTTTTGGGCAGGAGGTATTCAGACCTGAAGACGTAGCTGTCTTGGGAGACATAACTCTCCTCATGGCTTTGAAGGCACCTCTGCTCCGATGAGAAGGGACCACTGGATCCGAGGAAACCATCAATCCCCCCATCACCGGGGCAGTGGGCTCTGAACCAGAGGTAGGAGCCGAGCTCATCCGAGCCAAAGCCCCGAGAGGCAAAGTCAGAACCGACATGTCAGTCTGACTATCCTCCCCTGACCAGAGAGTGTCACCTCCTAGACTCCTCAACCAGAGTCGAGGAAGTCTGAGTAAATGGAACCGATGACACTGGGACAGGCGTCGGCTCCAAAGGCTCAACAATCAGCAAGTCCGACTCCTCAGGCTCTGAAGAACCAGCATGGCTCGGAGGAGGAAATGAAGTAGATGGTAATACTGTCTTTGGTTCCGAAACCACTGGGTCGGAGCCAATAAAAATTTTGCAAACGCCGGTGCCTGTAGCAACTTCTGCACCACACGATCCACATCCAAATCGGAAAGGCTAATCAAGGACCGAGATGAATGGATGGACGGGGGCACTGATTGAAGGACTGGCGATTTAAGTACCTCAGATACCGGTTCCAGGACTGGGGACCGGCTCCAAAAATACAACATGCTCGGCTTTGAGGGCTGTGGAGCCGACGTTGAAGGTTTCTTTGTTTTTTTAACTTCCGAAGAAGTAGAAGCCTTAGAAGACTTTGAGGATTTGCTAGACCTGTCCTGGTCACTCAAAGCTTCTTGAAAAGATGGTTTGACTAATCCTCTGTCAATTAACTTTCTCTTTCTCTCCTGATGAACCCTAGAAGAGAAGGAATGACAAATGGAGCAGCTTTCCTGAAGGTCCAATGCTCTCAAACAGTATATACAATTTACATGGCTATCAGTGACAGACATTTTCTGTCCACATTTTGGACATTTCATAAAACCTGATTTAGGATGTTTATCCTTATCCTGGTCAGCCATACTGGAATATACAGTCTCAAGAAAGGGTACTGTAATAAACAAGACACCCAAAAACTATTTCAAACAAGCCCTTTAAAAACTATGGGCTAAATATTCTATTAAGCACACACACACTATAACTACTTATCTAAGCATTCTAATATCCATATAGCTAAATATATATCAAAAGGCTGTGACAAACTGTCACTATTCAAAGGCACACAACTACTAATTAAACTACAGTAAATATAACAAGGACTATAGTAAAAAACGAGGCCAAAGAGAAATATTATCTATCAAGAAAAGGCACACCAAGGAAAGGGAATACACACAATAAAACTATAAGAGCTATAAGTGCTAAGCTAACTCTAAAATAGAAAAATAACAAGATATTCAGATAAATTTGTAGAAAAAAGTTTTGTACTGGCCCGAGCTATGCGAGGAACCTCTGATCTATTGGAGTGGCAAACTAGATCTGAAGTAACTCTGGGTGCATCATGGGATAGGGACTTGGCCTCGAGTTGTCTGAAGACCTTGAGCTTTGTAGTAGAGCGACTTGGAGCCGAGGATTGGTTCGGAACCCATCTGTAAGAATGAACGGCGAGATAGAACACCTTCACATCTACAGTTTTGTAAAAAAAAATTATTATCAAAACAGGATTTATCAAAGTTGTTTTGCTAAACTGTATTTTGTTGAACACTTTATGTAATGGACCCCTTCCCCATTTCCCCATTTGTGAGGGCATACTTTTCACTCCCCCAGTAAACATAACCTATCCCCATAGTAGTAGTTGCAGCAGCTAATTGTAGGTTGTATTTCCTGGAAGGGGACTTCTTGGTGATCAGGCAATACAGATTTTTTGAGGCCATGAACCACTTACTGTGTTCCCAAAATGCCATGTCAGGACTATGCTTAGGATGACAAGGTATGCTGAAAGGTATATATGTGCAGTAGTGGTGGTACAGGTATCAGTTAATGTTAGGAAGGTCTGACAAACTGGCTTTGTTATGATAATGTGTTGGCAATAATGAATGAAAACAGGGCTATAATAATGACAGGACATGATGCATTTTGTGTGAAAGCTGTTCTTATAGCTCTACTCATTCCTTTCCCTAGTACCCTTGGTGTAGCTAATATGTTAAATATATGGAATTTGATTGGTGCACTTATCAGCAACATCATTTTTTTTATTTTTCATTTCAATGAATATTTAAATATGTGTTTTTTAAATAAATTTGCTTAAGTTTATACGCATCTGATGGAATCTACTGTAATTGTGTTTGATAACTGTGCAGTTAGCAATTTGTTATGTTTAGAAGAGTCTGGTCTGGTGCGATTTTTTTTTAATTTGTTTACGATTCTACTGTGTGTCAACTAATGAAATATCCTTATCAAGTTAGCCATTAAAAACATCTGTTCAGACTGTACCTAAATAATCTTCAAACCAATAGTAATTACTCATAAAGCAGTACAGAAATCCTTAGCTTTGGCACGTTAAACATCACTCAGTCCAACTCAAGCCTAGTATAGTTACAAAGAAGAGAAAGTACAATAATTAGTAACAATCACAGATATTCCTCTTTTAATAAATAAAAGAAATATCTGCATGTGTCATATGTAAATATGTACTGGACTAAAACTAATATTAAAAACTACAACTAGTTTCTTTTTCTGAGCATTTTCAGCCTTTTCTTCAATTAATCCCTGTCCTTCCCCTATTGTCAAAACTATACTCATAAGTCAATAATGAAATTCCAAAGTGCTGTCTCAGGCATAACATTTTACACTCTACTGTCAGTATTAAAAAGTTGAAATTATACTTATCAGTTTTTATATGAATAAACTGTGCCAAATAAGATGCTTAAATTCATGAGCATTGTTTCTGCAAATTGTTATGGGGAGCTTGAAGGCCTAATTCTTTTCCAGTTTTACCAATACGTCATAAATGTTCACGATCAACATTCCTGTACATAACTGCTTTCTAAGTGCTTATTAGGATGGGATTTTCATATGTATGTTGTCCATTTTTAATATCGCAATGACCAGTCCTCAGCCTCCCTACTAACCCCAACAGTCACCATGTCTGCCTTCTTGGGTAGTGATGTCATTGCTTAATTCAGATAGATGAATGACTGCTATGGGCTTACTGCTGGCAGAGTGAGCAAAAATAGCTGACAGCATCATGCTGCCTTACTTGAGTTTTCCTTTATTTCTCCCTGATGAGATATACATGGCACATGTGTGTGGGCATGTCAGATATATCACTGTACTCTTCCAAACTGGCTGCCTCTACTGATGCTACAATCCTTGGGTTCAACAGTCTTAGTGGCTCACCAAATAGTATATATGCATGTGAAGGCAAGAAATGAGAACGTTGTGGGCTCTAATCCCAAAATATGTACTTGATTTAATTTCTCCAATATTTAAACTGTTGTAGTGCAGCATAAAAAAGGGAGTGATGCAGTACTGAATTACCACTCTTCAGACGAGAGACTAAACAAACATCTCATCTGCTTGATATGGTCACAACTTGTATATAAAAAAAAAAAAACGTGAATTCTCCTACTGCCTTAACCAAATTATCACTGCATGCAACCTTGTGTCTCCTTGAAAATAGACCACAGACATAATGGGACTGGGTGTTGGGCTGGCAACTCGGCACCATAAAAATCCACTGCCAGTCATTAGCGGACCGGAGTTCCACTGTGGCGACCCCTAACCGGGAAAAGCCGAAAGACAAACAACTAAATCAATAAATACATGCATGTATAATGGTCACATGGTAAAAGTGTCTGCCATTTCTTCTTGAAAGTCTGTATTTCACATATGTCACCCACATTGTCAAGGTCTTCAGGCTACCCATACTGTGGCTGGTACATATCACTGACCCACTAGTTGATGCAAATCGGTAAATTCTAGGGAATGTGCAACCAAAATACTACTACAGAGCTCAAGTTCAAATCCTTCTTAGATAATGAGAGAGTAAAGCAGTTCTTAGCAGTACACAATTATTAATGATATAAAACACACTTTTAACGGGTAACTCTTCTGAAAAAAATGTCTCACGGAGTGCCACAAATGCATGACTTATACAAACTATGTGGAGGTGCATGAAAAAGAGCAGCTTTACTGGAACTTGCACAGCTTGAGTTAACTTGCATTACTGAAGCTGCATACAGCTGTCATTACAAGAAAAAATTATAACAATCCATCTTTGCTACTTTATGTTTTACACCATACTACCAGTGCAGTGTTAGAAATAATCATATTAGTTCTAATACTGTCATGTATGCAAAAGTGCTTGGCAATCAGATTACCTCACTAATGAGGATTACATAGATGCCAAGTGAGAAAGGGCAGGATTTAACATGTGGCAAAGCAGTGCTTGTCAATACACACACAAACAACAAAACAGAATAATGGATGTTTACATTTTTGTACCATATTCTTTGTAACATTAAATTCATATAGAGCAAAACATTTTGTGATGTCAGGTCACAAAAGGAAGAGCATTTTTTTTTACTGTACAGTGCATGTACTGTTTACACTACCTAGCTAAGGTCTGAAAATAATATAATACTTTAGTAAGGTCCATTCATGTGATCCACCCTGCTTTGTCAAGGTTAAGTTAATGACACTCAATAATTACCTACAATGATAAGTCACAATAAGCTATCTAGCACTTTTTTTCAGTCAATACCATCTACATTTATATACCACATGATCCTTAGAGGACTGTTCAGAAGGTGAAAGGGTAGTTCTCCGCCTTGAATCATTAGGTGGTGTCTTTTCAGCTTCCACAGAAGACCCAAGTTGATTTCCTTGACCTCCAGACTTTGAAGCTGTTTTGCAAGCAGTGACTGGAGCAATCTGAATAGAAAGAGAAGCTGTGTGTATTTCAGATGGTGCATTATTAGCATAACTAACAGGACTGTTAGGGGATTTCATTCCTGCACTTTTGACAGATGTTTGCTCTACATTGTGGGTATTAGCATTTTGTCTTTCAGAGGTTGTTAACTTAAGAGTAGAAACTCTGCGACTCTGTGCTTGTACACTACTACTTTGAAATGCAGTGCCTGTCTCAGTTAATGATGTGCTTGTGTTAGTGACGGAGGTTGAGGAGTCTGGGAAATGTGGAGCAGAGCCGGGCAGCATGCTAGGTTTGTCAGAATATGATGCATTTCCAGTGATCTCTCTACTAGTAATGCACTTAATATCAGAAGTTATTCTGTAATGTGATGTTGCAAGTGGTTGATGTGCAATTTGATTATGGGTAGAGCTTAGAGCTATTTTTTTGTGTTGGTTAAAAGGAGTCCTGAGAAGACTTTCATTTCTAGTAGGTGGAGGAGGGGCCTTTGTTAAAACAGGAAACCACACAGCAGAAAATAACCAAGGGAGAAAGAAGAAAATGTAAATGTCAGCCAATAATATTCACTCAGTGGAAATGCTCATTGCAGTTTTGCACAGATAAATATCTAAAGGTTCAAGTTAACATTTCTAATCTTTTCCAAACATTATTTGAAAACAATGTCTTCCAAATTTTTCTGTGATAATTTATTCTTCTTTCCTAACCTTCCATTGATGAATTATCTCATGGAAATGTTAATTCTTACCACAGTCACTGCAATCTTATAAATGTACCTTTTATAACATCTGATAATTTTATATCAAAAGAAAAAAAAACGTGGAATTGTAAACATCAAGCATCACTTTATTACAATATGTATGTGACAACACAGGACAAAACAGGTTCAAGGCAGCAAAAGGTTTCAGGAAGAAGCATGAGTGTGAGTATGAGCTGTTCTGACATATTTACTCTGTTCTGGAGAGCTTATTTATATATTTCATTGTAAAAATGCAGCAGTTAGAAATATATATTAAAACTAGGTATTACAGGCAACAAAACAGACTCCAATCAACAGAAGGCAGCAGTTTTCATGGCCTTAAGCTGACAAGCAGAGAAATTTAATAGTATGGGGCATTAGTTTCAAATGTCCTTTAAACTGTTGCAGATGGAATAAAACAGGTAAATAACAGATAGAACACTCAGTTTCATAAGCAGCAAGATTCCTTATACAAAATACCACAATGACAGCTTCACACTTGATTTATGTAAACATGCAAATTCCCTTATGTCCTTTTTCTTTTCTTTAGTATACAGCATTAGGAAACTTGGGCAAAAAATGCATGATTTAATCATAGGTATGATTATAAGAAAATGAGTGTGCTACAAACCTGAAAGGGAAGCTAAACTTATGGTATGACCTATGCAGAATCACAGCTACAACTGGAAGGTTCTGTTCTGCATAAGGGACAAAAGTCAAATGTTTTTCACGCTAACGGGGCCTTGAACTCATAAACTATGCTAAAGTCCTTCAGGAGAGAATTGGCTTAGCACTGTGGAAAAGTGGCACTAGGAAACACTGAGTATCCAGGAAGATGACTTGTTGTTCTCACCATGACTGTAACTTCCCAACCAACAGGATCTTTAACTTCATAATCACTGGTCATCTGCAATGGCTATTTACAGGTTAAATATAGTGTCTATAATCACATCACTATTATTTTTCTGGTAATTTCCCTCTAATTATACCATTGCTAGAATATATTGTGTTGTAGTAGCTCACAGTGTTTACATGTGAAACATCACTACACACACACACACACACACACACATACACACACACACACACACACACACATACACACACACACACACACATTCTCTATTTCTCTCTCTATCTCACACACATAAATTTGTGCAATATGCTATGATCACCTTATACCTCATTTTTATATAAAGAACAGATAAAAGATGTATCTGAAGCAATGGTGCACACTTTTTAAAAGATAAAAGATGTTGCTGTCCAAAATATCTCATACTCAAAAATATAAAATATATAAAATATAAATATATTTTAATTCATTTATATATATATATATATATATATATATATATATATATATATTTTTTTTTTTTTAAAGAACAGAAGCAGATGGTAGGAATTGTACATATTTTAACTATGTGGAATAGTACAGACTGCATAAGTCTAAATTAGCAGTGCCTTTCTTTACCTTACAAGGAAGAAAAGTGAAGATAATCAATTTGGTATTGACCATGAGCATACATAAAGAATATCTTAAATATTTAAATTCACAAACTTTAATTAAAAAAAAAAATATATATATATATATATATATATATATATATATATATATATATACAATAAAAAGCTTTCACACAACGTGCTTCTTCGGGTGAATTAACTTGAAGAAGCACATTATGTAAAAGTTTGTCATAGCTGTGTATACATTTTTAATCAAAGTTTGATACTGATTCCATCATGTTCTCCTTGAGCTGTTTCTGATTTTGTTTTTGTCTCAGAGTTTGCCTGCCTGATCTATCTTTACTTTTCATTTAAATTCACACTGACTGACATGGTCACTGATCCTGGTAGAGCTCAATCATTCAGCAAACAGTATCTCCTGAAAATGCAGTTTCCCTAATCACCACCCTCTGAAATGTGTAGTTCTTGAATTCTTCCACATTTATGCACTGTACTGCCAGATCACAGTTGTGCAATTATTTTTTCATCCTTGCATGCTGTGTCTATTTTTCCACACAGCTATCAACTGTGAAGTCAGTACATATAAGTATGGGGGTGTAAGGGGAAGAAGCTAAGTGTTGCAGAGGGTTTTACCTTGCAAAAAAGATGCTTTTTTACATGGAGCCACCTACAGTTTTCATGGCGTGTAGTTCAACGAGTTTAACTCTTCCTGTCATCGGGTTTATCTGCTGACTTTTTTTTAAGAGACCTGCTCCTTGGTGCATTCAGCAATGTGCACACCAATGAATGCACTCACAAGGCACAACACTGTAAAGGATATCTATCCTTTCTAACTTGATTTATGACCCAGATAGCTGTTGCAGTTTGTTTGTGTCTTTCGGCTTTTCCCGGTTAGGGGTCACCACAGCGGAACTCCTGTCTGCTAATGATTGGTAGTTGATTTTTATGTACCAGCTTGCCAAGCCTGATGCATAACCTTCAACGAAGGTATGCCCATTCACGCATGTCTCCACGCAGAAGACGCTCTAGCTGAGAATCGAACCGGACAGCGTCTTACTGTGAGGTGACAACGCTACCGCAGCACCACCACCGCGGGTATCCAGATAGCAGTATTGTGCTCAAATCTGTGGCATGACTTTCTTTCATCTATAGCAACCTTTTTATTATACATGTAGAAGATCTTTTTTTTTCTGACAAAGATGTAGTTCTTCTCATGGCATATTTTTTTTATTTTTACTTTTATTTTACATTTGCTAACCGGGATAGTCCGACTGGATACCTGTCCATCTTCAGTGGAGGCCCGGGGAGAAAAGCTCCACAAATTAATAACAGAACTCAATTAACATTATTAAGACACAAAATATAAAAGGTTACATAATTATCTTTTTTTTTTACAATAGCCAAAAAGCCACTAGATTACAATAATTCAGCTGATAGAGATAATCGATGTAAGAGGAGATGAGGTGAGGTATGTAAGGGGGAGTACATACAGTGGGGAAGGGGGTCCCTTCGTATGTATATAACTTAGGTAGTTACCAGAATGTTAGATTTATATGTTTCTGTTTGAACACTGAAAACTGATGGACTATTTTACTTTGGTACTTTTCATTTAGCAATAACACTCCTTGCAAGCTCAAGCTCTTCCCCTACCCCATAAACTCCTGAGACTGGGAGAAGGACTCCAGATCAAGTGATATGATTAGCTATCATATATATCCTAAATAAAGGTAACCTAGAACAATAGGTATTACACAGTGAAAAAACTGGCCTCCTGAGTTTCTATAGATCCTTTCAGAATTTACAGTTTAGAGAGAGATTAGGTGGGTGGGGTTGTTCCACTGTCTAGACAGAGACCAGACATATCTAATGTTTTATAAAAATACATAATGTAGAAGACTTCCAAGATGGCTGCACATTGAGTAACAGCTTAATTCCAGCTCTCCCAATGTGAAAACAGAAACTTAGCAGAGAAAGCTAGTGGACCTAAATTTCTTCATTGATTTCAGTAACTGGCTAGGAAGTGAACTCCCTGGGTGCAAAAAAGGAAATATGGAGGAAACTGAAGGAAAATAATCTACAAAAGATGACAAAGAAACACTGACTGGAAAAAGTACTGCAGCTGTTCAACAAAAAGCAGTGCAAGCTCCATACATGACTTTTAGTAACCTAGAGGAAAGTATAAGGTAACTGCACACAGACCTGATTAAAATAAACAAAACAGTGATGGATATATCAACTCAAACAATAAAAGTTTGGAAAAAAATGAAATAAACTTTAAACAGATATTCAGATAAAGTAATACGATTGCAAAACTCAAAGGTTGAAATGAAGAACAAGCTGGCTAAATATGAGATTGCACTATAAGAGATGTTTCAAAAAATAATAGAATTAAAGGACAGAGCATGTAGGGAAAACCTGAGATTTTCTGATGTACCAGAGAAGCTGGAAGGAACAGACTGCATTAATTTTATGAAAGCACAAATAAGCAACTGGACTGGTATTCCACAACAGGAATTGTTAACTGAAAGGACAAACTTTGTGTATGCTCCAAACCTGGCTTTGAGAAAGCAACTTAGACCTTTAACAATAAAAATGCAATCTTACCAGCACAAGTTGATTCTGACAAAACTGTAGCAGAAGGACAAAGTACTAAGAGTGGGAGACGGCAAAGTATTTGTGAAGAATGATTACTCATTGTACACCAGACAGAAGAGGAGTAAATTTATTCCATTATTCAGGGAAAGTCAAGAAGCAAGTGTGAGATTCAAACTACTGTACCCTGCTATATTCAAAATATGTTTCCCTGGAGGGACAAAATAATTTTTTGATGAAGTACACGCTAAGGAAGAAATGCAAAAGTTTGTCCAACAAAATGTGAGCTGTGAAACAGAAGGAAATTCTGCTTCTTGTTCTTCTGATAATAAAGACCACAGAGAGACTATGCCAGTGTAACCTTTTCCAATATTTCAATGGAAAATACTTAACAGAAAGAAAAAAGCAAAAAAGTTGACTAGAAGAATCGAGAATACATTGGAAATGAAGCAGAGACACGATTTGGGAGATAGAGATGAACAGGAATAAAACCAGTAACTTGGAAATTGACAAATGCGGGATTACAAAGCAATAATTACATTTGTGAAACATGACAGAACAAGAAAATCGGGAAATATTAGACTTTCTTGGACTTTGTTAAAATTGTAGGGACTCTAAAGCATATGCCTTACTTCATATCATTAATGTTTGGAGAATAAAACCAGTAACTTGGAAATTGACAAATAAGAAGTTATGTACTCACCATAACATTCCATGTGTGTTGTTCATCTCACCTTCATTCTTGACTGATGGGTTCGGAGCCGATCCATCAGCTCTGGTATGGCCGTATGCAAGGCTCAAAGTTTTCCAGTAGCTCGTGGCCAAGCCCCTATCCCATGATGCACTATGAATGACCTCAGATCTTGTTTGCTGCGTGTACTATAACCATATAAATGAGCTATCCTCCTATGGAAAGGAAGAAGAAATTGAGCAACCAGGATGAGACCAACATCCAGGTCAACAATTAGCCAGGAGGGGGAAAGTGGGAGGGACGTAAGAATGAAGGCTAGATGAACAACTCACATGGAACTTTATGGTGAGTACATAACTTCTTAATGTGAAGTTGTTCAATCTCGCCATTCATTCTTGACTGGTAGGTAGCGTCCCTAGCACCATCAATCTCGGGTGGCTCACGAGAGTACATTCTTCAGGACCGTAGACCCAAAAGAAGCCCTTTCCCTGGAGCCCTTATCAACTTTGTAATGCGTGATAAAGGTATGAGGTTTAGACCAAGTGGCTGCTACACAAATGTTATCAAGGGGCAATTTGGCTTGGAACGCAGAGGATGTAGAAACTGCTCTGGTTGAGTGAGCTTTAATCTTGTGTTGCAAAGGCATATTAGCAGCTGAGTAGACAAAGGTGATACAATCAGATAACCATTTAGACAGAGTTGTTTTAGCCACTGGTCTACGTTTTCTGGATTCAAGGAATGAAACAAAGAGCTGGTCTGATTACCTGATATGTTTTGTTCTATCCAAATAAAATCTGAGCTGTCTGTGAACATCAAGTTTGTGCAGCATATACTCCAACTTGTTAGAATGATTAGGGAACAAAACTGGTAACTCAATGACATGGTTGATATCAGTTTCTGAACAAACTTCAGGCAAAAAGGAGGGATTTGTCCTAAGAGATACTCTATCAGCATAAAAAATCAAATAAGGAGGGCTGATAGATAAGGCTTGAATTTCTGACACTCTGCGGGCAGAAGTAATAGCTACCAGAAAAATGGTTTTCCACGACAAATATTTGAGGTCACAAGATGATGCTGGTTCAAACAGGGGGAGGATTATATGTGACAGCATAAAATTTAGATTCCATGGAGACTAGGGAGTTTTCACAGGAGGTCTCATATGAAATGTCCCCTTGAGAAAGGCCTTGGATAACTTGTGAGACATGGTATTTGACCCGTCAATGCCAAGATGAAAGTTAGATATAGCAGCCAACTGGACCCAATCTGTTGCTGCTGTCGCTCCTTTGTTAAACATCATAGTCAAGAATTCTAGTATGGATGTCAAGGGGTCTTGGTAAGGATCAATGTTATGCTTAGGGGCCCATATGGAAAATCTCTTCCACTTACTAAGATATAATCTTCTAGTGGACGGCTTATGAGAAGACAAAAGGATCTGTTTTGTCTCACTGGAGAAGTTATGAAGCCTGGCTATGAGGGGAACTGGAGCAGCCAAGCTCTCAGCTTCAATGACTGCAGAGAAGGATGAAGGTCCCCCGACGGATGTGTCAGAAGGTCTGGAACTGCATCCAGAATCCAGGGATCCTCCAAGAGATGATGTCGCAGGAATGGGAACCAAATCTAATGAGGCCAATGAGAGGCTATAAGAATGATGGTCCTTCCCAGGTATTTTGTTTTCTGTAGAACTTTGGGTATCAATGGGATTGGTGGAAATGCATAGAGGAGACCCAGGGGCCAATTGTGTACGAGTGCATCCCTTGGGGCTTCTCCCGGAGGAGGAATCAGAGCAAAGCAGCTTTTGCATTTTGTGTTGATGTGACTGGCAAAAAGGTCGCAGCAAGGCTAGCCCCATTTACAGAAAATCATGTACGCAATCTCTTTCTTGAGGGACCACTTGTGCGGCAACAAGATTGCCATGCTCAGTTTGTCTGCTATCATGTTGGATCTCCCCAGGATATGAGATGCCAACAGAAAGCGCTGGGAGGAAACAGCCCACTGCCAAACTCTGAGGGCTTCTCAGCAAAGGGGTAAGATCTGTTTCCCCCTGCTTGTTCAAGTACCAGACTACTGACATATTGTCTGTCTGAACTGCAATTGTTCCTAGGAGGAGAGAGTCCTGGAAGTACTGCAATGCCAAAAGTACTGCTCTCATCTCTAGAACATTGATATGCAAGTGTGACTTCTGATCTGTCCATGTGTCTTGGGCAGGCTTTCCCTGAAAATGCCCCCCCACCCTATCAGGGAAGCATCCGTGGTCACAGTGGCTACTGGAGAGGGTAGAACAAAGTGACGTCCTATGGTGACATGAAGAGAAATCAACCACCACTGGAGATCTTTCTTGCAAGAGCTCGTAATCAATATCGTGTGGTCCATGGGAAGTTCCTAGTAAGACCATTGAGTGAACAACAGCCATTGAAGGATCTGCATATGCATTCTGGCTAATGGTATGGCTAGGATTGCTGCAGCCATCAAACCCAATACTTTCAGAATTTCTGAAGCTGGTGATCTGTCTTTTGATACCAATGTGTTGACATGCTGATGGAGAAGAAAAACTCTTTCGATTGGTAGCCTTAGACTGGTGGTTGAGGTGTATAGCTCTGCCCCAATAAAAAACATATGCTGCTATGGCGACAAGGCAGACTTTTCTGAGTTGACTGTAATGCCTACATGATTGCAGAGTGACAGAGTATACTCCCTTGTCTGAATCCGTTGATGCCTGGTGGTGGTGGTCAGGAGCCAATTGTCTAGGTACGGAAACACTTGGAATCCTAGACGCCTCAGGTGAGCCGTGACCACTGCCATGCATTTGGTGAACACTCTGGGGGCTGTAGTGAGACCAAAGGCCAGGGCTCAAAACTGATAATGTTTGTCTCCCAGCCAGAAATGCAGGTGATCTCTGGATGGCCTGGCCATTTTTATGCGATAGTACTCATCCTTGAGATCTATTGAGCACATCCAATTGTCTTTCCCTAAGAAAGGAAGTATAGACTGGAGTGTGACCATCTGGAACTTCTTTTTCTTTACATATTGGTTGAGTCTGCTGAGGTCCAAAATGGGTCTCCAGTACCCTGTTTTCTCTGGAGCCAAAAAGAACCTTGAGTAAGTTCCGGATTCTGTTTGGTTTGCTGGGACTGGCTGGATGACTCTTTTTTCTAGCAACTTTTGGACCTCTAAAGTTGCTTGTTCCCTGTGACTAGGTGGAACATCCAGGATTCTCCTTATGGACGGGGGGGGGGTGGCGAATGGTATGAAGTATTTGGAAATGATACTTTGTACCCAGCTGTCTTTTGTTATTTCTTGCCAGGGATCTGGATACAAAGATAAGTGACCCCCGACTGCCTCCAAAGCAGGACGCAGCGCTGGTAGGGTTGACCAGAGAAGTGATCTCTGTCACCCTGATGTTGCAGACCCCCTCTGCGATGAGGGCAATGTCTTTCACTATTACCCCCTCCTCTGCCCCTGGAGGGGGCGTTCACCACTTGTATCCTGAAAGGCTCCTTGGGCTTTCCGGAACCACATTTTTCTTCCCCTTTGGCTTTTGGGATAAGGCCAGGTAGAGGTGGAAAAACGGGACTCAGATGGCAGACAGAGTCTTTCTCTCCTGTTCACACCTGTTCAAAGTTTCCTTCACTTTAGGCCCAAAAAGGGATGAGCCATCAAAAGGGGTGTTTACGAAGGATGACTTGAAGGGCTCCGTGAAGGAACACAAGCGCATCCAAGAATGTCTTCTAAGAGCGATTCCTGTACCTGCTGCTCTACTCGTTCCATCAGCTGCATTGGATATGAGACGCATGGATGAGTTGACAATAGAATTTAGGGTAGCAAGCTGGGCAGCAACTTTGTCAGAGGCCCCTGCAGCTACTGTACCCTGAAGAGTATCTCCCAACTCCTTAAGGAGATCTCTTTGCAACCTAGTGAAATGGGTTAAGTAGTTCAGTGAGCGGAGAGCAAAAGTCGCTGAACTGAACATGCGTTTCCCATATATATCCATGACACTAGACTCTCTATTAGGAGGATGGATAGACAAGGAAGTCTCAGACATTTCCTTTTTGGTGGCCATCGCCACCACCACGGCATCAACAGGGACTCCTTTGGATAAGAAGGTTTTATCTGGTGGGGCTGATATAAAGTTGTTAGGCCTTCTAGGAACAGGCTCCATGGACTCCACTGACTCCCACATCCTCCGAGAGACCAAATGCATGAGCTCATCGAAGGGCAAGATACCCAAGAGGTGGAGGGTTGAGACCTGAAAGCCTTCAGGAGAACTGACTCATCCTCAGTAGGGCTTTTGGACTGCCAATCACCCCTCTGCCTAAGGATCTCAAGTATCTCAGCAAAGGAGATATCCTCAGAGGGGGACCGCGTGGACCCTTCTGACTCATCCAAGTCAGTGTCAGATGTTAAAGACTCTTGTGGGGAGTCCAAGTGTCTCCTCTTGCACAATCTCTTCCTGGGAACCTCCTCAGTGGGAGCCTCTGTGGAGGTCTTGGAAGAGCAAGGAGCACCCTGTGGGGGTACCTGAGATTCTGGGGAGGTCTTGGAAGAGCAAGGAGCACCCTGTGTGGGTACCTGAGATTCTGGGTCTCTACGCCTAGCCTGGACAATGGAAGCAAAAGCAAACACAGGTGCTTTAGGGGATGAAGAAGCAAGGCTTGAAGTCAAGAATGTCTTGAGGGACAAAGCTCTCCTCATGGCCTCAAAGGCACCACGGTTCCAATGGGAAGGAACTGATGAATCCGAGAGAACCGTCAAACCCTCCCACACTGAGGCTGTCGGCTCCGAGCCAGAGGTAGGAACCGAGCTCATCCGAGCTGAAGCCCCGAGAAGAAGAGTCGGCACCGACAAGTCGGTCTGACTATCCTCCCAGGATCCGACTGGAGAGTGTCGGCTCCTAGAGTCCCCGGTCAGCGCCGAGGACATCAGAGTGGATGGAGTCGAGGACACTGGAGCAGGTCTCAGCTCCAAAGGCTCCACAATCAACAGGTCTGCTTCCTCTGGCTCTGAAGGGCTGGTATGGCTTGGAGGAGGAGGAGTCAAAGCAGGAGTAGTGGTCTTTGGTGCAGAAGCTGCTTGGATTGGAGCTGACAACAATTTAGCAAGGCCTGGTGCCTGTAGAAGCGTCTGCACCAATTGATCCATATCCAAATCTGACAGGCTAACAGATGACCTAGATGAATGCACCAATGTTGCCGACTGAAGCAATGGTGACTGAGGCACTTTGGATACCGGCTCCAAAGCTGTGGGCTGGCTCCGAAAAGACAGTCAGCTCCAAGGTCTGTGGAGCCAATGTTGCAGAATCCTCCAGTTTTTTTTGACTTCTTGGAATGCTTAGAGTCCTTAGATTCCACAGAAGATCTAGAGGACGTGGAAGATTTGCTGGCCACATCCTGGTCATTCAATGCCTCTTTAAAAGGGTGCTTTAACAAGCCCCTGTCCATCATATCTTCCTTTTCCTCTCTAACAACACTCTCGAAGAAAAAGAATGACATATGGCACAAGACACTTGTAAGTGGACAGCTCCTAAACAATAAACACATATTAAATGTCCATCCATAACAGACATTTTTTGGTTGCAGTCTGGACATTTTGTAAAACCAAACTTTGTATGCTTGTCTTTATCATTCTCCATAATAACTGGTATAAAAACATGCAGAATAGATAATAAGCAATTTACTAGGCTCTAACAACACACACACACACAAACTAGCCTAAGAAAAAAGTATTAAAGCTACTAGAAAAGGCTGTATAAGCCACTAGAATATTTAAACACACTGTCTTTAAAAACTAAGGCCAAAACACATGAGGCCAACAATAGAAAAAGGATGTTTAAAGCCACTAGAAAACTACTTAAACACACAGTAAGAGAAACTAGGCCAAAACACACAAGGTCGATATTTTAAAAATTAATAACAACACACGGGAAAGGGAGCTTTAAGGAAGCTATAAAAGCTAACTAGCTAACTATCTAACTTATCTATGAAAAGTTTAGTAAAAATTATTTAAGCAACTGCTAAATATAAAAGTTTTTAAATTGTACTGGCCCGAGCTTGCACTGGAACCTCTGATCAGATGCCGCAGCAAGCTAAATCTGAGGTAATTCACAGTACATCATGTGATACGGGCTTGGCCTCGAGCTACTGGAAGACGTCAAGCTTTGCATACGGTCGTACCATAGCTGATGGACCGACTCTGAACCCATCAGTCAAGAATGAATGGCGAGACTGAACAACTTCACATTGTGGGATTACAAAGCACTAATTATATTTGTGAAATATGACACGACAAGAAAATCTGGAAATACTGCACTTTTTGGACTTTGCTAAACATTTAGGGGACTCGAAAGCATATGTCCTACTTCATGTCATTAATGTTAGGAAAATACTCAGAAGGAGGGGAAGAGGTGGGAGAAAGTTAACTGTAAGTAAAACAAAACTTTTTCTTAATGGTACCATTTTAATGTTCGATTTTTCTTTGCATGATTTAAAGTAAGGTTTTCTCAGTTGTTTTTAAGTGCAATGGAGACACTAATGTTAACAGGTGCTCCTATTTTTTTCTTTTTCTGTTTCCCTTCTTCTCTCTTTCTCTGTGTTCAGTTTTAAGAAACGTAGGCAATGGGATGTAACAAAAAAAAAAGAAAGAAAAAGAAAAATCTGGTTAAAAGAGCATGCTAAAAGAAAAATGAATGTGTTTTTCCTCATTCTTGAATATGGGAGTGCCTGGGTTAAAGTCCTTATCTTAATCTAGAACCAAGTTTTAAGAGAAAGCAAGTAAATGAAAAAGAATATTGAATATTGGATCCCTATCAGTTGATCGAGTTTTCAAAAATCCAAACTTCACATGTTAGAGACCAAACTATTGAGTTTTTGAAATCTCAAAGCTTTTGAATAGAGATTGAGGTACAGTGAGGATCAGGAAATGTACCATTTTCTTCACTGTAGTGCAATCTTGGAGTTGGTATATATAATTTGCAGGGGGTGTAGGGGTTTGTCCCCCCTGTAAAAACATAAAAAAGTAGATTTTTGTGTTTTTTTTAATGTTCAAGTTTTTGGAAACTCGATCATATGGTCTCTTCAATTTTTTTTTTTTTTAGTTTCCGAAAAGTCGATCATCTGACATACATCTTGAATATTATAAGGCTTTTTTCTAGTAAACAAGTGTATGCTTGGCAGTTTTGTTTCTGGTTCTCTTCTCTCTAGGAGACAATCTGATAAAGGGAAATGGCTTGGAGAAAATGTTTTCTGAACACATTCAAATGTTTCCCCAGCTGAAAGAGTTACAAAGATAAGACAAAGCCAGACAGCACTTAGTAGAAGCACAGGCTGTACCATGACTCTTAGCATGGATAACCTTTCTTTTAGGTTAAGATTGTAAAATTTCAATATTTGAAAATGTATATAGTTTTGTGTGTTGTTATTAAGTTAAAAAGTTTTACGAGGTATTGGGGTGGGGTTTTTTTTGTTTGAGGGCATTCAGTAAAACAAAAACACTTTTGTAAGATGTCGCATAGGCCCAAATGGAGATGACAACAAACAAATGTATAAAAGATTAACCTTCCAAACAGTATAGGTATTTAACACAAAAGCTAGAACCAGACATTTAACAAAAAAGCTGTTATACATAAAAGGTGGGAATAATAACTATTCAATAACTTGATGGTTTCTGTAATCTCTTTAAACGTCAATGGTCTCACAGATAAATACAGAAAAGAAAGAGTAGTGGACAATATTAAAAAACATAGAGTGCAAATAGCTATGCCACAGGAGACATACTTTGAAAGAACAAAACATGTGAATTTGATAACTAGAAGAGCTCCACTAGTGACAGAAGAGGAAAAAAAGATATTAATGGTAGATTTATAGTACTAAAGGGCAATGAATGAGGATTACACCGGCATGTGTTTATATTCCACTGAAACTGCTATAACAGAACTTAAGAAAAAATTCTGGGAGAAATAAACTTTCAGCAAGGAATATTACTTATAAGTAGGGGCTGGAATTTGATCTGTACCAGTGAAGAAGGAGGGTAGAATTTTGAAGAAATATATGAAAATATTTGTCATGGAAGATGTGAGTTCAGTACTACGAGTTAAGAGTGAATTTACATATTAATCCCCAAGATACAAAAACTGGGCTAGACTAGACAGAATTTACATTTCACAAAAACGTGCAAATATTTAATTGAAGGTCTTGATTCACACCCAATAACTATTCAGATCAGCCATTAATAACTGCAATAAAAACACAAGGTAATGAAATAAAAATGAGATGCTGGTGCTTTCTTACCTATCTGTTGAAAAGAGAGGAATGTAAGGAATGGGTAGTGGAAATTATTCAGAAGCTTTTGAAAGGTTAGAAATTTCTTCTGAAAATACAGCTAGGGAGTGGGATAAAATTAAAGTGGAGTTTAAAAACAGGGTGGAAATAAAAGAAAGGGAGACATGGTTAAGAAGTAACAAGAATTATTTAAAGGGACTGCCAAATGTTAAAGTATTGCAAAATAGGGGGAATCCCACAGAACAAGAAGTGGACTAACTGCAGAATGCTAAACAGAAAATAAGGGATTACCTCAATAATATGTATGAGCGTAGAAAGATTGTTGTTAAGCAACTGTTTTTTGATAATAACTCTAGAGCAAAAAAACTTTTAGCAATTGGCAACATAAAGCAAAAAGGGCTGTTGCCAAGCTTAGGGAGCCTATAACAAGGAATGTAACAACAGATCCTGTAGAAGTATTAGAAATACTTCAGAAATGCTATGCAAGTCTGTATAAAGCAGAGAAATATGGAAATATAGAAATCAAGAAAAAGTACAAATGGAAATATTTATGGAAGAATTAAATATGCCAAGGTTATAAGTAGATGAGGCTCAATTACTAACAGGATAGGTGGAGATGGGATAAAATGGCGATATTTAACCAGTCTGCAGGAATGTCTCTGGAAGTTTGGAAGCTAGGAGGGAAAAAATGATAAAGATCTGGAAGGTTTTGTTTAACAGTACTTAAAGAGAAGTACCAACATCCTGGAAGAAAGCGGTATAGCTGTAATACCTAAAGAGGGTAGATATCCATCAGATCCAGCTTCATACAGGCCCATTTCAACAGTAAACCATGATTATAAATAAAGTGCTTGTTTCTATAATGGCTAAAAGAATGGCAAAAGTGATGCCAAAATTCATAGATATGGATGAATGTGGTTTTGGGAAGGGAGGCAAACATTTAACAACATTAACAGAACATTGATAATCCAGACGGAAACAGAATGTAAGAAAATACCACTGTTGTTGGTGGGTCTTGATGCTGAAGAATGCATTTGACAGAGTAAGTTGGGACTTTATGAGCAGGGCAATGGAAGCATTTGCATTCCCTGATAAAATTATAAGGTTTAATAGGAGGATGCATGAGATATCAGAGACAAAAATTAAAGTGGCTGGTGTCCTCTCTGATAATTTCTGCCTGAACAGAGGAAACAGGCAGGGGTATTCTCTCTCCCCTTTGTTATCTGCATTACATTTAGAACAATTAGCAAAGAAAATAAGGGACTCAGAAATCTAAGGATATAATTGGTATGGTAGTCAAGAAAAGCTGGCTCCGTTAGCAGATTATATTATGTTATACTGAGCAAAACCAGAAGGGGACATTACAGTGTTGTGGAACATTTTGAGACAGTTTCAAATCATTTCAGAATACAAAGTCAATGAAGCTAAAACAAAGGCAGTAGCAGTACATTATGTACCCACACAAAAATTGGTTCAGCAATATCCATATTTATGAGGACATGATAAAATTAGGTATTGAGGAGTATGGATTCAAAATGATTCCGATATGGCAGCTAAGGATATGTGTGAAGAGACTAAACAAAAGTTAATACAAAAACTGGGGAAATGGAAGCTGCACTATATGGATATCGATAGCAAGATACAAGGAGTTAAAATGTTTTTAGCCCCTTTAGTCTTATACACTGGCCAGGCATATTTTTATCAACAAGAGGAGACGTTGTGGGTAGCAATTAATAAAGAGCTGAAGAGTTTTTTCGGGCAGGGGAAGATGGCAAGAGTCAAATGGGATAAGCAGATTCTTCCAATAGAATGAGGCAGATTGAGATCGCCCGATTTGAAGGGGTACTTCAGAGCAAGACAGTTAAGGCTCCTATACATAGCACAAGCAGAAAATTCTAATTAAAGAAGCAAAGTGATAATGATTATGAAACAGGAGAGAAGCTCAATAAACAAGGAGAGACTGGGATTTTGGATGCAGACTTTTAAGGAGAAAAAAATAATCATACAGAATATTATATTCATAAAGTAGCAGAAAGTATTCTAAGAACTAAGCCAATACGGGAATGGAGAAAGGAGATTCGGCCAATAGGGAAGACTGCAATTAGAGATAAGGATAACAGCCAAGAAGGGGATGGAATTTATTGGAGAAAACTGGCAAAGGAACCACAGTACTGGCACAAATAACTAGGGAGGGAAATGTAAGAGAATGGGAAGTTGCCAATAATTTGTTTGGACTGCAGATTAGAGATTGCCTTCACAATCAAAGATTGATATCAGAGTATAGGAAAAAGGAACAAAATAGGGTGGTGCTAAACGAAACACCTGCACTGGTAGAATTTTTAGTAGAATCATAACAGAAGCTGCTGTTAAAAAAGGAATAATGCATACAGAATATAAAACATTGCATGATAACTATAAGAATCAATCAGAGGTTAGAAAGCACTGAGAAGAGAGACTGGATAAGCAATTCACAAAGAAACAATGCAGGGATAAATGTATGCCTCCCAAATATGCAACAAAGTCTAGAAGATTTAGGATCTTTGCTTGGAAGTGTTTACACAGGTATTTTTATATCCCAAGTAGACTCCAAAGAATTTTTCCTCCGGTAGACAGGAAACATTGGAGGTGTGAAGGGGAAGAAAGAGGTAACTGGGAACATATTTACTGGAGTTGGCAGATTTTAAAGATTCGCTGCAGACTACTTTGTCAGAGATACTGTGTGAGGAAATTGATGTAACTAAGCAAATGAATTTTTGAGCTATGATATAGAATCAAAATTGCCAAGACATAGTAAGCCCTTGCTAAGTCTAATTATGATGACTGTCACAAAAATTAATTACTTGAAAATGGAAATCAAGTCTAAACCAACTTTACTAGAAGTAGCGAATATAGTAACAGAGATAAAGCAATGGAACTGGGATCTTTAGGAAAAAGGTAGGAGCAAATTACATGGGAAAAAATGGGAATTGTGGGAACAATAAATGCATAAGAGGAACAAGGTTTAAAAGAAGGCAGGATTTGAATGAGCTATGTAATGTTTGACTGACAATGACTGGACAGACTAAACCTGATGTATAATTTTTGCAACTACAATTGTATCAACATGATTTGTAGAGTATATAGTACATACATATTTAATATGGTCCTGTATGGACACTGGAAATACGTGGACAGAATTCACAGCAGGTGTTGAGTAGTTTAGGACAATAAGCTTTTAAGAACAGTACCGCCACGGTGGTACGGCGGTAGCGTTGTTACCTCACAGCAAGAGGTTCTCCCGTTCAATTCTTGGCGTGGCTTGGGAGTGCCTTCTGTGTGGAGTCTGCATGTCCTCCCTGCGGTTGGGTAGCGTGTTCGAAAGACATGCATGCGTAAATGGGCATGCCTTCATTGAAGGTTGGGCGTCGAGCTGGCACCTCGGCATTGCGTAAAAATCGACTGCCAATCATTGGCGGACCGGAGTTCTGCTGTGGCGACCCCTTACCAGGAAAAGCCAAAAGACTAACAACAACAATCCTCTGAGTAAGATAGTGCAAGCTACAATCAGACCTCTCAACCATTCCGAATTACTCGTTTTTTTACCAAGTTTTGGGGTCCAAAAATGGGGTGCCATGATTCCCGAGTGTCACCCCTTCATTTCCGATTTTTTCAGAGCTTTTTTTTTTTAAACCCCCCCCCCCCCCGCTGCTTTTCAGCTGATGTCATTGTGTGCACGATGACTTCAGCTCCATCAGCCTGTCGGAATTGAGCTCAACGGCTCACGTATTTTGCCCGGGAAGAACGTTTAAATGGCTGCTAAAGTAATGATATGGTTTGGAATTGGAAACATTATGAGAGCGGGAACTTAGGACTGGTTTTTGAATGGTGGCTGGGGTACTGCTGAGCAACCGTGCTGGTTGAATGGGAGCATGGATAGTGGATACTGCACATCTTTTTGAGGTATTTGTGAATGGTTATGGTTGCAGAGCTATTCCGAGTCGGACTGTGTGAAGTGTGCAGATTTGAGGTATTTGTGAACAGCTGCAGCATAGGATAGCTTTTGAGGCACGAGTATATAGCATATACTGTCTGCAGAGCTATTCAGACTGCTTGAAGTGTGTGTGTTTGTGTGTGCACGCGCATGCTGTTGTTCTAAGCAGATGGCAATTTCCTCCATGCTTTAGCCGCTAAGACTAAGTTATTTGAATGTAGCATGCATGTGCAGCTCGCAGTCATATATATTCCCTACCCTATGTATATTAATCAGAAAGCAGCTCGCAGTCGCAGTTAATCGCATCTAGTAGCAGTTTGTGACATGAGCCATTAAGCTATGGAGTTATTGGGCTTACTTTTTGTTAGTGAGTGAGTGTCTAATTTTCTGAAGTCCAGATGTCTTGGTCTACAGTAGAAAGTTGTTGGTTTAGTTTGCAAATGTAGTGCTTGAGCTTTGTATCCACTCCACTTTAGTTGGCATGGCATATGCATTTTCTATAGAACTTTGAAGTTTTTCCCCTTCTCGTTGGAGCTTTTATCCGAGAGCACTTCCCTAAAAGGGTCATGGATTTCTTTGTGTTATGTGCATGCAAGAACAGACAATTTAAACAAAGTTTGCAATATTTATAGTGACTAATACAGATTAAAGGGCAACTTCTAATGCTTCTGTAACTTGAAAAGTAATGTCACATTTTTGTGCAGACCTTTCTAAATCAATAAATTACTTGCACACACAAAAAAACTTTCTACAGCATTTTCTTTGTAAAAGTCTTACTCTTAAACCTCATCTCCCCCATACACTTTATGTCAATAAATGAATACATTGTCAGGGTCTACTGATTTCTGTAAAGGGTTTATATAGATCCACACATGGCTTTTAAAATTATTATCATGGCTGACCAGGCTGAGTAAAGAGATTGATTATCTTATTGACAATGAAAGCAAATGTACTTGAATGTTATTTCTGAAACACCCAGTTTACATAAAGTTTATTTAAAACACATTACAGAGAAACTGTACTTGAGTACAGTTCAGCTGAGGAAGAGATAGACTTTCATTAAAATGGAATGGATCTTGCCATTAAAAGCTGCCTTTTAAGACACTGGTTTTCAAACAATTCAGATATATTGTTTTGTTTAACTTAAAGAGCTTGGGGCTGTATATTAGAAACCACATGTTGCAAAGGGGTTTCAAAGGTGTGAATGACACAGTTCTTAGCCTGAGTCTGGAAGTATAATGCATCTTTATGTCTGCTTTGCAATTTGCAAGACTGAGTTGGTTTCACTGAATAAGTATATATCCACACAGGCCCAGAACAGTTTATCCCGAGGTTGACTTTCTTTGTTAGCACTTAGCAGTAAGATAAAAAAAGCATATTAGTAGTTTGCTGCATTTGCTGCACTTTGCTATACTGAATGCAATTGCACAGTGTGAAGACACTTCAGCTTAAATGAGTAATATCTGGATGATAGGTTAGGTGCAATAATTTTTCAAATGATTGATGTATGTACTGTTGCTATGAGGTAAGTCAGCACAGTTGTGAAAATTATGTCACTCCATTCCCTATTGCAATATTACTAGCTCATCATTTTTTTATATGTAACATAGGTCATTTATTCCTCAAGGGCAAGAGGTACTTTTTTGTGGATAAAACAATTAAATAAAAAGTTATTTGCTAGCAACAACCTCTTCATTAGTTACAGATCTTCTTTATGTGGAATTATTTAGATGACTTTTACTTCTGCAGAGATTGTGCATATTTACTGATACTGGTGGATTGAAGATGTTTGAGTAGACTTTTATGATGGAAATGTTCTTAACTGGGTAGTTTTTTCATTACTGGTTCATGCACTTTGTTTCATTGCTTACTGGAAAAATGTTCAAACAATAAATTTAAAACGCGCTCTAACAAATGTGCTGTATTATACAAGTAATATAATTTAATAAAGTCAGGAAGGTGTATCAAAGAACACATGTATGTTTCTGTCATGTGCAAGGGGTCTATGATTTGAAAACAACCCAAAAGTAATCTTTATCCTCCAATGGCCAGATGCTGCATTTTTCTTTGGATGTGGGTTTCAATGCTGTTTCAATGAATGAGAGTTTCAAGGGCAGAGAAGTTTTGATGCTAAGTCTATTTTCAGTGTGAAACTGTATTGCTTTGTTTAGCAGATGTCCGTTAGTGTTTGTCTGTGCTATAAAATGTAAAATACAATTCAAACCATTGTAGAAGTAAAGCAGTATGCATATTAGTGTTTATGGTAAATGGGGCTTAACAGCCAGGTAATGGGACATTGGAATGGCTACAGGGGGACTCTGGGGCCATATTTTGGTTTTGTTCTTCAGTTTGCACCAGAAAGTTGGTATCCCACAATGCAGCTGGTGTGGGCGGGGTTACATAATTATGCACGCATATTTTATGTTAATCAGCGTACAGATATGTACCTATTTTTCATGCGCCTTGTCCAGATTTTTGAAGTTTCCAGGTTGAGAGGTATGGCTACAATGCTTAGAAAATATATGCATTTATTATTTATTTACTTCCAGTTTGATTACCGGGGAGGTCCACTGGGCCCAGAGAGCCCATTTTCAGTGGAGGCCCAGGGAGAAAAGCTCCATGAAACAGATTAATGTAAAGATAGCAGTCCAATAAAAATAAGGTACAACTACAAATACATATCAAATAATACAAAGTGTGAGCAAGATTGCCCATAGTGGAAAAATATCGTGTAGATACATTTTAACAAATTCACACAGTTAAAGTCAAAGTCAAAAGCTATTTACAATATTTACTGAGTGTGAGAGATCTTGCGGAAATTAGCTATAGAAGGTTATTGCCAGCTATAAGGTGCTTAGGAACTCAGGAGGATACCCTCCCAGGGGCTTTTGTTAAAGAGTTCTAAGTAGGGAGAATGCAGTTACATTTCCATTTGAAGGAGAGGTAGGTGTAAATCTGTGTTTTGAAGTTGTTTGTATTTGACATTGTCCTTAGTGTGGAAGGGAGAGAGTTCCATTTCTTACCCAAGGAGAAGGAGAGAAGTTGTCCAGCAGGATGCTTAGGTTTGTGTATAGTAATCAAGTTTTGGTGTTCAGATCTGAGAGTTCGGTTTGGGGTGTATGGGGGAAGGATGTTGGGTAGAGCTGGGCATTTGGTTGGATTAAATATTAGTCTATGTGCTGTAGTGAACTGGAGGAAGTCCAGATAATTTGTGAATTCTAACCAGTTGAGGGATTGGAGGGTAACACAGTGATGTATGGAATGTTTGGCTTTGGTGGCAAATTTAGAGATTTTGCTATAACAGCTTTCAAGTTTGAAAGTGATGGAAGAGGATAGGTTAGTTAGTAGTGGGGCACCATACATAAGGGAGGGAAGGAGGTAAGAGGAGGCCAGATTATGCCTGGTAGAAGTAGAGAGGAAGTGGTTGTTCCTGTGTAGCATACCTAGTTTATGGTGGGTTTTCTTTATTTTTTATACACAAGCAGCAAACAAATAAATGCAAAATTGCCCAGAAGTTGAAAATGTTGAAACACAGGTGCCCAGTAGGAAGGTAGCTGGAATAAAGAAGCTGAATCAAGACAAAGTAAAATCTTCTTTTTTAATAAAAAATGGTGAGCGCTTTCGCAATAGTAACCATTGCTTCATCAGACAGTTCATTCAAACAGCAATAGCACTTAAATACTTTAATTCATTACTAAAACAACCAATCCTACCACTCAAAGTTAATTCAGCACTCGGCAATCAATTAATTACTATGGTTACGTTTTGCCCTTAGTTAATTGCTAAAGTCAAAAAACTCTGTTTAACAACCACATGCACAAAATGTAAAGACAACATGTGGATAAATATAAATAAAATGCATAAAAAGTCAATGAATAAATACATATACTCGTGTTCCCCATTTGGTAACTACTTATGTGCATGGGTATAAGCATAAAAATATATATAAAAATATAAGCAGTACACACTCAACAACTTAATACATATATTCTGCCTAACAAATGCACGTTGCCCACCTAGTAAATACATATGCTTTAATACATACATCTCAACAAATGCTTGTCTTTAGTGATATCTATGCTAGAAGCAGCTGAAGAAATACTGTCATATTGACCCAAAGCCCTGCATGTGTTTATGTAGTCTTCTCTTGTTAAAATAGTATTATTATTTTTTTCTTTGTCATGGTTCAGCTTCCTTATTCCAGCTACCTTCCTACTGTGCACCTGTCTTTATTCCTTTATATTTTGCTGAATATGGATGTCGAACTTGAGGTGTTTGTCTATAGTTACACTGAGTAGTTTGGCAAAGGGAACAACTTTGATCGGAGAGTTGTTTTGGCTAAGGACTTGAAAGGAATTTTTATCAGCAGAGAACGATTTTGAGGGAGTAAATAGTATTATTTTAGATTTGTTAGCCTTGAGAGAAAGGTGATTTTGGCACATCCAGATCTCAGTAGTTGAGAAGGCAGTCTGAATTTTAGATAGGAGTTCAGAGAGGATAGAGGCAGAGCAGACAAGTGCAGAGTCATCTGCATATTGGATGACTTTGGCATTACGAATAGCAGAGTGAAAATTATTGATAAAGATATTAAACAGCATTGATCCATGGATGGACCCCTGTGGTACTCCGGTAGGAGTGGGTAAGAAAGGTGAGGTGCCTTTTTTCCATTTCACAGCCTGATATCTATCTGACAGATAGCTTGAGAACCAGGAAAGAGTGTTTTGGGAGAAATTTAGATTTGATGGATGACTTAGAAGGTGCTTATGGGAAACAGTATCAAATGCTTTAGAGAGATCTAGGAGCACTGTGGATACGAAGTTCCCAGAATCTCGGGCTTGATTGACAGTTTCTAAGACTGAAAGTAGAGCTGTTATGGTGCTATGTCCTGGTTGGAAGCCATGTTAGATAGGGGTAAGAAGTTGGTTTTTAGTCAGAAAAGGCAGAAGTTGGAGGTGGATGCATTTTTCTAGAATTCTAGTGATTGGAGAGAGAAGAGCTATAGGGCGGACGTTTGAAATGTTAGTGTTTTTGCCTCCTTTGTGGAGCGGAAGAATAAAGGCGGAACACCAGAGTTTAGGGACATAGGATTCCTTTATACACCTATTAATTAGGATACTAATTGGGAGAGCTATACCATCGGCAGCAGACTTGAGAAAAGAAGAGGGAATGTTGTCAGGTGCATTGGAGCAGGGTTTAAGTTTGGAAAGAAGTCTTTTTATGTAGTTTGTGGAGACAGGTTTAAGCTCAAACATAGGGGGAAATTTTGGGGGGACTTAAATGAGGTGGAATGTAGGAGAGATGGGTCATTGTTGAGAAAAGTTTTTGTTAAGTCAGATATTGCCTCTATAAAGAAAGAGTTGAATAGTGAGGCTAATTCGAGGTCAGATTTACTTGGGTATGGACATGGGTTATTTTTGGAGCCTGGGTTGAGGAATGAGTTTATGAAGTTCTGAAAAAGCCTAAGGTTTTGGGGATGGTTGGACTGGAGCTTAGTGTAGTAGGATTTTTTCGTCTTTGAAGATTTGTTTTTTTGCAAAGTTACGGAACTGTGTATATTGGAGAAGGGTTTTGGGAAGTTTATTCTTTTGGTAAAGCTTCCAGGATTTGTCTCTTTGATGCATAATTTGCTTTGTTTCTTTGGTTAGCCAAGGGGCAGTTATAGTTTTTATTCTTTTTTTTCTTGGTGGAGCTGGGGAATTTAGAGTGTCTAAGAAAGTAGAATTAAAGTGGTCTATGGCTTTATCGAGTGGAAGGGTTTTTTGAATGTTCCAACTCATTTGTTTGAGATAGTTAGAGAAGGTTTTGGGGTCAAATTTACTAAGGTTGCGTGTCTGAATATATTGATGTTGGTGTGGATGGGAGGTGGTTGCACGGTAAATGAATGCTGGGAGGTGGTCACTAATAGAGTAAGGGATGGTGCCAGAGTTGGTAATTTTATTTGGATGGGTGACTAAGATCCACTCAAGAGTGGATCCTGGGGATTTTGTTTTATTAGGTCTGGTGATGGAGTGGATTACTTGAGTAAAGTTAAAGAGGTTAATAGACAGGGAGGGCATGGGACTGTTAATTTTATTCCAATTGATGCTTACATCACCTAGTATGTATGTTTTAAGGTTAATTTCAGCCAAGGCCCATTGGAGTATGTCTTCAAGGGTTGAGATGTTATTTTCGGATGGGATATAAAGGGTGATGATACAGAGGCTTTATTCATTTTTAATAGACCAACTGTTAGTTCTGCATTGGCGAATTTAGGAATGGGGTTTGGTAGGGGAATTAAGGTAAGCAGATTGGAATAGATTAATACAACGCCTCCGCCATTTTTCTTTGGGCGATCACATCTAAGAGTGTGAAATCCAGAGGGTAGGATTTCAGAGTCAGAGATGTGGGGTTTGAGCCAGGTTTCAGAGATGGCTACAATGTCAGGTTGGTTATGACTTAGCCATGCTTGAAGCTGATGTGCTTTGTTGTTGAGACTCTGGGCATCAAGTGTGAAAAATGTAAGAGTATTGTAGGGGGATGAAAGGTTATAGGAAGGGAGGTGGTAATTATTTGTGGGTGGGTTAGTTCCCGGGCTGGGGTGAAGGTCTCAAGCTAAGAATGGTTATTGAAGGAAGTTATTTTAGTGTGCTTGAATGTATGATTAACCATGAAGCAGCAAACTTTGTCTCTTCCAGTAGAAAGGCAGTGAATGTATCTTGAACACTAAGGGAGTGTGCTGTCAGCCTAGTGGTCAGGAGTTGTCACAGAAAGAGTAACACTAACAGTAATATATAGAACTGAATATCCTGTAGGACAGTGTAATTTTATTTACTTTTTGACCTTCCCTGTCATTAGGAAAGGAAACAAACAGCTGGTCATCTTTCCTAAGATCTTTTGCATGATGAAGGTTAACTTCTCTATGTACATCTAAGCAATACAATTGGTCTTCCCCTTTAATGGAATAATTTGGAAAGAACACTGGTAAATGAATGGACTGATTTAAATTCACTTGAGTGCCTACTTTTGGCATAAATGAAGGGTAAGTTCTAAGTGTGACTCTGTCCTAATGAAAAATCAGGTAAAGAAATTTGGAAGATAAGGCATGAAGTTCTGAGACTCATTTTTACAGAAGTAATGCCTATCAGAAGGAGAGACTTCCAAGTAAAAAAATTAATAACTGGAAAGAAATAGAAACTGTGGGAATAATACATGCAGAAAAATGCTTTGGAGGAGGAGAGAAGGCAGGAATTGAATAATTTATGTAATGTAATGATTATAAAATATGTAACAATACGTGATGTATACTATTTGTAAATGTGAACTTGCTAATATGGTTTGATTACTTTTATATAAATATAAGTCTGCCTATATCACAAGTGATAATTCAATAAAGGTGTTTTAAAAAATAGAATATCTTAAATACAAAAAAAGATAATATCTGCAGAATTTGCTAGTTCAAATGAAGACTCAGACAAGTAAATAATTTAAATCCCAAGGGGAAGTGAGGTGAGCAACAAGTGGTACTGAGTAGAAAACTCTTTTTAAAAATGCTTTGCATATCTTCTGAGATGTTGGGCAGGAAGACAAAAATCCTAGATGAAATGATGAGATACATGCCAGATGAATATATCTTGAATATATCTCATTAAAAAGTAAATAGTTGAGATGTAGAAACTGAAAAGGGATCTAAATTCTGCCGTGGAGAAACCATACGGTCAAATATAGGGATCAAATGTCTGGGTGAGGCTGCTCAGACAGACAGGACAACAGTCAGTGGAGTTGTGGAAGAAGAAGAAGAAGAAGGGGAAGAACAGATCTTCCACTCTTAAGATAAGGCCACAGCAGGGGATACCATATCTGTCATGGCATGGCCAGAATGGGACAATCAGAATGACTTTCTCTCTGCACATCTTGGTTTTCTGGAAGAATCTGATAGTAATGAAGGAAATGCACACAGGAGACCTTGGAGCCAAACATGGAAGAATGCATCTCTTGGGTGCTAACTTTCTTGAGGGGGTGACTGGATAGAAATTGTGACATTCAGTGTTGAATGGGGATACAAAAAATCACAAAAGGGTTTTCTCAACCTCCAGAATATTTTCCTATCTACTTCCTTGTTGAAAGAACATTTGTGTGGCATGAATACTTGTCTTCTCAACCTGTCCACGACCACACTGGATATCCCTGTATGTGCATTGCTATAAGAAGGCAGTATCATGCTGCAGCCCATTCCCATAGCCTCATGGCTTCTCTGCAAAGGGGGTAAGATGATGTGCTTTGCTTATTTATGTGCCACACCACTGCCATGTTGTTGGGAGTGGATGGACATGGCACTCTGGGGGAGCAACTTCAGAAATACCTGCAATGCTAGGAAGTCAACTTTCATCTCTAGAACATTAACCATGATTTGACTTTTTGTGGCATCCATGTACCTTGGACAATGCCCTCTCACTCCAGAATGGGTGTGTCCATTGCTACTATGGCAGTGAAGGGTGATCGAACAAAGCGTGCTTCCATGGACCATAGTAACTGCTTGACACAAGTCTTTGAAAGCTTGATTGCATGTGTTATGGACTAGGTTACTTCATTCCATTTTGTCCTGAATGCAGTATGTAATACAATTTTTGTTAAGTTTGGCATATGGTTCTGTCTGAAGCAACAATGAGGGTCAAATCCTTGAGCACTGAAGATGCAGTTAAGTTTACATTTTTTGAAAGGCTTATGACTTCCTGAAGTGTCGAAGAAATTCTCTCTGTGGTGGTAAATTTGTCTTCTGGGTGATGGCGCCAACTAACAGCCAATGAATGTCAGGGATTCAAATAGCTTTGACTGGCATTTTGCCACACTGACCATGATCCCCACAGACAGACACAACACAAGCAAGTTCTGCCTCACTGATTGAATTTTTTCGATTCAGGTTGTCACTATGTGCCAGCCATCCTCGTTGAGAAAAATCCTCACTCCAAGAAATCACATCTGCTCTATGACTACAGTCATGAATTTGGTGAACACCGAGGGGGCTATGGTGAGCCTGAATGGCAGGGCTCAAGACTGGTAATGACTGGCTCCTGCTTGATTGCATAGGATTCTTCTAGATGGATTTATTTATTCTGATGAGTAGCCACATATCCTAAAGATTTAAAGGGCATATATCCACTCTCCTGCCTGTAAACAAGGTAGAATGGTTGCACCATAGGTTTATAGGTTCATAGGTTGGTACTAGGCTAGCGACCCTAGGGCCTATACAAGCCTAGCCATAACAATTCCCTGGCTATTTCTTCCCACACTATTTACTTCCCTGGAACCCTGTCTAGCAGGGCGACTGACGTGATCCCCGGGGTGAATTTCCTTTCTCCCATCCAATCATCAAGGTTCCTTTTGAACAGGGCCAAAGAGGCGCTCTGCTTGACATGTACAGGCAGTCTATTCCAGAGTCTGGGGAGTCTCTGGGTCAGGAACTTATCCCTCCAGCAGGATTTGTTTATTGTGATGACAAGATTTAGATCCCTGGAGCTTGTGGCTCTGAGGGATTGGGATTTCTTTAAGTGTAGCATGTCCAACAGCTCTGGGTTTGACAAGGCCTTGTATGTTAAGCAGAGAACGCATCGGAGTAGATGATATGCGACAGAGTATAGCTGGAGTTTTTTAAGGTGGTCAGCATAGGGCATCTGCTTTAGGCCTGTGATTCTTTTAGTGAGGTATTTCTGCAGCTTTTCCAGTTGTTGCAGATGTCTTGAGAGGTACATACCAAATGGGGTGCTGTATTCTATAATGGGTCTAATGAAGAATGAGTACAGTGGGACAATGACCTCCTTTTTTCTGGATAAAACACCCTTAGTGATGAGGTGTGCCACATAGAAGGATTTCCTGACTGTTGTGGCAATGTGGTTATTGAAGATGAGACCACTGTCCACCTGTGTCCCTAAGTCTCTTATCACACTTTCAGTGTTTAGTGTACTGCCACCTATGTGCTAATTCACTGGTACATGTTTTTTTCCCAAAGGGGATAACTATACATTTCTTGGCATTGAACTTGAGCCCATGGCTCTGGCACCAAGCATCTGTTTCTGTAAGGCCCTTTTGTAGAGTATCCACATCATTTGGGGATTCAATAATGGCTCCCAGTTTGCAGTCATCTGCGAACTTTGTTAGCCAGAGTCCCTCAGTGTTAGCCTGTACTTCAGAGAAGTAGATGCCAAACAAGAGAGATCCCAGGACTGAACCCTGAGGTACTCCACTTGTCACTTGTCTGGAGCTGGGTTTGGAGTCAGCTACTTTTACAGTGTAGGTTCTGTCAGTAAGCCAGTTGTCAACCCATCGAGTGACGTACGGATTAATGCCCAGCTTAGTAAGTTTATCTATAATTCCAGAGTGGGGGATGGTGTCAAACGCCTTGGCAAGGTCCAGATAGGCTGTGTGGACTGCCTTACCCTCATCCATGGCTCTGGAGACTGATTTGAGGAAGTCAATAAGGTTCAGGAGACAAGATCGTCCCTTCACAAACTCAAACTGGGTGGGGTCCAGTGTTTTAAGGTTGCCAATGTCTTTGTTTATAAGTTCCATGATAATACGTTCCATGGCCTTGCAGATCAGGCTCGTCAGACTGATGGGGCGGTAGTTCCTGGGATCCAAGGTGGATCCCCCCTTGTGGAGTGGGATAACTGTAACTGTGCACCACTCAGTGGGCAAGAAGCCTGAGGAGAGGGTATGATTAAACATTACACTTAGGAGAGGTGCCAGTTCATTTTGTAGTTCATGTAGTACACAGCCCGGAATGTCATCTGGTCCCATGGATGCTGTATTCTTAACTTTGGAGAGTGCGTTTTTTACCTGTGTGGCCGTTATTACCAGAATTTGGCAATCTTCCAGTATTGAGATGGGCCATTTGTGGGGGGGGGTGAAGTTGGCACTGAATCGATCTGCCAATATACTGGCAATATCCTTGGGATCAGTATATTTAATGCCATTCTGTTATAGCTCAGAGCAAATCTGAGCATTGCCATTTAGATTCTTGACATAGTTATAGAATGCCTTGTGATTGTCTTTGGAATCTTTGGCAATTTTATTTTCGTAACTAGCTTTGGAGGATTTTATGAGGGATCTCAGCTTCTTACTGAGGCTGGTAAGGGAGTTTTTTGCATCCTGGGATTTTCCTCTCTTCTGCAACAGTTTTTTCCTTTTGTTGTAAAGTTGTTTATGGCAGGGGACCACCAGATTGGCTTTCTTTTTTTGGAGGAGAGCATTTTGGTTCTATTTGGGATGGCACGATTCATGCATGAGTAAATGTGCTCGTACAGTGCCTTAGTGTAGGACTAAGCAGTCGAACTTTCAGTTCTCGTCTGCATGGGTGTTATGAAGTTTGTAACTTCTGACTTGAGTAGCATGAAGTTGGCCTTGGAGAAGTTTTTTTATCTAGGTTTCCTTACTGGGGGGTGGGGGGGGATGTGGATGTTAAGGGTGATTAGCTTATGGTCTGACCTGAACCAATGTGAGGTGACCATAGGTGTGGAGCATCGATTTCCCATGTTGGTAATGACCAGGTCTAGGATATTGGAGCCCCTGGTGGGACTATGGATTAGTTGATCCAGGGCATTGGAATTTATGAATTCCAAGAACCGTTGGGAAAAGGTGTTGGTGCACAAGTAGTTTTCTCAGTTAGTGTCAGGGTAGTTGAAATCACCCAGTATTAGGGTGTTTGGTTGTATATTAATATTTTCCAGTATGTTTAGAAAGGTGTAGTGAGACTCTTGGGGCATGGTGGGGGATCTGTAGCAAGCTACAATTTGGACTGCAGTGTTACCTAGTGTTAGTTGCACCTGGAGAATTTCAGACGCATTGTGTTGGGCAACTAACCTGGTGGTGTGAATATGGGCACTCCTCCACCTTTAGTGTTTCGGCCCTGGTTTGGTGGCAGAAAAGTGTGGTAAGAGTTGTAGCCTGGTATTGTAGGGGTGCTCTCTGGAGCCTTGAACCAGGTCTCAGGTACTGCCCAGATATCGATGTCCTCCATTTTTAGGAGTGCCTCGAGAGAGTGCATTTTGAGGTTTAAACTTCTAGCATTGAGTAGCATTACCTTCAGATTTTGCATGCTTGTACCTGTTACGGTGGTGGTTTTGTCCTTTGAACTTTGCCTAAAAAAGGCACTATAGGGTGGCAAGAGCCTTAGCCAGTAACCTGAATCCCAGGGGCGACAGGTGCAGACCATCTCTGGCAAAGCATCGTGGTCTGTCGATCACGTCGTCCCAGGCAGACAAATACTGGATCCCCTCTGAATGACACCAGAAGCTTAGCCAATTGTTGAAGTCACTCATTTTGTCCTTATATTGTGGTATCATTCTAGGCGAAGGCAGGATGCTAGCCAAGGCTAGGGTCATACCTGCCTGGGCCACATGATCCGAGAGCTATTCCATGTCTCTTTTCATGTAGTCCAGGGAGGTACGTCTCAAGTCATTCACTCCAACATGGACAATGACAAAGTCATATTTGTACTTGTTGTGGAGTGACTTGAGTGCATGAGTTATGTGGCTGATCCTGGCACCCGACAGGCAGCTCACTGTAATTTTCTCCTTGTTCAGCCTGGTGAGTGGGACATCAGTGTGCCTGACTATAGAGT
The DNA here is from genome assembly GCF_019279795.1 of Protopterus annectens. NCBI lineage: Eukaryota > Metazoa > Chordata > Ceratodontiformes > Protopteridae > Protopterus > Protopterus annectens. The sequence goes on from NC_056729.1 coordinate 1,038,252,727, forward strand.
CACCTATGACTAAAGTGTTAGGTACGTTGTCTTGCCTTAGGGGCTGTTGCTGGGTGGCACACTGGTGTTGTGAGCTATGTGACACTTTGGTGTGATTGGTGTATGTTTGCGTTTCAGCTTTGGAGGTCCTTGTTGCTTGGGCAGGTTACAGTTAAAGGCCTCTGCATATGTGGATTTAGTGTTGTTATGTGTGGGTTTTGGTGGTGTGAGTTTTGAAGGGCTATGTGTTGTGTGAGGTGTAGTGCTGGTGTTAACCTTCTCCTCTTGACTGTCTAGTACAATCTTGAGTGGAGAGAGCGTTGCTTCCAGTTTGGCTATGTAAGTGCATCTCTCACAGGTTGTAGTGTTGGGTGGTAGGAGGAGAGGGTTGTCTGTGTACATGAGGCAATTGCTGCATTGCCCCAGTATGCCCAGATTCACCACGTGGACAGGAGAAATCAATGGAAGTTGACCCTTGGACATGCCTGGTGTGGTGCTTTTTTTTTTTTTTTTGAAGTACAGGAGCTGTTTTCCCTTACCTTAGCAAGGTACTTTGCAGTTATAGGCTGTTTAGTGCCTATGATTAATTTCTCCTAATTAATAAGGAGAGTTGAGTGCTTGCATCAGTTTAAGGCTTCCTAGTGCTTTCCAGCAGGTATTAGAGCAAGTGCTAGTCACAGGGATCCTTAAAGGTAAGATGAAAAAAAATGGTTTATCCTAAACACTGCAGTGTGCACTAGAGAAGTTAGATGTGAAAGTAGGTAACTTAAGTTTTACCTGTCTAAAAAGTTAAGTTTTAGTGGAGAGTCACTATTTTTAAAACAGCAAGATAGATTGAAAGGGGGTGATCACTTAGTATTCCGGTACTATGGAATACAGTAGAATGGCCAATAAATTTAAATAGTTGAAGGGGAGTGATTTCACAAAATGATAATTTTGTGCTTACTCACACAAGCCAGTGAAAGCAGAAGGAAATGAGATATAGGGCCAAATTAACATAAGAGGCAGGCAGCTAGAAAGATAATCGTATTTAAGAACACAACAGTGACAGAGTGTTGGGGGGGGGGGGTTCTCCCTAACTCACAAGAAACAGAGCTGTGGTGTCTTTTGAAGTTTTAATATGCAGTTAAAAGCAGAACACAAGCAAAACACAAGGTAAAGAAAACAAATCACAGCACTCAAAATATAAAAAGGCAATAAACCAATACAAAATACAACAAATAAAAAGCAAACCAACCTTTCCCTCCATGACCATCCAGAGTGATTCCTTCTTCAGGTACTGATTCAGTCAACTTAAGTTGGGGACTGGTCTGAATTCTGGAATCTTTTTGGGCACTAAAAAGAACTGAGAGTAAAATACAGACCCTATCTGGTCTAATGGGACCTCTTGGATAGCTTTGTTTTTATAGGAGGTTGTCTGCTTCCTATTGTGTTGCCCTGCTCAGACAGGATGCAATTGCTGGGGGGGGGGATGTTTTAGCATTGTTAAAAAAGATATAACCCCGGATTCACAAAACCTCCATGTAAGACTAAATAAGTCTTACTCGGAAACTGCAGTTGAATGGTCTGACGTCAGCGTTCCATGCATATTCATGAGGGCACGCTGTCTCCACTCCAAGTCTAACATGGACTGTGCAGGAAGGCAGGGGGCGTGTCTGACTGCCGAGCAGTCCTAAGGTCCATGCCCCTGCAAGTGTCTGAATTGTGAAATGTCAACACACATGAGTGAGTCCGCTCAAATGTCAACATACCCAACACTACACTCCCTCACATTGTAAACCCCCAGTAGAGTTATAAAATGTAAAATATAATTTTTTTTTCTAATTCCCGATATAGCTGCCCGTATTTGCGGGTGTTTGCGTGGATGTGCCCATAGTTTAGCTAGAGTTAGCAATGTCGACATTGAAGAGCATAATAACAAATGTTTATGCAAATCAATCCAAATAGCAATAGCGTAGTGGTAGAGCCTTCGTACAAAGAGGAGGCATTCACAGTTCAAGTCCCACCACTTCCCTCTCAATTTCATGTTTTAAATTAGCATATGAAATAATTCCTGACATATATATATATATATATATATATATATATATATATATATATATATATATATATAAAATATTACTAAAACGCATTGAAATGGCCTATGTATCAGTGAACAAAATGCATATATAGAAATGTAAGAAGGATCTTGACATATAAATGCCCGTAGCTAAGCAGTGCTTTACCCAGCGCAATGTTTTTGCCCACAGCTAAGCAGCGCTTTATCCAGCGCAATCTAGTTGCCCACAGCTAAGCAGCACTTTATGCAGTGCAATAAGTTTGCACGGAGCTGCGCACCGCACTAACCAGCGCACAGTAGGGCAACGTGGAGCAACGTCGGGCAACATGGAGCAACGTTGAGCAAAGTTGCCTAAACACAGCCACACCCCCTAGCCTGTCTGGACAGTAGTAAAATAAAATGCAATGACAAGTTTCGAACCTGGGACACTGTGCACCATAATCAAAGTACTGAACCACTAAGCTATGACAGCTTAGGATAAACATCCACTGTTAACATACATATACTTATAAATGGTAGATTAACCATTGCTAAGCAGTCTGCAGTCAGCCGAGATTTTTCAAAAATGGCCAATCACAAAAAAGTGCGGGAAATGCGACATATTTAAGCTCCATAGGCGGGAATGCTCGCCATAACTGATTGTAGCTCCCATCTGCAGTTAGATTGTCTGGTGCGGGAGGGGGTACTCGCTTTCGAGCGCAACGCTGGGGCATCGAGGAGTCAAAATACATGGTTTGGCTCCTAGTCCATCGTCATGAGTCTCGACTCCTGCAGGGCCAGTCCCAAGGGACGGAGTATAAGGCAGAGGCTTAGAATCGGTTGGCTCATGAACTCACCAGTGCCACAGGCATCACTTGGACTGGTGAGCAGGTCTGTCACCACCATGCAGACCTGAAGAGACGGAAGCAGGACCTACTGAACCAATGGATCCAGGAGGCCCGTCATATGCAAGATGCCCCACTACTAAGTAGGTACCCATGGAATGCAGTATGTAAGACATGCTAATATAGTCTAAATAATGGATAGGTATGTCTCAATATCCCTTCATTTACTTCACAGCTGCAGGTGTCCGTGCTGCAAATCAGCAAGCCTATGCAGATAGGCTGCGCCACCAGGCAGGTTAGTAATTATTCTGCATGTATTGTTATATAATATATGTGAGAGAGCATGAAAAAAAGTGTTGTAGCCCAATAATACAGCTATAAAATGCCCTGAATAAATACTCTGCATGTACTGTTATGTAACATAAGTCAGAGAGCCAGAAAAAGAGTGTAGTAACCCATTAATAAAGGTAAAATAAGTCTTGAATACTATCGCTGCATGTACTGTCATATAAAATAAGTGAGCGAGCCTGAAAAAGAGTGTTGCAACCTATCAATAAAGGTATAATATGTCCTGAATAGGTCTTCCGTATGCACTGTAATATCAAATGAGAGAGCCTGTAGAAAAGAGTGTTTAATGTAATTAATAAAGGTATAATACTTGGAGTGTGTCTGTGTCACTTACTTTGAAATGTTGTTGTACCCTTGCATTGAATAAATAGTACTGTTGTATTAAGTGCTGTCAACCCACAGTTGTGCAGTCCCATACAAAGTGGATGAAGGAAGTGCCAGTAGCTGTGAAGCATATAACAGTCCTCAACAGTTGGTAAATGGCTGTCATGCATAGGTAAATCTGGCACACGAGTAGCTTGTCAAGGTGTTCCCCAGAAATGTGAGTGTGCTACATGAAATGTAGGGTTCTGTAGTGGACACATCCAGATATGTAGATACATAAATATAAAAATAAAATACAACTATGCAGCAGTAACATCTGCATCTTGGACAGTTAGTATGTCAGATATAGGTCAGGTATGTAATGAACTAGCCAAACCCATTACACAATCTAATGCATGTTGCCTACTGTAATAATACATGTAGGGGATATACACCTGCAGTCAATAGGAATGTAGTGTAGAGTAAAAGCACTAATAAGATGTTAATGGAGGTTTCTTTTTACACCCTACTCTATGTGCCTAAACAATGCAATTCCACACCTCAATGGGTATGTCTAATCTCAAAACATTTGTTGGGACATATGTCCTATTGTTCTATAAAAATCTGCATTTACTTTGATGCATGTGCCCTGTTCAAACACCACAATCTTGGCGGCCTGTTGCAACCAATCATCCCTGCATGCTGTTGTAATGTCCACTGTCGTTCAATATATGCATGTGTTATGCTTGCTGTTCAACTGTTGTAACCCTGATGTGTTGGGTTAATGGGAATATTACTACATGCTGTTACAACTAATTTGGAATGCTGTTGTCTATGTTGTAATTAAACACACCTAATCACAGAACGTATGGGAAGGCCGGTCCCAGCGGACCCACCTGTCCCTCCTCAGATGGCGAGTGCACCTGGCACCAGGAGGTTTGGTGCCCAGCCTGGGCTACCCTCCTCCATTGGTCCTGTGCCACCTTTGGGTGGAAGCGCTGCAGGGAATGGGGCTCGTCCCCCCCCTACAAGCGTGGGCGGAGAAGGGCCACCTGTCACCCTCCGAAGGGTCCGGGTTGTGGTGCGTAGGGAGATCCAGAGTTTAGTCGCTGATCCGCTATGCCAGCTCGAGGCGAGAGTAGCTCAACTCATGGGTGAGCCTGCCCCTCCTACGCAGCCCCCAGCACAGCGACCCTCGGGTCTGTGAAGGTTCAGTGGTGACTGCCCATGGGTGGGGATCTCAGTCCCACTGTTACCATCTGTTGGCTCATGGGCTTGCGATTTCCAAACATCCGTCCCCATCAACTGTGTTCACCCCATGTGTCATACTCCACCCCTGTATGCGTCTTGTTTGTCTTGTCTGTTTACCTCCCCAACCTACCTCCCCAAATATACCTACTTCCTCTACCTTACATTCCACTCTCACCTGAAAAAAAAAAAGGGAAATCTGTACCCACAAAAAAATTACGCCCCATACATAGCTGCCCATTTCACACACATGTCTGCTGGACATGTAAACTGATAATTAGAATTGGCAGTACAACATACTTTGTTGTCCTCACCTTTCTCTCAGGGGTGGAAGGCTTCAAATTTCACTCCAAATTTGCAACATATTCACAGCTGTTGCTGGTACAGAAATGGGCAGCTATGGACCTTCCCTACACCCGTCCTGCACATCCCGAGCTGGTTTCCCTACTGTCTTTCCCTCTTTGTGCCCCCTTTTTCACCACTTTCCTATCTCCCCATTTTCTTTTCTTTAAAAGAAATTAGCTCGGGGGTTAGCAGGAGTAAGCACTTTTAAGCAGTAGTTAGCGGGTTTGCGCAAGTGTGCACCTGTGTGCGCTTAGCTAAGTATTGCTAAGCGTCGCGCAAACCCACACAAACCCGCTTACAACTGCTTAAAAGTGCCTTAATCACTCTGTATGTCAGGGCCCTTGTTCTGTTCAGCAGCAAAATAAAACACCTCTGTCAGTCTCGAACCCCAGACCTTGGACACACTTGACTGCATGAAGTACCACTAAGCCACAGCAGATATACAATAACTTGGTGCTGAAATAAATATATCTTGCAAAACAATGAGTGAATGTAAAGGAACAATAGGAAGGCCATAACACAAAGCTTCTTCTGTGGATCTTTACCAGCAATTGTTGTGGAATTGCATTACATGACTGTGATAAGAGAAGCAGCCATACTAGCAGCAAATAATGTTATTGAGGTACTTTACAACCCCCACACAGTATCATAGCAGGGCAAACACTGGCATATCTGATTAGGGCAGAAGCCATACTTCCTGATTGTGAAACATATTTTAACTGTGTCCCTCTGAATCCCTCTGAAAAGTACTGATGTCAGTCAGAGAGGTGTTGTATTACACAATGAATAATCACAATAATAACAGTAGACACCGCTTGTACTTCATAAAAGGAGTACAAATCCACATGCACTGCTTCACTCAAGTCTACACTTACTGTCTCTATTAGTTGGAAAGTGTACCTCACATTTAACTACCTATCCCTGACTCCAAACAAATATGTATCTGAGTGTTTCATAGGCCTGGCAGAGGCACAAACACACAGGCATATCAGCTCATCTGCTGTTACACACTCTGCAAATAGCTTTGTGCGGACTACCACAAGCATACCCTTATGTAGGAATACAACACAGAAATACCAAAGGATCTAGCCATGTACTGGTAGCAACTGACTGTAACAATGCCATTGTACCAGTGCTGAAAACACCTGTGGGTTGCACAGACAAAGAATAATAGGCTAACATCTGTCCACCATCTGGATAGGTTCACAGTTGGGACCTATGCAGACAGACCACCTGCCTTGATAAAGCAACAGGTACACACCAATCCATTAAGTCCAGTAAGATAACACTCACACAATAAGACGTAATGCTCTCTGTATGCCTGTATCCCCCCATATTTTAAATATACGTGTGTTTAGGGTCAACCAAGGATGTAGGTAGGCATACTCAGTAGTGGAATTGCCCAGTTTACCTGAGACTCCTGTGCTAATGTCAACAATAAAAAGTACACAAACCCTGCAGAAGTGAGTACATCAATATGCACAGTACAACAGTCCACAAACAGTTCATGTGTCAAACGAACACTTCTCAATAACTACTTTTGTATGGCAGTCAATTACATAAGTAGAAATGAAACTACATACTCACATATATCTTGTGTAAGCATTTGTAGGGGTGCCTTAAACACTACACTGATAGCTCTGTACTGGAAGTGGCAACAGTCCGGTCTGAGTACAACATGTACATCACTGTCTACACCTCTAGCTTCAGATATAAGAAGTATACCAACCTTCTGACTGAAACAACAGTGCACACAGCAAACAAGCATGGGCCCCACTCTGGAAATCTGAAAGGGCTACACCTACAAAACCTAGCATTTTATAGCATTGGGTTGCTATGACAGTGAGTACTGCAATTACCATGCAGCAGGCTGTATGCATTTACCAAATGCTGTGCATCAATTGGTGCAGAGGTCATCACATGCACATGTGCTGATACCTATAAAAGCAGACTGTACTTGCTATCCCCACATGCAGTCATTACATTGCACCTGATACAACTACATAGAACTTGTGTCTGAGTTTTCCAGGAGTTATTACTTAATAACGCAAAAGTTTACTTGAGTAAGGATACTCTAGTCAATCATCCACCAAAAAAAATTAATTAAGTAAAAAAAAAACTTAATTAAAACAGAAATGGAATTAAGTAGAAGCTAACTCTACTTAGGCAACACCAAAAAAAAAATGTCCAAAAAAAAAAAAAAAACCAGACGGACCTGAAAGTGACAAACAGGTATGTGACAGAAATGTGATCACCAGCAAGTAGTAGATGTTTATGAAGAGTACTGTAAATACTTTGAAACATGCATATGTGGCAGCAGTAGGTATGTATGCACTAATGCCATGCATGACTACTGCCATGGACAAATTAGTGTGTAACTGTGTGCAGTGGGACATAACTGTGACATATGTAGCTCAGCATTTAATGTCAAACATTCAATCATGTCATCTATGTTCTGTACAGTACTGTGTATAATGGCTGTCTGGGGGAGTAGTGCAAACAGCTATATAAACATGGATGTAACAGAGTAACACATGCATGATTGTCATATAATGTGTAGCTTAGCATTGGCAACTGCTGTACCAGGCTAGTATAGTAATGTAGCATTAGCAGCTATAAATACTCCCTGTAATATTACTGCCATGCACATATGTGACAACTGTTCATGTTGTAGCAAGGCCCAACTGGTCATCCTTGAGGTCTACAGACGTACAACAGTGTGTACCTTGTGAGTGTATGGCACACACATATGTAGAGATAGTTATGTGTCAGATATATTAGCATCTTAACATGTGCATAGAGCAAGGTACATACTACAACTGACTGTGAAGGGTGGACATATATATATATGTTGGCGAAGGTTGTTATGTGCATATTTTCATGTAGGTTGTAGTGTGTGGCAAACAAGACAGCATACAGTGCTGGTATATGACATGCGGTGTTTAAATGCTGTGGGTATGATGTGCTAAGTTTATAGTCTTCCAGACAGGGAGTCCTGCTAAAGATACATGGCCTGAGAATACCCTCAATGCATTCTGCACAAGACTGTGCAAAATTGTTACATAACTGTATCTCTCTCAACCTTTGCATAATTGATATTCCCACCATGAAAGGTGGACTGTATATGAGCCTACATGTAAATCTCTATGTACACCAATGGATGTTTATATGTATGCTCAAGCTCAATGTTGTACATGTATTGCCATCCCTTTTGTTAAAAACCCTGTACCCATTAACTACCACATAGGTGGTAGTCTACTCCACACCAAAACAGTGATAAGAGACCACGGGACACAGGTGGACATTAGTGTCCCTTTTGACAATCACAGTGCCACACTGGTCATGTAAACCGTGTACGGTCCACATGTCATCACAAAAGGTGTGTCATACATGGAATGAGAGGTCAGTGTTCCACTCTACTCATCAGCCATAATACCCATCATAGAGTACAATGGGCATTTTGGTATGTACCTCAGAAGACATCTACAGCGACTGTAGATGCCAGGCACAAACACCACAAAGAGTATTACCAGACTCAAACAGATGCCCTAAGCAGACTGTCTTACAAAACCACAGCTACACTGTGTCGCATACTGCACACCCAGAGCCAACCTCTGCCTAACATACAGCTATACCAAACCCACAACTGTTGGACATGCTCCATGTCAACAGATCCAAATCCCTACAAGCTACACACTGTACTGATCTAAACCTTGTAATGTCAAAAAGCATAACATGCTGGAGTGGTACATGCTCATCTCAGATACATACCACACCCTGCAACTAACTACCTATCAATAGCAAAGAATGGTCCTCATTAGCAGTCGTCATGAATAATCATGATGAATGGATGTGACATAGGAAATACAACCTGGGAATCACCTCTGTGGCTCTGCATGACAAGGGCACATGAACTTAAATTACATGGGTGTTGAAGGGCAGGGTACCATATGGGTAGGTTTCTATAGGCCCTACGCCTAATAGCCTATGAGCTACCTATGACCTGATATACACACGCATGTGCATGTTGCATTAATTGCTATGTGAGGCTGACTGAGTGTGATGGTGAATGTGTAGGTGAATGTGTCAACGTTGTGTATATGTGTGATAGCCTAGTGGGTAAATGTTTATATCATGGTATGTAGTGTTCTAGCTGTGATCCCCGCAAAAGATATGTATGTTATTGCTAGGCAGCAAAAGCAGTATGGTATACGGTGTGACATAGTCCCATGGAGTTGACTGGAGTGTGCCATTATAGGCTAAAGCGGTACATGTATGCGCAGTGATTGTTGACACTAGTGAATACAAATCCTGTATGTACTGTAGTACTACCTGAAGCTGTAGGCATAAACAGCAAAGTATGGTATATATCCACATTGCTTTGAAACACTGTTTTGTTTGTTATCTGTAGTCCACACACATTACATACCTCAGGCAGAAGGTTTTGTAAGTGCTGACACACAGTACTGTATGGTACACAGGTAAAGCTTATCTGGGTTGCCATACCTTTGTGTCTTGTGGGTATGTCTGATGTGTGTGTGGGTATGCCTGTAACATGGCCTGGGTCGTATGTGTGTTACAGGATATAAGTGCATATCTAGCAACATGTATAGTGTAGTACAGCAGTATGCAACCTATATTGATGAATGTGCACATATGTTACTTAGGTGTTTGCTATCAACAAGTAGTGTGGTGTACTGGTAGTACTGTAACTGTACTTTACAATCATTTCAATGGATGACAATTTTCTGTATGCATTAGCTTCATATAAACCTCCTGTGGCTAGGTGGTGCATTGTGTCACATACAGTGTGCTATGTGCTGTTGTATAGTCTTACATACTGGTTTCACTTTGTTGCTGTGCAGAACATGGTTTAATATATAGAACATGCCAGGCACTGTCAGGCAGTTGTGGGCTAAGCACTGATGTGTGGGATTAAAACTGTGTATCTACTGACAGCCAATAGGTTGCTAAATATGTCATTTCACTGATATCTGTACTTTAGAATGTTAAGTGTGCCACAAGACTTGCTCACAATAATTGTCTTATTTTCTTCCAGGGACATGTCTCATCATCGCAACCCTGCCTGTTCCCCTGAAGAGGAGGAAGTAATCATCTCCACACTAGTACAACATCACACCCTGCTGTTCTCCAGAACCAGCCAGGACCAGCATGAGCGTACTGCACTGTGGCAGGATGTTGTCCGTCGGGTTAATGACGTAGGCATGCATAACCGGACTTATGAGCAGGTACGCCATCACTGCAGTGATTTAATCAGACATGTCCGGCAGCATGCCTCTGATGTCCGCAGACAACAGCTTGCCACAGGTGGGGGTACAGCATCACACCCTCCCCTCACCAAAGTGGAAGAGCTGCTCCTCAGCGTGGTGGCTCCTGGCCAACCACTACAACAAACATGTGTCATCATGGAGGCCGGAGTCACCCAGAAAGTTGACTGCGAGCGTGCAGGTAACATGCCATATCTGTAGACTACTGTTAGCTCAATTGTTAGAACATGCATATGTCAGCTGTGTACTGTGTATTTGGAAGATGTGGAGCCTGGTGTTGTGCAATACTGATAATTCTGAACATAATCTGTATGCCTGCGACTTTCAACCGTTGTACTACTGTAAAATTGCAAAGTCACAGCAGCAATGCCACAGTTGTTGACACTGACAAACTGTCTCATATCCTTGTAGGTCCCTCTGGTGTGACAGCAAGACAGCAGACCCATGCTGGTGAGTGTTCTACATTTCATATGGCAAATAACATATGCATGTCATCGGTGGGTTTTAGGACATTTACACATGTACAACACCTTCACATAATGCATGCTCTGCAAGTTTCCTGTGGGACTATGCACATCCCCGTAGCATGAGTGGCTGCCTGAAACACATGCTATACACAGAGCATCCCAAACCATTGTGGTACACTGTAGTGGACATTATATAGGCAGAGTCAATACACATGCACACAACATACACCACCTTGTCATATGCAGTACATGTCAATATCATACATATGGCGTATGTAGACACCTGCTGTAAGGTCAGGCTCCAGTATCCCAAATGTCATCCACACAGCACACATACTATACCTGAGGGGTAGAGGCCTATCATGGGGCATTGCAAAACTCTTCAACAAACAAGACATTCATGTTAGGCAATGCTCCCTATTGAACACCTTACATACCCATGTAACAACTGCCTGTGAAATGGTTAATGTAGCCACAGTGCAGCAGTTCAGGTACAGCAAGATAGTTGCCAGTGTGGCACACATTAGTGGCCTTGAGTGACCACATAATGCTGCCTGATGATGGCTCATGGTACTACACTATATCCAGTTACAGTAACTACAGTACAACACATAGCATTCATTGCTATACACCTGACAGCTGTGTGCATCCATCCATGGTATGTATACCTGTGAGTGATGGTGCACAGGATGTTGAAAAGCATGTAATACTTGCACAGCAATGTTGTGTCCATGTACACATTGTGTTCCAGGGTGTGGCCAATCACTGAACAACACACATGCATCAAACAGATGTATACTGTTATTAACAAGGACTCTCTACACTCACACTGCATGCTGTTGAGCAACACACATCTTGCATGCTGACACGTGTGATAGGACTCTTTGGCTTGTAATACTGTACTCCACCATCAACCACTAATGGGTATGTTCTGTATTGCTGTTGGTGTGTGTGTGTGTGTGTGTGTGTGTGTGTGTGTGTGTGTGTGTGTGTGTGTGTGTGTGTGTGTGTCTACTTTAGTGGGTAGTGTATTTGTGTGCATGTGTTCATGTGTTCATGTGTGCATGTATGCATGTGTGCATGTGTTCATGTGTGCATGTGTGCATGTGTTCATGTGTGCATGTGTGCATGTGTGCATGTGTGCATATGTGCCTGTGTTCATGTGTGCATGTGTGCTAACATCAGGTACAGATTGTAAAGTGTGTTTCCTGTCTCCCTCTCACAGGTGCTGAGGTTGTGTTGGTTGAGTGCAGCAGGGAACCTGAAGACACTGCCACAAATAGTGGAGATGATGAAACATGTGTTGTGGCACAGGCAGGTTTGACAGGGTCTGTCGTTGTTCTGCCAATCGACAGTACACAGCTTTCCACACCATCTATGCACACATTCATACTGCCAATACGTCCCTCATCACTAATGGCCTTAGCTGAGGGACAGCATACAGTAGGCATTGACCAGGATAGTGTTGTATCTATGGCACATGCAACCCCTCACAGCAGCCATACCCAGAATCCTGGGATGGTACCACATAGGCGGATGTCCAGGGGTTCTCGTGGGAGCACCGCTGGTCGTAATGCCCCTGGCAGACGTGCCTCCACAGGTCTTACAACCTCAGGTATGTTCTGGGCTGTTATGCAGGCACAGGCATGTATGGAACAGTACACCAGACAGGGACTGAGGGCGCAGAGGGCCCATAACACCGCTATCAATGACAGTATCCGTGACCTTGCGGGTGCAGTGTGTCACTACACCGAGGTCATTGATAGACGTTGGGAGGAGACATTAGATGTCCTCTGCAATGTAATGTCCATGTGCCAGGACAGTGCAGAATGGACGAGACATCGACGTGGACGTATGCCAGCAACATCATCAGCTGACACCCAAGTCACAGCCGCTCCCGTAGTGGCAGTACCAACCCCAGCAATGTTGGAGCAGGGCTGTCAATAGACCATCATAGAAAACCACGTGCACGTGGTTCTGGCCAGTCCCAGCAGGGACATGGGTCCAGTCAACATGCCTCTACCTCTGATGATAGTACCCAGTCTGGCTTAGTACCCGATACTGTCCGTTGCACCCCTGCCAGGCACAGGTACTCTGTCTGTGGCCAGAGACAGTGATCTGTACAGCCTGGCAGGTACAGTCTGTGGCTGTCCCACAACCTCCCGTATATGGCAGCCACATGGTGGAACTGTGTGCATGCAGACACTCACACATAATCCAAACACCTAGGGCTAACACATACACACACATCACATCAACAATGACCCATGCTGTACTGTTGTCCCTCACACACACACACACATACATGTCAATTGGATGGGTCAATGTCGGGCTCTGGCAAACCAACAACACACCCTGTGCATATGAAGAAACTGTGCCACCTCCTGTCATCTGTAACATTGATGCAGGAACAGGCTAACATGGTGCTGATGCACAGGGTGACTTTATAGCAGTGTAGCAATGTTAGCATGTTGTCAACAGTACAGTGTAATGATATCCCTGTAGGTATATCTGAGCAGGCATGATGCATTAAAGCTATGATAATCGATGTAGTATTGTTTACAACAGTGTTAATTCCAAAAATGTATTGTCCGCCCATGTGCCACTTGGCTGATATGTGTAGTTTTGGCAGCATGTGTTGGTGAGTGGACAGTACATGTGTAATGTGTGCAGTACAGATTTGCAGGTGTACATTTGTGAACATGGTGGAGGTGCACTGTCTGCATGTACATGCATAGTGGACACATGGGAAGGGTGACATGCTCTGTATTACATAGTGTCAAAACTTCATTGTTTCTATTGGTGGCCATTATGCATTTTAATACACATACGTTTTAACTTGGGTGCACATGTGTGTATGACATGGTTTGACACTATGCTGTGGGTGATACCGTTACTATCTGTCATTGGTTTGCATTCTGGTAGTGTACACAACCTCAACAGCCTGACCATGACCAATCGTTAGATGATATCTTGACAACTGACACACAGATGTAGGGAACTCAGTAGCATTTGGATCCGTCTGGTACTGTACTATACCAGTAGACAGTGGTATTGACCGCCACCCATTCCTGGGACCACTCCTGTCTGGCATATAGCCCTCTTAGGTACAAGCAAATACACTAGGGATATGTCCGTCCATATCTGGAAATGCATACAGTGGCCTACAATGCATTCTCCGGATAAGACACTTATCCTCCACAAGGGTATCATACAGACAGATACCCGTTGTCCAACCCATGCTGTAAAGCTGTAAGCCAAATATAGCATAGTCATCCACATTTGTTAAACATAGTTTCCAGACAGTACCACATAGGTAGTCGCCCCAAACATGTAGAACGGGTACCGATGTGTACATACAACCAAGTGTTATGTCATCTGTCCTTTGGTATTCACATTTCCATAGGTATTCTGAAGTCCCTCGGTGTATCACATAACCAATAAAGGGGTCTGTATGCATATTCACAAAGTTGTTGTACACTTATAATGAATGTCCATTATTGACAGACTTTGTTGTGTTTGAACATGTCTGAAATATACTCAAGGCATGAACCCTCACTCACACTATTCTATAGAAACTGTCATGGGTATGTGTGACACAGATGACCTAGGCCACAGATCACTACAGTGGCTGGCCTTGTCACAAACATGCATATGTGACCGAAGGTCTGAGAAGCAGCAGCACAATCTGTCATAGGTGACAGATGTATTCATGTTGAAAGCAGGCTTCACACATATAAACTAATTGAGGTCACATGTACATTTATGTATTTGCCACACAGATACCTGAAGTGTGCAATGCACATACTGTTGTTATACTGATATGTCATACAGTAGTAAAAGCTAAACACACAACACATTGACCAACAGTATCACACACACACACCCAGCAATTGCAGGATTCAAATACCTACCTATTTTATGATGCTAGACAGTTACGCATTAACACCACGTGCTATATGCTTTACTGGGGGTTTCATTTCCACTGCTATATTTGTAGGATGCTGACATCATCAGACTTGCCAAACAGGAATGTAACACTTTTAAGGTGTTTTCCTAGTCTCCAAAAAGGGCAATACTCTCAGAAGAAATCACACAGAAACATACCCCCCCCACACACACACTCAGCAATTGCAGGATTCAAACCCCTACCTAACTAGGTTATGATACTACAGAGATGCGCATTAACACGACACGCTGTATGCTTTACTGGGAGTTTTCATTTCCAATGCTATATTTGTAGGATGCTGACATCATCAGACTTGCCAAACAGGAATATAACACTTTTAAGGTGTTTTCCTAGTCTCCAAAAAGGGCAATAATCTCAGAGGGAATCACACAGAAACACACACACACTCAGCAATTGCAGGATACAAACCCCTACCTAACTATGTTATGATACTGAAGAGATACGCATTAACACGACGCGCTGTGTGCCTTACTGGGGGTTTTCATTTACACTGCTATATTTGTGGGATGCTGACATCATCACACTAGACATGGTAATGTGTGTGCACTTAGATTTATGCAATCCCAGGACTGAGACATGGGGGACAGCAGGTGTTACCAGCTTGAACAGGACTCCACAAATCTTACCTTGTGTGATCTATCAGTGGCCCAGTTGCCAGTCCATCCGATGACAATACATAGTTAGCCACAGATTATTGATTTTGTGGATACGACATGTGTCTGGGATGTTGGAAAAGGCCTATTCAAAGTGTATGTGGGACGTGTGTAGCTCATTTCATTCATGTATGTCCTGGGTGGCTGCCTTGCAAACAGTCTAGCAGGTTTGGGAAACATAATCTGCCCATGACCAGTCCAACGTTGGTAGGGTTGTGTGTTTATAGGCTTCCAATAGCTCTGTTTCTGACTTCAATCCTGATGGACTCCATGGCCTTGCAGATCAGACTTCATTGGCTTATAAGACTATAGTTCCCATGGTCTGTTGTGCAGCAACACTTGTGTAGTGTGCCATATGTTGCTGTAATCCATTCAACAGTTTCATATCCTGTAGAGAGGGTGAGGCTCAACAGACTGTTCAGGTGCAGGCTCTGTTTGTTCTGCAGTTCACTTATGAAACATATAAGGGCACAATGTAATCCAATTGATGCCATGTTTTCAGCTTTGGAGGGAGCTGTTTACCCATTCTACATGTGATATCTTATGGTATGATGATAGGGACTTTTGTCAGTGGGAGGTGGGTATGTATGTATGGGCCTGTAAAAAACAAGTAATCTCCATGGTATCCTCGAAGTCTCAAAACAACCCACTAAAGTGTAGTGGGTCTAAAAACAAAACAGTGTAAGAAACTTCTCTGTGTGGAAGATTTTCATTCCATATATTTCTAGTTAATCAGACTGTAGTAGAGCGTAACTCAAAGTCAAAAAGTAATAAGAATATATTAGCATTCTAAGTGTTCAGTAGCCTCAGTAACCAAAGGATTTTCGACTGGAAACAGACTGCCTGCCTTGCTTGGATTACTTTCGAATACTTAGTAGTGCTGTAGAATTATATATTTTCTATTATTACTTTTTGACTTGATGAGTTTACGTTAACTACTTCTACTACTATTGTCTGATCTGATTAATATACAGTGATTAACTAGAAATATATGGACTGAAAATCTTCCACACAGAGAAGTTTCTTACACTGTTATGTATGGGCCTGTCTGACAGGATGTTGGCATTGTCTGTCATTTACAGTTGGCCCTGACTCAGGACATATATGAGTGTACATTGCTATTTATGACATAGCTGAGGGTAGTGTCATGGTTCTGTATGGACTCCTTCGCAGATAATCTTTCCATGACCTGGATTGGATAGTGTTTGCAGTGCACATTGTTTATTGATGATACTGATTTTGGGTTTTTTTTTTCTTTGCTTTTCAACTTTCTATGACCAACCTAAGTATCTGTAGAACATATTTGATTATGACAGGGTTCCAATATATTATGTATGTGTCTGTTGTCATATCACTGTGTGCACAAGTCAAGATTGGTGAATTGTGAGAGGTTCCTGGGTTAACACATGCAACTGCCTGATATGTGTGGCCCACTGCTGTACTCACACATGGCCTAAGTGTGTGAGCATGCCCAGTTTGGCCTTTTAGTATGTTGTTGCCTGACATCTGCCTCATTTATTCATGTGTGTGAGCATGCCCAGTGTGACCTTTCAGTATATTGCTATGTGAAGTCCACTACATTTGTTGACGTGTGTGAACACACCCAATATTAACATTTATGCTATACGTGTGTTGTAAATCGAGTTGTATTTTTAATGCAGGGCTCACCTTTGTGTCATAACTCTACAGGAATTATGCTGTGCCTGCGGGGTTTCCAGGAGACACTTTGCATAGACTTATCAACATTTATTCCTACAGGCTGACCAGTGAAATACTGTCATGGTTTAGTGGTTCAGTACTGTGACTATAATGCACAGTATCCTGGGTTCGAGGACTGTCACTGCTTCATATTTTCATACTGGGCAGACCAGACTGCTTAAGGAACAGTAAAGCAAATATGACCATGTTTACCTGCTTTTGCCCAACTTTGACCAAACTTGCACAACATTGCTCAATGTTAACCAACATTGCTGAACGCTGCCCAATATTGCTCAACATTGCCCAAAGTTGTGCTACTTAGTGTGTGCAATTTTGTTTACATATACTAAATAGTGGTAAAAGCTGTTTAGCACTGCTTTATATTGCTTAAAACATGGCAATCATGCCTCAGGTGGTGCTGTAGGGCTGCCTATGTCGGATGCACATATTACACTCCCTATACATGTTTGAAAACAGGTAGTGTCAAGTTAGGCATCCCTTTTACTATATGTGCGAGTCAGAGAGAGGTATCATTTCCAGGGTTCCTACTGAGCCAGTGTATATGCTATGTGTTGCCTCTTTGTCAAGGCCAAAGCATACTGGGCACGCCTCCTTCTGCCTACTGGGGCAGGCTCAGGTTGTTCCTCCTCCGAGTCACGCCCTGCCTGTGATGGCCTTGGCAATGGTAGGGGGCTGTTTGGCCCAGCCCTATGCTGCTCCTGCTGCAGCTGTTATCGCAGGATCATATTATGTAGCATAGCACATACCATGACTATTTGGGTACATGTAGTTGGTGAGTACTGCAAGGCTCCACCAGATGTGTCCAGGCACCGGAACCGTGACTTGAGCAGCCCAAACACATGCTCGATTACATTTCATGTTTGTGCGTGTGCCTCATTATGGCATTCCTGTTCAGGTGTGTGTGCATTTCTGATGGGTGTCATCAGCCACGGCTCCAGTGCATATCCAGCATCCCCCACTAGGTGACCATGAGGGATGTCCCCACTGGCAAATGTTTGGTACAGCTGTGTCAGATGCCAGATATGGGAATCATGGTAGCTTCCAGGGCAGCCAACACACACATTCATTATTATGTCCTGGGCATCACACACGACCTGGCAGTTGATGGAGGGGAAACCCTTGCAGTTATAGTAGACCCTACCCCGCTCACCAGCTGGTGCTTTGATGCGTATGTGCGTGCAGTCTATTGCACCCACTACCTCAGGGTATTCCGCTATTTGCTGGAAAAGACGCATATTGCTGGCCAATACCTCATGGGAATTGGGGAAATATACATGATCACCGACATGTGCTGCCATGGCATTCAGGAACTGGTGCAGTACCCTGGATGTTGATGCCTGTGAAATCCCCATCATATCACCAGTTGGTCTCTGGAAGGTACCTGTTGCTAGTATTCTTAGGCCAACACATACCTTGGTTTCCACTGGGATGGGTTCCCCTCTGTTGGTTCTGTGTGTGAGGTGTGGCCTGCACAGCTCAACAATTTGCTGCATGAGGTCTCTGTCCACTCTATAGCACTCCACTACCTTCAGCTCATCTAGCTCCTGGTAGGTTACCCTGGGCATGTACACTCTTCTCCGTCTCCTCACTGTGGGTTGCTCAGCAGCATTCGCATTGTCACCACCCTCAGCATGTTGCATATGTCGCCTTATAACAGCAATGGCAGCCCCTAACATTTCTTTGTCTCAGTAAAGCTTTTTCAGTTTTCACTTCTATTAGCTTACTGCAGTGTTGCAGTGTCTCTGAGAAAAACATAGTGGAAAGTTGTTTGCAGAGTTTTAAGTGCTGGGCTGGGCTGGGCTAGTGTACTGCCTGTGTAACTGGCTGATTCTGATTGTTTTCACCTGCTAGCTGTGCTACTTCTCCTTGGCTAACTTCCTACTATTTGTTGTGCTTCCTTTTCCCTTTCTGTTTCCACAGGGGGCAGCGGCGTGCAAACACACGCACACCAGCTCACACGTGTGCTCACATGCTTACATGGCCTAACACTTGCTGACTCCGGCCTAAACGTGCGCACACAGGTGCAAACGCGCTTACACAGGTTTCAACAACCTTACACTTGCTAACTCCAGCTTAAACCCGCGCACACGCATGCACACAGTCTTACTCGGTTTTACAGGCATGCACACGCGCACATACACGTTGCAGGCACTTCTACAAGAAATGTTAGTGTTGTTCACGGCATACACCTTCTATTTCTTGCCTTTAGCTGGGGTACCTGTTGACACGCCTCTTCCAGTGATGGGTAACTGACAGCAAACACATGCCACTCTGCTCCAATGAGCTTACATTCTTTCATACATACCCCCCTCATAATGTCACCTATCTTATACTCTGATACTCCCCTTATCCTACTCTTACACTCCACGGACTTTGCTCATTTGCCATGTGAAATTGGGATTCACTATCCTTACCCTCATTTGCATAATATTGCCTACTAATGCTTGGTTACATCTCTTAGACTGAGCTTCCCCCCTTAGCAACCTCTACTCAGTAGCCATGTTGTCTTCAGCCTGCCATTCACTTGCATGGCAGATGTATATTTATCATAAAATGCCTATTTTTGGCTTTTAATTATTTTTTTTGGGTTTTTTACAGCGCAGCGCATTTGCGCGATGCTGCGCTACTCTTAAACTTTGGAGATCGAGGTAAAAAAAATTTTTTTTTTTTTTGCAACGGGTAGAATTGCCAATGGCCATATATTTGGCCACTGGCATGCTTCCTCAACTGGATGCATCCTTTATTTGGAGCTGTCATGGTTCCATTTTGCTATTTGCAGAACGGTACTCAGTCGACAACCGAGTACATTTCTGCACATAACACTACTCTTACTCGGACAGGTTAGGGTTTCCTGGATCGCAAATGTACCTCATTTGCATAACTTTCTGCAGCAAATGAGGTAATTTGCATATCCTAGCCCTGTCCGTGTAAGAGGAGTTTTAGGAGCTCTCTTGCACGCCCCTGCCGGCTGTTCCTGGATCGCTTGGCAGACATGTTGGCTGCATAGAGTCTCACTCTACTCTTAGACTCCGTGCAAGCGTTTTTGAATCTGGCACATTGAGTAGATTCTGGATATAACTTCCCTCATCCACTTGTTATATGTGATGGACAACCATACAGGCAGATACAGGGAAAGTCATCCGGTGACTGACTCCACAGTAAGACAGTCTGGCAACCACTCAGGGTGTATACTGATGGGATCCTTGAAAGGATCCACTGAACCCCTGCAGATGCAGGTCACCTGTTTCTAGGAATCCAGTTAGAAGTGAAGTCCCCCTACAGCAGGATCCTATGTCATACTGTTGCCTGTGCTGGGGCTGTTAGGACTTTCAGAACATACATTTGGTGGCTTTTTGGTTTCTTTGAAAGGACTGTTGTGAGACCAAAAACTTCACCTAAACACGAGTGAGCATTTTGACATCTTGCTCACACTGCAACAGTTAGTCTTTCACCTTCTGCCCAAACAAGGAGGTTCTGTCAAAGGCAGCATTGATGAACACTGCTCCATAAAGTCAGTGAGCTGTTGCAGTATTCATCACTAAAGGGATCCATTGCCTAGGCCAGCCTTAAGTCCGGCCAGTATACCAAAGCCTTAAGTTGTTATAGGGATGTCGTTTGTCACATGTATGCTACCCACTCACAGCGTAGGACATAAAGGTACCTCAGAACTGAAGAGTCCAAGGAAAAGAGAAGAACATGTGCATCCAGAACGCAAAAAGGGAGAAAATAATAAGGGGAGGAGGAAGTGAGGGAATACTTCAACAATAAAGAGAAAGATATCTACTGTTATGGTAAGAATTTACACAACTGTACTATGTCCTTCCATATCACTGTTGCAGTATTCATCACTAAAGAGAGTACAAAAGCTGAAGAGGAAAGATGGCAGGAGGAAGGCCCTGAAGAACTCTCCACAAATCTATGCAGGATAGCTCTGGCAATGGCAGCTCTTGCCCTATAAACAAAGTTCAATTTGTAATGCTTAGTTAAAGAATGGGTAGAGGACCAATTAGCAGCCTCAAGGATGGAACTGGTATCCAAGCCTTTGAAAAAATCACCAGAGGAAGCCAGAGCCCTGGTAGAATGAGCCCTCACAGAGGCAGAAATGCTTTTTCCATGAAAGGAATAAAAAAAGAAATGGCCTTACAGATCTGTGAAGAAATGGCTTGCTTAGAAACAGCTAAACCAAGAGATCTAGGCTGAAAAGAAACAAAAAAGTTGCTCAGACTTGCAAATGGCCTTAGTCTTATACAAATAACACCTTAGCTGTCTATGCAAATCCAAGGTGTGAAGAACCTTCTCAATGGCAAACTGCAGAGAAGGGAAAAAAGTGGGCAAATTGAGTGATTAAGAGACAATTCATTAACCACCTTGTGCATAAAAGAAGGATTAGCATGAAGAAACACCCTGTCCCTATGAAAAACTAAAAAAGGAGGAACAGCCATAAGGGCCTGAAGGTCAGACATCATTCTAGCTGAAATAAGGGCTAAAAGAAGAACAGTCTTCAAAGAGCAACAGTCCAAGGAAAAGAGAAGAGCATGTGCATCCATAAAGGAAAAAATGGAGAAAAGCATAGGGGGAGGAGGGAGCGAGCTAATACTGCAAAAGTGAAGAGAAGAATATCTACTGTTATGTTAAGATTTTACACAACAGTGCTATGTCTTCCATATCACTGTTGCAATATTCATCACTAAAGAGACGGAGTACAAAAGTTCAAGAGGAAAGATGGAGGAGGAAGGCCCTGAAGAACCCTCCAGAAAACCAAGCAGGATAGCTCTGGTAAAGCCAGCCCTTGCAATGGAAACAAATTTCAATTTGTAATGCTTAGTGAAAGTATGGACAGAGGACCAAGTAGCAGCCTCAAGAATAGAACTGGTATCCAAGCCTTTAAAAAAGGCACCAGAGGAAGCCATGGTCCTGGTAGAATAAACAGCAAAATGTAGGCAAACTAATAGATTGACTCAGAGACAATTCATTAAGCACCTTGTGCATAAAAGAAGGATTCATATGAAAAACACCCTGACCCTATGAAAAACTAAAAAAAGGAGGAACAGCTATAAGAACTTGAAGCTCAGACACCCTTCTAGCTAAATGTAAGGGCCAGAAGAAGAACAGTCTTCCATGAACAATGCTGCAAGAAGGCTGAAACTGCAGGCTCAAAAGGAGCCTGAGTTAATTTTTCAAAAACAAAATGAAGGTCCCAGGCAGGAGGAATATGCTTCCTGGGAGCTGAATATGAAGGACACCTTTAAGAAATAGTTAGACCCCAAACCTAGAGACCAAAGGAGAAGTCAAAGACAGACAAGCAGAAATTGCTGAAAAGTGAGCTTTAACTGAAGAATAAGCCAACCCAGCATGCAACTATTTACACAAATAAGAAAGGACCAGAGGAACCTCACAGAAAACTGATCCTGGCTATGAGGAAAGCACCACACAGAAAATCTCTTCCATTTGGATGAATAAGATTTCCTGGTAGTGGGTTTCCTGGCCTCCTGCAGAACCTGGAGCACACCCTCAGAAAAAGGTGCCTAAAATGGATCAGAACCCTATCACCCAAAGTATCAGTTGAAGAGTGGACAAGTGAGGATGAATGAGAGACCCCTTGTCTTGTGTGAGTAGGTGAGTAGGTCTACCCTATCAATTAACTTTGGTGATTGACCTTGGCTAGGTGCAGAAGAAGAGGGAATCAATGCTGTCTTGGCCAAAAGGGAGTCACCAACAAGACTTTGGGAGAGTCTTTTTACAGAACCCTCAGTATAAGAGGAAGGGGAGTGAAGGCATAAAGAAACATTCACTTCCAAGAAAAAGACAGGGCATCCACCTTCCATGCAGGAGGACAGGGAACTCTGGTGCAAAACAGAGGAAGTTGTCTGTTCAGATGGGAGGCAAAAAGATCTACTTGAGGGGTACACCATTGGTGGACATTGTCTGGAAAGCACAGTTGTGTACACTTATCATAAATGTAGATGTTTGAGTGTATTCACTGTTGCAGTCATCACCTGTGGGTTATCCCTGCTGGGCAGCCCCCAACTGGCCCGAATACCAGAGTAAAGGATTTCCCTCCTGTGTCAGTTGCAGGTTGCCAGAGACTGATGTCTGGTCATCAGTGCTATAAAGAGAGGCAGACAACGCCATTATATCAGTTTTTCTTGCCCCCAAACCCTAGGAGCCCTTCCAAGAAAGCCTGAAGAAGGCCAACCTGGGTAAGGCCATAAGACAGATGGAGAAGAGAAAGGGGAAAAGGTGGCAGGGAAACAGGACTGCAACAGTGAATATACTTGGACATCTACATTTATGGTAAGTGTACACAACTGTGCTATGTTCTTCATGTTTCACTGTTGCAGTCATCACTTGTGGGAAGATTCCCAAAGCTGAAAGGTAGGGTGGTAGGAATGCAGTGAATGAGCTGTAGAATAAGCTTGTATTGCTTTAAATGGAAGCTACAATGCCCTGCAGGACTGCTTAAGCAAAGCCTGCCCTGGATTTGGAAAAAGTAGCCAGCTGGTAGTGTTTTGTGAAGGTGTGGACAAATGTCCAGGTGGCAGCTTTTAAAATGTCCCTGTTAGGGACACCTCTGAGGAAGTCAATGGAAGTTGATACTGCCCTGGTAGAATGGGTTCTGACTGATTTGGGAGGTACCTTTCCATGAAAAGAGGAGCAGAAATGGATGCAGTGTGATATCCATTTGGAAATGGTCTGTTTGGATATAGGTTCTCCTCTGCCCAGGGGCAAAGCTGACCAGCAGTTGGACAGTCTTTCTGAGAAACTTGGTTCCATCTTGGTAGTATCTAACCTGCCTGTGCATGTATAAAGTATGGAGAATTCTTTCTCCCCTATTTTGTGGGTTTGGAAAGAAGGTAGGCAGATGGATGGCCTGATAAAGAGCCATGTCAGATATCACCTTAGGCATAAAGGAGGGGTTGGTCCTAAGGGATACCCTGTCTGGATGGAAAAATAATGAAAGGTTCAATGGCCATGAGAGCCTGTAGTTTGGAAACTCTTTTAGCTGAGGTTATGGCCATCAGGAAGGGAGTCTTCCAAGACAGGTGCTTTATTTCTGCTGAGGCAGCTGGTTCAAAAGGAGGTAAGGTCAATTTTTTGGGACAAAGTTCAAATCCCACGCTGGGGTGGGTGGCCTCCTAGGAGGTCTAATGTGTGATACCCCTCTAAGGAATTGGTTTAATGGGATGGGAGAACAGAGGTTGCTCTGTTGGGGAATGAGCAGAGATAACTGAGGCATGGATTTTGATAGAGTAGTAAGACAATCCCCTTTTGCACGAGCTCCACTAGGTAGTCCAGAACCAAGGTTAGGCAAGCATGGGTGCTGTTTTCACTCTTATTTTGGCACCATGCAGTGAATCTTTTCCATTTAGCAAAATATGATTTTCTGGTACTGGGCCTTCTGGCCTCTTTAATGATATCCATTATCTGTTTACTCAGTAATGGCCTGTTATCCACCTCTTGGGTATAAGCCATGTGGATAGGCTGAGTGTGTGAAGACTTGGGTGGAGTACTGACCCTTTCTTTTGGGTTAGCAGCTTTTCTGTGAGAGGTAGGCTGATGGGTAATTCCTTGGTTAGGCTGAGGAGTAAGGGGTACCTGTGCTGTCTGGGCCAGTTTTGGGCAATGAGGATAGTCCTTGGCCCTTCCTCTCTGATCTTTAGAAGTACCCTGGAAATCAGTGGTAAGGGAGGGATAGCATACAAAAACAGGTTGCACCAGTGAAAGGAGACAGCATCCACCTTGCATGCTCATGGATGGAATTCCCTGGAGCAGAACCTGTTTAGCTGCCTATTTTGAAAGGTTGCAAAGAGGTCTACCTCTGGTAATCCCCAGAGGTGTGTGATGTAGAGTGTAGCTGCCACTTGTATGGGTTCAGGACACTCCTGCTGAGGTGGTCTGCCAGGGTGTTGTGCTCCCCTGGAATGTACTGGGCTATCAGATGCAGACCCATCATTGAAGCTGTCTGCCAGATAAGCATAGCTAGGTGGCATAAGGGGTAAGAGTGTGTTCCCCCTTGTTTGCTGATGTACCACATGGATGTGGTGTTGTTGGTTTTAATCAGGATGACACCTGGTCTGAGGTGGCTCTTGAATGCCAGCAATTCCTTCAGGTTGATGTGGAGGGCAAAGTGTCTCTGATCCCAGGTGCCCTGAGTACACATATCTCCTAGATGAGTCCCCAGGCTGTGTCTGCGGCGTCGGTGGTGATGGTCTGGGCTTGTGGAATGGTGATGAAGGGTAGCCACCTGTTCTGGGTACAAGTTTCTGACCACTATAAAAATTGCTTCCTTAAGCAGGGGATCAGAGGCAGCTGGTGTTCCAGTGACTGGGAATGCTGGCTCCATAGGTTCTTGAGATACCATTGTAGTTTTCTCATGTACAACATGGCTAAAGGCACCAGAAGGATCCAGGAAGCCATGTATCCAAGCGCTTGCAGGAACTTCCTTGCTGTGAAATGTGTCCTGAGAACTAGATTAGAAAAGTAGAATGGGAGAAAGCTGTGCTTCTCTTCACAGAGGAAGGCTCTTTGGGCAGTTGTGTCCAGGAGAACTAGAAAGGTTATCTGCCTTGTGGGTTGGAAATGGGATTTTTTTGTGTTGATGGTAAATAACAGAGAGGTTAATAGAGTTTGGACAAAGGGACGGTCTTGCTGGAGTTTTTCCTTGGTGTCGCCTGAATGAGGTAGTCGTCCAGACAGGGGTAAAGCTGGATGTTTTTCTGTCAGCAAAAGGCAATGACAGGGGCCAAGCACTTGGTGAAGAATCTGGGAGCAGTAGATAAGCCAAAGGGCAGAGCAGAGAATTGGAATTGTTCTGAGCCTGCTCTGAAACGTAGGTAACTCTTGCAGGACTCCCTGATGGGGATATGGAGGTAGGCGTCTTTGAGATCTAGGGTCACTAGCCAGGCATCTGGAGCCAACATAGGTAATAGGTTTTGAAGGGTCAGCATTTTGAATTTTGGCACTTGGAGGGACAGATTTAATGTGGATATGTCTAGAATGGGGAACCAGGTGCCCTCTTTTCTGGGTACCATGAACAGCCTTGAGTAGAAAACTTTTCCTGCTTGTTCTTCTGGCACAGGTTCCACTGAGCCATGAGCACAGAGTTTTTGAATTTGGCAGATGACCTCTGCTCTTTAGTTTGCGGGTAAGTCTGGGAATCCTGAAAATTTTAGGCTTTCTTTGAAAATGAATCTGTACCCCTTTGAAATGATGTTTAGTACCCGTCGATCTGTGGTGATGGTTTGCCACTTGTCTAAGAATAGGAACAGCCTTCCTCCTTGCCTGGTAGGGGTGGTGGAGGAGCAGAGGGGAGAGGGGGAGTCACTGTAGGTCCTTGGAATGGGGAGTGGATTTAGAACTCCCATGCCTAGGCATAGTAAAGGACTACTGCCTGGGCTTTTGCTGGCTTTGCTGCTGATGTCTGGCGGGCCTACCTCTGTGCCTTCTCCTAGGCAAAGCTTTGGGTTGGGGAGGAAAGGGCCAGTGTTTTGTTGGAAAGTTCCTGCTGAATCTGGGAGGCTGTACTTGCAGGAAGTCTTTGACTGTCTGCATAGACTTAGACTTGTCCTCCATTTTTTTAATGATTTCCTCTGCTTTTGGGCAGAACAGTAGTTCCCTATCCAAGGGGGCATCCAAAAGCTTAGATTTTACCTGGTCAAGCAAAGGCTGCTCTCAGCCATGCATGCCTTCTGATGACTGATCCTGAAACTGCAGCTTGGCTAGAGGCTTCTAAAGCATCCAATCCACAGTGCAGGGAATGCTTTGCCACTTGAGAGCTGGAGTGGATCAAATCTCCTAGTTCTCTGGTAGTATTACTCTCTGGTAAGGTGGAACTTTTTCGCTTTATTAATTTCAGCATGTTTTGTTGAAATTTGAGCATGTAAAATTGGCAACTGAGGGCTGTAGTGGTTAAGGTAGTCGAAGTGTAGACCTTTTTGCCCCATCGGTCCAAGGCTCTGCTCTCCTTGTCAGAGGTATTGGGTTTTTGGAGGAGCTGGTCCTAGCCCCTTTGGGTCCCTGGGTAATGACTTCTGGGTCAGCTGCAGGGTTCTTAAACAGAGACCAGTGACAGTCAGGTTTTCTGGGTGCAGGGGGTAGGGCATAAGGGGTGATGCCAGATTCCAGGAGGGCATTTTCCACCACATCCATGATGGGTGGAATGGCTAAGCGCTTGTGTTGAGGCAAGTCTAGGAACTCCCTCAGTCTCTTCTTTGATTGGGGGTAGTCCTGGGCCTCGCACTGGAAATGCTCCCTGAGTGAATTTAAGGTTTCCCCAAAGGAAAGGTCCTCGGGGTGGGGGGCTAAAGGAATGGATTCCTCAGCATCTGAATCATCAAAGGCTGCCAGGGGCTGTTGTTCATTGTCTGAGTCTAGAAATTCAGAGTCCTCAGACTGTGACTCTGAAAGCACTTCAGGTGAATGATCCATTTTTCTTTTGGCTGGGGTAGATGGAATAGACTGGTTACCCCTGATGAGTATAATTAAATTTTCAGCCATTCTGAGTAACTGTTGAGAATGGGCAGGTTGGGTGGGGAGGAAACTGGTAACTGGACACCGAAAAAGGGGCTCTTCAAGGAGTGGCCTTGCTCTTAGGCATCAGAGATTGATGGGTCTAGTGGTTTTTGCTGGTGGTGTGGCCATTGGTCTAGGCCTGGCGTCAGTCACCCGAAAAACCTCCTTGGAAGCCAGTGCCTGCAAAGCGACTCTGGACCCAACTGAGGTGCTGGCAACTGTCAAAATGGTCAAAGGAGCCTGATCTGGTGGCATACTGGACTCCAGAAGGGTCTTGGTAGAGGCCTGCAATGGCTCTACAGCTGTCATCAGTGGCTGCGACTGCAGGTCACTGAGTTCCACTGAACTAGTGGAAGGAAGGCTGGCTGACTTCTGATTTGTATCGTCTGTGGGTCTAACCAATCTGTCTCTCTCCTTATCTTTTCTCTTTTTGGGAATTTTGATATTCGATTGACCGACGGATGCCATTTCTCATGAGTAGCTAACCTCCCTGAAATGCCTAGCTACAAAGTCAGCTCTTCTATGGATGGTCCTAGCATTAAATAAGGCACGGAACTGAAAAACGGGGATGTCATGGTATGGGCCTAGACAAATTACACACAGATTATGAAAGTCTTGGTGTGCTATTTGTTTTCCACAACGGAGACAGCTATTTACTTTTTCGGACATCGGTTAAGTGCAAGAAAAAGGATCCCAAGTGGGGCACTTAGCTTTAGTAGTAATCTCACTCACTCTGGCAATGGGCAACTGATGCACTTGCAAACAGCTTCTGCTTCGGGCCCCACAGCAAGAAAGACTGATGTAATGCTGACGGCTGCCTCTCTTTATAGCACTGATGACCTGACATCAGTCTCGGGTGACCTGCAGCCGATGCAGGAGGGAAATCCTTTACTCTGGTATTCAGCTCGGCCAAGGACAACCCAGCAGGCATAACCCACAGGAGATGACTGAAACAGTGAAACATGAACATACACATCTCTGTGAAGCATCCACCAGTCAGTCTGTGTTACAGACCTGTTCAGACTATGTTTTGCTCTGAGGGAATACAAATTGCCCGAAGAGTGACCTGATACTGGACAGCTAGATCCCAAACTTGAAGAGCTAATCTGCATAGGAGGTAACACCATGCCCCCTCTTGCTTGCTGATGTACCACATTACTATGGTATTGTCTGTAAAGATCTTGAGAGGACCTGGGAGAAACAAAGAATGGAAGGCCTGGGAAGCAAGAAGGAGTGCTTTCATTTCCCTGCCATTTACATAGTCTGCCCTCTGATGAACTGACCAAAGGCCCTGAACCTTCAGAGGACCAAAGGAATCTTCCCATCCCATGTCTGAGGCATCTCAAAACAGTTCCTGAGAAGGAAGTGGTGGCTGAAAAGGATGCTCCGGACTGAGAGACAGCTGTTGAATCCAGCACCGAAGCTCTAACTTGAGGCATGGAAGAAGAGAAAAGTACAGTTGTGTACACTTACCATAAATGTAGATGTCCGAGTGTATTCACTGTTGCAGTCATTACATTTGGGTAATCCTGCTGGCAGGTTGCCCTCAGTCGGCCTGAATTCCAATGTCCTGGGTCCTGCGTCGGCTGCTGTCACCCCTTCCCTGATGTCAGGCTGTCAGGGGTATAAAAGAAGCAGCCAACGCCATTTTCTTTAGTTTTTCCTGCCCCAGATGTCAGGTGCCCCCTAAAAGGGTTGCCAAAATTTATATATATGTATATATATATATATATATATATATATATATATATATATATATATATATATATAATTACATGCACCAATATAAACTTTACCTTCATCTACAAGCAAATACACCACATAGGTTGTATAAATCAGAGAAAGAAAGATAGGTTCCATCAGAAGAAAAGGTGGATGGTGGGTAGGTAACCTGACTGCAGCAGTGAATACACTCGAACATCTACATTTATGGTAAGTGCACACAACTGTACTATGTTCTTTGTGTTTCACTGTTGCAGTCATTACATTTAGGTAGAGTCCCAAAGCTATGGTTGGGAGGCTGGAGCTAAACAGCATTAGGAGTGGCTATGAGGCCCTGCAGAACTGCAGTGGCAAAGCCTGCCCTGGATTTAGAGTAGAGTGGCAGATTATAGTGCTTTGTAAAGGTGTGCACTGAACTCCAAGTTGCAGCCTCTAAAATGTCCTTGGTAGGTACTCCCCTGAGAAAGGCTGCTGAAGTGGCTGCAGCTCTGGTTGAATGTGGCCTAATGCCCTTAGGCACTGGCTTGCCATGGTGTACATAGCAGAAACGAATGCAGTGGCCTATCCACTTTGAAATAGTCCGCTTTGAGATAGCCTTTCCTTGTGATCCTGCAGCATATGTCACTAGTAATTGCTCTGTCTTTCTGAAAACTTTGGTTCTGTCCAAGTAGAATCTAAGCTGTCTGTGTACATCCAAAGAATGCAGAATTCTCTCCCCCTTGTTCTGTGGATTTGGATAAAAAAGTTGGCAGGTGAATAGTTTGGTTAAGAGCCACACTGGACACCACCTTAGGCATAAATGTTGGGTTTGTCCTCAGAGAGACCCTGTCTGGATAAAAAATGAGAAAAGGTTCTACAGCCATGAGTGCCTGTAGCTCTGAAACTCGTCTTGCAGAAGTTATTGCTAGGAGCAGAGCTGCTTTCCAAGATAAAAACTTTATATCACCTTGTATATTATATCACCTTTATATTACCTTGTAAAAATCTGTTAACCAGTTTACTGTGTAATTTAATTTAATCCTGACTTGTTCTCAGGATTAACTGTAACCTGTGGAACTTGTTTAACTTGCTTACTTATGTAATCTCTGTAAATAGTCTGTTTGTAATATGTAATGCTGGTATTATGTAATGCTGTATCTGTTTACCCTTGGAGCTTTTCTCCCCAGGCCTCCACTGAAAATGGACATGCATCCAGTCGGACTATCCCGGTCAACAAATGTAAAATAAAAATAAAAATAAAATATCAGCAGTAGCAGCTGGCTCAAAAGGAGGCAGGGTGAGTTTTTCCAAGACATAGTTGAGGTCCCATGCAGGCACTGGTGATCTCCTTGGAGGCCTTAATTTTTTGGCCCCTCTGAGGTACTGCTTTAATATGGGATGAGAAAAGATTGGTGGCTCTACATTGTAATGAGCCGAAATGGTTGAGGCATGAATTTTAATAGATGAAAAAGATAGGCCTTTGTCCAGCATCTCAGTTAAGTATTGCAAAATCTGAGGAATATTTGGCACAGCTGTATCAGTTCCTTGTGCCTGGTTCCAAGCACAGAATCTCTTCCATTTTCCAGCATACGATTTTCTAGTACTAGGCCTTCTGGCTTCCAAAATGACATCCATCACAGCTTTACTGAGAGGTGTGTTTTGTATGATTACATTATCCACCATGCTGCCAGGTTTAAAGTCCTGAGTTGGCTGTGCAGGATCTGATTGTTTTGCTGGGACAGTAGATGAGGTATTTGAGGTAAGGTCCAAGCTGGGCATTGAGACAAGTTTCTTAGTATTGGATACCAGTACTGGTGGGGCCAGCCTGGGGCAATCAGTATCATCTTTTACTTCTCCTGTCTGACCTTTAGTAGTACTTTGGGGAGGAGAGGCAGAGGAGGAAAGGCATATACTGATAGGTTTTTCCAGCTGAAAGATAGGGCATCCACTTTCCATGCTTGTCTGTGATAAATCCTTGTGCAGAATCTTTTTAATTGGTAGTTGTGAGGGGAGGCAAATAGATATATGTCCGGGCATCCCCATTTCCTTGTTATCATGTTGAAGACTTGTGGATCTAGCTGCCACTCATGGGAATCCATCAGGTTTCTGCTTAGTTCGTCTGCCAGAGTATTTTTCCTTCCTGGCAGGAATTGTGCCTCCATATGTACTTGGTAAGTCAATGCTGTGTCCCACAAAGTCATGGCCAGTGTGCAAAAGGGGTAAGAATGTGTGCCCCCCTGCTTGTTTATATACCACATGACCATGGTGTTGTCTGTCTTTATCAGTAGTTGTCCTGGATGACGTAGGTCATTGAAGGCTGTCAGGGCATTTTGAACAAGTAGCATCTCTTTTTGATTTATATGTAGATGCATTTGGTTTGAGGTCCATGTGCCCTGAATGCATCTTCCTGCCATGTGGGCCCCCCAGGCATAATCTGATGCATCCGTTGTTAGTGTCTGCCTGGCCGGGGGTAATGTGAATGGCTGTCCCTTGTTTTGTTGACAAGCCTTCTCCCACCATTGAAACTCCTGTTGCAGGCAGGGAATGAGAATAATCATAGTTTCCCGGCTGTGGCAATGTTGAGTCCAAACACTTTTTAGGTACCATTGAAGTTTCCTCATAGGCAGTCTTGCATATAGAATTAGTAGGATGCAGGATGCCATGAAGCCCAAAGCCTGCAGAATTTTTCTTGCAGATAACTGGGCCTTTGTTGTCAACATTTTGAAATAGGTAGTCAGTTGCCTTTGTTTGTCTGGCATGAGATAAGCCATCTGGGCAGTTGTATTTAAGCTTGCACCCAGGAATGTTATCTCTTGTGAGGGTACTAGTTTTGATTTCTTTTCATTGACTGTGTACCCTAGGCATGTTAGAAGTCTTTTCAGAAACGCCAGATGCTGTAGAAGAATGTCCTTGTTCTCTTGCTTGAATTAGACAGCCGTCCAAGTAAGTATATATTTGTATTCCTCTTTGTCTGCAGAATGCAATTACTGGTGCCAGGCACTTTGTAAAGACCCTGGGCGCAGTAGATAAGCCAAAGGGCAGTGCAGAGAATTGGTAATGCATTGAGCCAGCCTTGAATCTGAGGTATCTTCTGCATATTTGTCTGATTGGGACATGCAGGTATGCCTCTTTTAGGTCTAAAGTCACAAGCCAAGCGTTCTTGCCCAGCATGGGCAGAAGCTGCTGCAAAGTCAACATCTTGAATTTTGGTATATCCAGGAATGTGTTCAGAATAGATAGGTCCAGTATTGGCCTCCAAGCCTTGTCCTTTCTGGGTACCAAGAACAGTCTTGAGTAAAATCCTTGTCCCTGCTCTTGCTCTGGTACTTGTTGAATGGCCCCCATGTCCATGAGGGATGAGATTTGTTTTTGTGCCTCTGCCCATTGATTATTTGGCAGATCTGGCCGGCCGTTTGCCTTTGGCAGAATATGGAAATGGAACTTGTAGCCTTGTGACACAATATTTAGAATCCACTTGTCCTGGGTTATAATGTGCCAATTTTGAGGAAAAAAGTGCTAATTTTCCCCCTAAGGGTGCTGCCAGGAGATAAGTGCTTGGTGCAGGCAGGGGGAAGTCATTGGGACTGTTTCCTGTATGGTTGTGATTTGTCTTCTCAAACTTTGGAGGTAGAAGCACCCCATTGCTTTGACCTGTATGAATCTTGCACCTGGGATCTGCCTCTAGAGCATCTGGATCTGCCCCTTTGAGGTCTGTCTGACACAGGAAAGGACCAATTCTTTGTTGGGGAGTGCCTACTAAACCTAGGTGGCTGTAGTTGTAAAAAATCTTTGACCGTTTGCATAGATTTAGCTTTGTCCTCCATTTTCTTTAACACCTCTTCTGCCTTAACACCAAACAAAGTATCATGCTGTAAAGGTGCATCTAATAATTTAACATTGACATGATCAGGCAGATTTTGTTCCTTTAACCAAGCATGCCTCCTAATTACAGAGCCTGTAACTGCGGCCCTGCAGGAGGCCTACAAAGAATCAAAACCACATTGCAAAGTATGCTTTCCAACTTGTTCAGCTGCATGCAATAAATCCTGCATTTCCTTGTTTTCTGCACATTCAAAGTTTAACAACATTTTCTGTTTAAGCAATGCCATGACATGTTGCTGATATTTGAGCATATGAGACTGACAGTTTAAGGCCCTTATAGCCAAGGTGGCAGATGTGTAAACCTTTTTTCCCCATCTATCCAGTGCCCTATAATTTCTGTCAGAGGTGGTAGGGTTTTTTGCAGCGGAAGCCTTAACTCCTTTGGGACCCTGAGAAATAGTTTCTGGGTCTGCAGCAGGGTTTTTAAAAAGGAATTTATGAGAGTCAGGAACCCTGTAATATCTGTCAGGCTTAACAGGAGCTGGAGGTAAGGAGTCAGGGGTAAGACTAGACTCCGAAAACACATCATCTACAATGTCTAACAGGTGGAATGGCTAATGGCCTGTGTTGAGGTAGTAAAAGGAAATCCCTGAGCCTCTTTTTAGATTCTGAAAAATCTTGGCTCTCCCAGTGGAAATGCTCCCTCATGGTATGCAAGGTTTCCCCAAAAGAATAGTCCTCTGGAGGAGAAGCTGAAGGTATAGATTCTTCAGCATCAGAATCCTCATAGGGGGGAAGAGAATATTCCTGATCAGAAGAGGAATCAGAAGAAATGGAAACCTGATCTGAAGATTCATATTCAGTATCTTGCCTAGGCCTCTTATCAGGAGGGGGATGGGAACCCCTGATCAAGGTAATCAAGTCTTCGGCCATTTTTAGCATCTGTTTTTTGGGCATAGAGGCCTGAACACGTTTCTTTTGAGTTTGTCTCTTTGCTTTAGAAGGTGCTTTAGTCTTTGCCTTTGAAGTTGAAGTCAGTTTAATGTAAAGATGTTTAGGTCTGAATACACCCTCAGAAGCCGGTGCCTGCTCAGCGGCTCTGGACCCATCTGAAGGAATAGTATCCAAGCCTCCAATACCTTGAGTTTCCAGTGGCATGGCCGACTCCACGTGGGAGTCGGTAGCGGCCTGCGACTCTAAAGTAGTGGGCACCAGGGGCTGTGAAAGCGCCTCACTGAGAACCGGCGAACCAGCAAGTGGCTTAGGAGAAGCTTCGTCATCGGTTTAGGGCCTCGGTTGTCTATCTCTTTCCTTTTCTTTACGCTTTTTGTGAACTCCGGTAGTCGGATGGCTATCCGACGACATTTTTGGATAATTAAACCGGCGTCCAAAATAGTTTAAAGCAAAATCATACTGACACTTAATAGTGTGTTGGTTAAATCTAGCACAAAACCGACAACCAGAAACGTTGTGATCAGGGCCTAGGCAAGGAATACAGTAAGAATGAAAATCCTTATGAGGTATTTGCTTTCCACAAGAAATACAATTATTTACTTTTTCTGACATCGGTCTGGAGCAAGAAAAAAGTTTCCCCAATGGGGTACTTAGCTTTATTGAAGATTTCGGATCTGAAACTCGAACACGAAAATCTCAGGAGTCGGCCGACCGGCACTTGCAAACTGCTTCTGCTTCGGGCACCGCACAGCAAGAAAGACTAAAGAAAATGGCGTTGGCTGCTTCTTTTATACCCCTGATGGCCTGACATCAGGGAAGGGGTGACAGCAGCCGATGCAGGACCCAGCACTTTGGAATTCAGGCCGACTGAGGGCAACCTGCCAGCAGGATTACCCAAATGTAATGAATGCAACAGTGAAACACGAAGAACATCTATAAAATCCAGAGTATGAGAATGCTGATGACAAACTTGACTTCAGGAAACACTAAAGTTTCCTCATATGGAGTTTAGTTAGAGGAAGCATAGGGATAGTAGAGGAGATGTAACCCAGGGCCCTGAGATACATCCTGTCTGAGAATGAGATCAGAGGGAGAAAGGACTGAAAATAAGCAATTAGATTCAGTGCTTTGACAGGTTGCAGGGATGAGAGCATAGGTATGGTCTGGAGCCTGCAACCTAGAAAAACATGATCCTGAGAAGGAGTGAGGAAGGCTTTTTGGAAATTCACAATAAATCCCAGACTTTGCAGGAGGCAAATAGTATAATGAAGGTGCTGCAGCAGGGCCCCCGGACAGGAAGCCTGAATGAGCAGGTCACCCACGTAGGAAAGAATTTTAACCCCCCTCATCCTGCAAAAGGCAATCACAGGAACTAAGCATTTGCTGAAGACCCTTGGGGCAATAGAAAGGCCAAAGGGTAAAGCAGAGAACTGAAACAGAGAAATGCAAACACTTCCTGAAAAGGGGATGAATAGGGAAGTGAAGTTAGGCATCCCTAAGATATTAGGAAAGCCTGAGTAAGAAGGAGAGAAAACAGGGTCCGGAGAGACAGCATTTGAAAGGACGGAACTTTCAGAAAGGTGTTGAGCTATGAAAGATCCAGGATGGGTCTCCAGGTGCCTCCTTTCCCAGGGACAAAAACATCCCTAAATAAAAACATTTCTCCCTTTGAGGAGCAGATTCTGCTTGGATAGTGCTCTGAGACAGCACTCTCTGGAGCAAATGTGGAAAAAAGGCCAGCTGTTCCTGAGGAGTTTGAGGAATGCCCACAAAAGGAGGAAGGGACTTCCACACCATAAAATACCCCTGACAAATGATGGACAGAACCCAAGAAAAGTGAATGATCCTTAACCAGTTGTGAAGAGACAGGGAAGAGCAAAGACAGATAAAGGAACCTGACTTAGAAGGGAGGA
The DNA here is from genome assembly GCF_019279795.1 of Protopterus annectens. Classification (NCBI taxonomy): domain Eukaryota; kingdom Metazoa; phylum Chordata; order Ceratodontiformes; family Protopteridae; genus Protopterus; species Protopterus annectens. The sequence goes on from NC_056729.1 coordinate 1,038,288,832, forward strand.
AAAAAGATAGTTCGACAGAACCTGGCTTGTCTGGAAAAAGAGGCTTCTGAGTAGTAGGAGTTTGAGTAGACTTAGCAGGAGGAGCCCTCTTAGAACCCATTTTACCATTGGAAGGAGGGTGAGACCATCTACGGACAAAGGCAGGTTTGAAAGGATAACTTCTCTGAAATTTAGGAATAGGGGAAAACAATAATGTGTTTCAATTCCTGCATGGCCTTACCCTTCTCTTGAAGAGACTTAAAAAGCTCAGCAGCTGCAGAACCAAAGAGATTTTTATTGTCAAGAGGAGGATTCATCAATTTAGCATTAATATCATCAGGCAAGGGCTGAATGCAAAGCCAGGAATAGCACCTCAAGACAAAGACAAAGGCAGCAGCCCTAGAAGAGGCTTCAGCTGCATCATAACTGCACTTAATGGAATGGCAGGCCACCTGAGAAGATCCCACCAAAGAAAGGCCTGAGGATTTCACTTCATAGTCTGGAAGGTCTGAAATAACTTGAAAAGGTTGAGAAAGAAGGGCTAAACATAACTGATCATATGGGTCTGGTAATTCACAGCCCCAAAGGCCAGAAAAGCAACAATGTACACCTTTTTGCCCAATCTTTCCATGGCCCTGCTGTCCTTGTCAGAAGGAAGCAGTTTAATACAGGTCAAAAGCTTGAAAGGCTTATCAGTAGAATTAGAAATAACAGAGGGTTCAGTTGAGAGACATCTGTAAATAAATTTAAAACCATCAGGCACCTTATAAAACCTATCAGGCTTCTTAGGAGCTGCGGGTTGGGAATCAGGAGGCCAAGAAGCTGTAGAAAAAGTGTCCAACAAGTCAGCAAGAACAGAAGGAACAGCAAAGGGCTTAGAAGACTCCATTTGAAGGAGTTCATAATACCTCTTCTGAACATTAGAAACCTAGCTGTAGTCCCACTTAAAAAACTCCACAATATGGGAAACAGTACACCCAAAGGAAATCTCCTCAAAGGGAGAATCTGGACTAATAGAGTCCTCTTCCTCAGAACCATAATCTATGAGAGATAGAATCTGGGAGGAATATGCCAAAGATTCTTCATCAGAATCTACTTCCTCATCAGAGAGAATCCTGCTCCCTAGGCCTATTAAGGGGAGTAGAAGACCAGGGGGGGGCAAGAACAGAGACTCCCTGATGGGCTTCAAAGCCATAAGAGCATTAAACAACCCCTGTGTGAAATCCTGACAGTCATAGTTTCATAGTTTCATAGTATAGTACTAGGCTATCTGCCCTGGGGCATTTGTAAGCCTAGCCATAGTGATGTGGCTTTTGCCACCCCATGAAATGGTACAAAAATGTACAGAATACATTTAGAATACTGTGCCTCTGTCTAGTAGTGACACAATGAAGGTCCCCTAATATAATAGAATTAGTCATGCTGAGGATCCTTAGCAGCACAGGAAATATGCTTAGTCTTTTGTATCTTTTTCAAAGGGATATCAGCCCTACACATGTTAGTAGGTTCGGATCCCTGCTGACATTCAACACAGTGGGATTCTCCTCTCTTATGTGGAACATCCCTATGCCCTTTGGACATAATCAGTCATGATTTCCCCTGAACATCTGAAATGGACATCTGCACAGCCTCCGAGGATATGCGAGAAATTGGGTCCATGTCAGCCTCCGAAGCGGTCGAGGCAGAGGAATCCATTTCAAGAACCGGGCGATCCCTGGGCTTTCACCAGCCTTGAGAGAGACATCGAGGGGAGGTGGTACAGCAGAAGAATCCAACTGAACTTTCTTGGCCTTCTTCTTCACAAATGGCTGACCCTCTGGCCTGTAAGATTTTGTCATTGTGGACTGAGTCGACAATTTAAGTGTTGGTTTTCTAGATAAATAGATACAGAGGACAGATGACTATGCAGAGTTTTAGGGACAAATGCCTGAAAAATAGGACAAGATGTATGGTCGTGAGAAGCACATAAGCAAAACAAACACTGTTTATGATGGTCCTTTTGGAGAAATCTGTCTCCCACAATGGCACTTCCCCTTTCTGAATGACATGCAATCCAAAAACAACAAAAAATAAGATAAGAAGTAAAACCCCAACAGGACACTTATCTGAAAAAGGCTTGGCAACCAGCAGACAAAAGAGCGTTCAGACTGATGGCAAAGAAGTTGTGAGGTATGGACATCTGTATGTCACCTTTATTGTGGGTGGGGAGCATATGTGTGCTTCCCATGGCAAGACATCCCTTTACTGCTAAATATTGCAAGAGTGATAGGGAAGGACATCAACAATTATGTAAGGTCAAAGGCAGAAAATGCGGAGTTTGTACTTGCCCCTGCAAAGAAACTGTCTTGGATCTGCTCTGTGTTGATATGTTGGCAAAGGTATTCGAGCCTGATACAACCAACATTGATCACATTGACTTTGGCATCAAATAAATAACACACCAGTACCAATCATCAGCTCCAAAGTCTCCAGTGCTGAAGTCACCACAGATGTCAGCTCCAAAGGTCAAACACCAAAAGTGTCAGCAGTAACAGCAGTCCCAACAACACTAGAACAGTGGTCAACATCATGTACTCAGCACCAAGTTCTTTGACCATAGTGGTCCATGGCACCAACTGGTGTTGAGGTATCCACTAACACAGAGAGAGTCAGTGTAGAAGAAAAAGTATGTCAGCATGGATGGTATTGGCACAGCATGAAATACTAATTCCAGCATTGATGGAGCTGAAACAGGGCGTGGGAAAGGAGCATCACTAAAGATGGTTAGGGTCTCTTCTCTATCTACTCTAGACATAGTGGTGGATAAGATAAGACTATACTGCAGCTGGGCTTTCACAAACACTGACATTATTGGTTTCCACTGTAACTGAGTCTGGCTTTGAGGGGATCTCTAGGACCAAAATAACAATGTTGACTCCATTCATCAAGTAAAGAATCTGGAAATCTCATTCTTTGAAGAGATGCTTCCAGTTCCTTTCTAATGAGCTTAGTCTGTAGTGCCTGAAGACTCCTTTCTGGGGACAGAACAGGACCTAGGAGGTGGAAGCCCTTGAGATATTTTTTACAAAATAGAAATGCCCGGTTCATCAGCCCTTCTTCTCTCCTTTTTCTTTTCTGGGCAAACTGCCATCAAAGATAGCTTGTCCTTGTTTGAGGTCCTCTGTTACTCCTTCGTCAAAACTTCAGACCTCAAAAGCACTTTCAAAATCAACTTACTTCTCTCCAGTAATGCCCTTGAGTTAAAAGGTTTTACAAATAAATCATTAAGCACCTAAATATTTCACACGAATGTACATCACTCAAGTGACATAGGGTTCTTGGGGAGGGATCTTCTTTTCAAAATCTTTACATTTTTTTAAAATCAAAGGTCTTTATTTCTTTATCCACATCTGGAGCCAATTTATATTGTAACAAACAAGTGCACACTGACAACAATAACTCCACAGTGCGCAACTACTCAGTCGGCCAAATGCCAACATTATAACCCAACTCTTTAACCATAACAAAATAGGTAATTCACTTTCAATGCTTATGACAGACGTTAACTATCAAAGGGGGGAAAAAGATTTTGTGAGGAAAGCCAAATTTGTTTTATACAAGGGATGGGGAGGAAATAAGGTCCGAAATGCTCAGGAAGGGAAAAAAAAGTATGCATAGGAAATTTAATGATAAATCCTAAAGCTATAATATTATCCAAAAACAAAAAGATACTTATCTCTCCAAAATGAAGGTTAAGAACCCCTCATCAACTCGAGCTATGGTGGAGACACCACAGAAGAAATAGCATCAATGACATCTGGAGTCCTTCTCTCAGAAGTTGAGAATTATGAGAAAGGGTAAGAGCTCAAGCTTGCAAGGAGTATGATTGCCAAAGAAAAGGCACCAAGGGGCTCAGTCTACCAGTTAACAGTGTGTGGATAGGATCAGATAAAATGTTGTTACCACTGGTGCAACCACAGTCTACAACTGCAAGACCAGCTTTGGAGCAAATTAATTGGAAAAAAAACTTGGAGGAGACATCTCAGGAAATATATATAACTGAAAGAAAATTCAAAAGGACCATAAAAGGTTGCATCTTTATAAACAACAGATGTGAAGCATCATACATATTCTGTAGAAAATGCATACATTCTGAAGACTATGTGCCATTAAGTATCAGAATTTCAGAAGTAATGCATACAAATTGAAAGAAAACAACCCTGTAACATTATAAGAATGTTTCAAGAAACTAGACATGAATGGTTGAAAACAGGTTAACATCAGCTCTACAACAATTGAAATTTGGAAGAAAAAGTACTTTGCTTCAAGGAGAGTCACAAAAGGGAACCTAAACATGATGGTTACTGGGCTATCTCTATTAAGTCAGTAACTCTGTGATATAATGCTAAGCACTGTCTATTTCAATCAAACTGCAGCTAAAAAACACACACAAAAAACTGTGGTATTAGAGAAATCAGGGGTAAGCATACAGTAACCTGGGGGGGGGGGGCAATCGTGAAGAAGAGCATCCCTAGGTGACTCCCACTGTGGGGGAATTAGAACAAAGTAGCTGCTGCACTTCTTGTTTAGGGAAGAGGAAAAAAGGTCACAGCAAGGCTGCCCCATATGCAGAAAATCTCTTCCACTACTTTCTGGTTAAGGGACTACTTCTGAGGTGATAGAATGCATCTGCTCAGTTTGTCTGCTAGCATGGTGGATTTCCCCTGGGGTGTGCATTGCTAAAAGAAAGCGGCTGGAAGACACTGCCCATTGCCAAACCCTTAGTGCTTCTTGAAAAAGTGGGTATGACTTGGTTCCTCCTTGTTTGCTGATGTACCAAACCACTGATATATTACCTGTGTGCATTGCAATTGTCCCTGAAGAAAGAGATTCCTGAAAGGCTTGCAACACTAAAAGCACTGCTCTCAATTCTAGAACATTGATATGCAACTTGGCCTTGTTGGACGGACCACATGCCTTGGATTGTCTTTCCCAGATAATGCCCCTCACCCTATCTGGGAAGCATATGTGGTCACTATGACCTTGGGTTGAGTAGAAAGAAACAACCAGGGTTGAAGAAGTTGATCCGACTGGATCCACCACATCAAATGTTTTTTGCATGAGTAAGTAATTCTTATTGGAGCAGATAGGGGCAACTGTAGAATGGACCACTGAGATGCCAACATCAATTGAAGAATTCTCATGTGAAACCTTACCAGAGGTAGAAGGGGAATAGCCACCAGCATCAATCCCCGCACTTGTAGGACTAGGTGGGCTGGAACAGTAATACTGCAAAGAATTTTGTTTACTTGCAATCTTAAGGTTTGAATCCTAGAAAGAAGCAGAGAGGCCACTGTCGATCTTGTGTCTGTAAGTACTCTGATGAATTCTATGCGATGAGTTGGTTGAAGCTGAGACTTTTCAAAATTTATGGTTATTCCTAGAGAGGTATACATTTGAATTACCTTTTCCCTTGCCATGATGAGTTGATGCCTGGTCGTGGTGGAGATGAGCCAGTCATCCAAATAAGGAAACACACAGAATCTGTGCAGTCTGAGGTGACCTGCTACCACTGCCATACATTTAGTGAACACCCTGGGGCTGTGTTGAGACCAAAGGGCAGCATTCTGAACTGGTAATGACTGGCTCTTAGCCGGAAGTGAAAAAATCTTGTGGACCATCTCTATCTTTATGTTATAGTACACATCCTGGAGATCTACTGAGCACATCCAATCATCTTTTTCCAGAAAAGGAAGTATAGACTGAATCATGACCATCCAGAACTTTCTTTTCTGAACAAAGTTGTTCAGGTTGCTGAGATCCAAAAACTGGTGTTCAGTCTCCTGTCTTTGTTGGCACTAAAAAGAATCTTGAGTAAGTTCTGGATCCTTCCTGGTCTGAGGGGACTCTTGGATGACTCTTTTGATTAACAGCTGGGTGGAACATAGTGGAGCTTTATGGAATTTAAGTGAAGATTGGAAAATGGAATACTATATCCTCTGGATATGATCCTCTGCACCCAACTGTCATTTGTTGTTTCTAGCCAGCCTCTCTGGTGCAGTGATATGCAACCCCAATTGCCTCCAGAGGGGGACAATCAGGCCTCCTTTCAGGAGCGCTGAAAGGGTTTACCAAAGAAAGGTTCTCTGGAACCCTGATGTTGCAGGCCTCCTCTGCCGAGAGGATGGTGTCTATCATTTTAACTTTCCCCTCTGCCTCTGGGGAAAGACCTCCATGTGTGTTCTGGAAATTCCCTGCAAATTTTCTGAACCACTTCTTTCCACCCTGTCAACGATTCCTTGAAAATGATCTTTGGGGGGAGGTGAATAAACATACACCCATATCAGAAAGGGTCTTTCCATGTTTCTCACACTGGGAAAGTGTTTACTTTGGGGCCATAAAAATAGGATCCATCAAAAGCATCATTGACAAAGTAGACTTAAAAGGCTCCTCAAAATCACATAGATGCTGTGAAGATTGGGGAAGATGGGTGAAGGCTGCCAGCCTAGTCAAATAGAATTTGATACATAATTCTGTCATTTGTAAATATAAATGTAAAATACAGGCTTGTTTCTTAAATGAAAGAAAATACTGTAAAATGGGAACTTCAAGACTGTAGCAACTTTGCCATCTTCTGTAAGAAAAACTAAGCCAAGCATTTCACATCTGTTCTTTTGAAGTTAAAATTATGTCTTGTATACCCTTTGATCTAGATAGTGGTGTCGAAGAGGCCAGCTGAACACATTCTTTCTATTGTTTTAACTTAAGGAATAATTACTAGACTGTACATATGAAATGTCTTTTATTGTTGTAGTTTCCTGAGCAGGTGTTAGATTGTTAAATAATGTAGCCTGTTGGCCTGTGAACTCCAGACTAAGTGTCAAAATTATGTAATGTGTATACTGGGAAAACCTAAGTGTCAAAATGATGTAATCTGGGGGGGGCCAGCAGAAATGTTAGTGATTTAAACTATTGCTGAGAGAGAGACTGTAAGCATTTTGATCTTGATATCCAACTCTCAGCACTGCCTTATGCTTGCTCTATGAAAGTAAGTTAATTTAGAAGTATGTTTTCTTGTAGAAATAGCTAGGGCTATAAAGATTAAACTTAAGTGTTTTCTGTTATATCAGAACTTTCCTCCTGTATTGTTTTAAGTTTCTGTGTGATCTCTGAACTCTTGGATAGCACTGTGGTGTAGTCGTATTGTCTTGTGTTTTTAATTATTTATTATTGAATATTTTAACAACCTTTTACCTGTGGCTGGTTTGTGTAGAGTTAAGTTAAGTTCTAGAGTACATTGCATATTTATAGAGTTTATTGTACAAAGCCACTCTAATAAGCCTTGACTGATTAGTCACACTTACCAATTGGATAATAATATTGCACAGTAATAATTGGACACCCATTTAAGGGCCTTTGGGTAGCTGATAAGTATTAGCTGGTGGTGGCAGTAATTACTACTGTATAGTTTGGGTAAAGGGGCACAGCTGAAGAATCTGTGTCAGCCTTTCCCAGGAGTGTCTGTGAAGTTGTATAAATACTTATCTCAAAGTGTGTGTGGTGTGTCAGCTAACTGGGCAGGGACACGAACCACTGGTGGGACAGAGAGGGTACTGGAGCTTAGCTTGCTAGCTAGGCTGAGATCTGGACCCTATAGCTGTGCCAGTGGGAAGTCTTATTGGGGACCTGGGGAGCAAGAGAGCAACCAGCCCCAGACTGACTGTGATCTCTGTGTGCACTTAAGGGAAATTGTACTTTACTGTGTGTATTTGTTATCCTTTCCTCTTATATGAGACGCCCTCCCTGGTGTCAGTGGTAAGGATTGAGGCTCCTTGATTACTGAGCTGGGGCATGGCCGTCACATTGTGGTGGCAGTGGTGGAATAAGATATCCTCACTTGTGGTTTGCAGTGGTGGGATCCACTTCACATACTAATTGGCTTGTAGTGGTGAGGGTAGAGTGAATTCTGTAGCTTATGTACAGTGATCTCTGAAGGTGTTTTGTATTCTAAAACAGCCATGCAGTGAATACTCAGAGTTCAGATCACAATTGTTTTATATCTTTTGTTAGCTTAGTTAGTCAGGGTGAGCAGGCAGCATGTCAGCAGAGGAGCCTGAAAAGCTGACAAGGAGCCAGCTGGTGGAGATGTGCCAGGCTAGGGGACTGGTGCATGGAAACCTGACTAAGGCAGATCTGATTGCAGCCTTGGTTACACCTGCATCAGAAAACAGCATCCAGGAGGACAATCAGACTGGCAGTGGAGATACAATATCCTCGGAGAATGGAATCTCAACCTTTCTACGAAGGACGGTCAGACCGGCAGTGGAGATACAGTATCCTCGGAGAATGGTCAGCTCAACCTTTCTGCAGTGGACTTAAAAATCCAGCTGGAGCTAAAGAGACTTGAATTGGAGGCCAGGCGTTTGGAGACAGAGGCCGAGGATAAACAGCGTCACAGGAGGCATGAGAAGGAAATGCTGACTCTTCACCAGAGTCATGGAGGTAATGGGGAAGGGAGTAACTGTACCCCAGAAACACAACAGGTCAGTAGATTTCTTCTGCAATTTAAGGAGGGGGTAGTTTTGATGGTTTCATTCATATGTTTGAGAGGGTATGCAAACAACATAGTGTTGACCAAAGGCTCTGGGTACAGTTCCTGACCCCCTTACTCCATCGGAAAGCTGTAACTTGTATATCACAAATGCCTGACTCTGTCTGTTTTGATTATACTGCTGTAAAAAATGTCTTATAGAATGTTTTAAGCTAACACCTGAAATGTATAAGAAAAAGTTTTGTGAGCACAGACGCAAGGCAGATGAAAATGTATGTGAATATGTTGCTGAACTGAGCACTTATTTTCATAGCTGGGTGAGTGGATGTCAGGTCACCATTTCTGAAGGGTTGGAAGATCTTTTGGTGAGGGAACAAGCCCTTAGCACTTTGCCTGAGGACATGAGGATCTGGTTAGCTGATAGACAATGTGCTACTTCAGATGAGTTGGGGAAGAAGGGAGACCTATACCTGGCAAGCATGGCAGCTCTGCACAAGAAGGGGACCCCCAGTACTGCTCATGGGTCTAAAGGAACCCATGGTGGGCAGCACAGACTGCCCCAACAGAATCTGCCAGTAGCAGGGGAAGCCATTAGTCCAGGTACATGTCCAGGAACTACGGTTAAATGTTTTGAAGGTAACCAGTGAGGCCATGTGGCATGCAGGTGTCCACGGAGGCAAGGTGGGGAACCAAAGGTGAGGGAGCCAGTAAGTGGGAAAGACAAAATGCCAATCGTAGATTGTCTTGAGACAACAGGGGTATGGAACTACCATCCTGCAGATGTCCTGAGAGGGAAGGATTTGGATGAGGCAGTACCATGCACTTATGTAGTTACACGCAGTGAGGCTAGGAGACAAGCATGTGGTTCTGGTAGCCTGGGGGGACCCAGATAGACTGCATACTTGCAGCCAGGACTGCTGAGGTGGTTACTTCAGGGAGGGAGCTACTCTGTAGCAGTGAGACTGAAGGTGAGCCACAGCTACTTGTGGGTACTAATGTTCCCTTGGACAGGGTAACTGCAAAGGTAGAGGTGAGAAGTAGTACCCAGGCTAACAGTGAGGCACCGCTGTCAGAGGATGCCAAACGTCCAGTGGAAGGGGAGCTGGGAAGGGTTACAAGGAGAGAGTTGAGACAGGCTCAGCTCTCAGACCCTACATTGCAAGGCCTGAGGCAGGTAGCTAGGGAGGCACCTGATTCTCAAGGGAAGGGGGAATCTGTATACTGGGACAAAGGGTTACTATACAGAGAGTGGACCCCTGAGGGAGGGCTAGAAGGTGAGAGAGTACAGCAGTTGGTAGTGCCTAGAGCCTACCGTCTGGCGCTTCTAGCCATAGCCCATGATATTCCCTTCACAGGTCATATGGGCATAACACATACAAAGAGGCATATTATGCAGAACTTCTATTGGCCTGGAATTTCCAGAGATGTAACAGGGTACTGCAGGACATGTGAGCAGTACCAAAAGGTAGACAAGGCAGGAGACAAGGTGAGAGCTCCTTTGATGCCTTTGCCTGTGATTGAGGAGCCATTTTGGATGGTAGCTATGGATATTGTGGGTCCTCTGAGTACCCCAAGTTCCACAGGGAAAAAGTATATACTAGTGGTAGTGGATTATGCTACACAATACCCTGAGGCAGTGGCTTTGTCCTCCATTGAGGCAGAGAAGGTGGCACATGCTTTGTTAGAGATTTTCAGCAGGGTAGGTTTCCCAAAAGAAATACTGACTGACCAAGGTGCCAATTTCATGTCAGACCTGCTGGCTTGTCTGTGGATGTCCTGTGGGGTGAAGCACATGAAGACCACCCCCTACCATCCCCTGACTAATGGTCTTGTTGACAGGTTAAACTCTACAATCAAGTCCATGTTACAGACATTTGCAGATCAGTTTAAGAGGGAGTGGGACAAATATGTGCCCCATCTGTTGTTTGCTTACAGAGAGGTTCCCCAGGAATTCACAGATTTTTCACACTTTGAGTTGCTGTACGGGCATAGGGTGAGGGTACCTCTAGATTTAATTTGAGAGGAGTGGGAAGGTGAGTGTGAAACTCACAAGGAGTCTGTTGTGGCATATGTCCTAAACCTCAGGACAAGGCTCAGGGAACTCATGGGCTTGGCCCAGGAGAACCTGGCAGAAGCCCAACAACAGAAAAAGGTGTGATATGACAGGAATGCTCGAGCTAGAGAGTATGCTGTGGGGCAGCAGGTAATGGCTCTCATTCCTGTCAGACTCCACAAGCTGTAAGCAGCTTGGGAGGAACCTACAAGGTGGTAAGAAAGGAAAGTGATGTTAACTGAATGGTGGAACTGCTAGGCAGATGGCAGGGGCATAAATTGTATCACATTAACATGATGAAACCTTACCATGATAGGGAGGCCCTTGTGTTGAGCATTTGCAATGGATTGCAGGAGGAGTCTGAGGGAGATCTGGGGACTGATCTCCTCAGTGAGGCTCAGGCTGACACCTCAGTGGAAGGGGTAGCAATGTCCCAGCAGCTATCACCTACTCAGGTTCGAGAAATCCGGGCAGTGTTGCAGGAATTTGGGGACGTGTTCACTGAGAAACCAGGGTGCACTCACCTGGTGCAGCACCACGTGGATACAGGACCCCAAAGGCCTAGCCCCTTATAGGGTGCCTCAGAGAGTCAAACAGACTTTGAGGGAAGAGATACAGGAGATGTTGGAACTAGAGGTGATTCAAGAGTCCAACAGTCCCTGGGCCTCCCCAGTGGTGCTGGTGCCAAAATAGGATGGCAGCACCAGGTTTTGTGTGGACTACATGAAATTAAATAGTCACACAGAGTCAGACTTACCCCAAGCCTAGGATAGACGAGGCCCTAGAGCAGCTGGGTGGTGCTAAGTATCTTACAACCATTGATCTTACCAAGGGTTACTGGCAGGTGCCCTTGTCTCCCAGTGCTAGAGAGAAGTCAGCCTTTGTGACACTTTTTGGCTTGTATGAGTTCACAAAGATGCCCTTTGGGATGAAGAATGCCCCCGTTACTTTCCAGAGGCTGGTAGATAATATCCTAGCAGGAGGGTTTGCCCTTGCTTACCTAGATGAAATTGCCATCTACAGCCATTCCTGGAAAGAGCACCTTCAGCATGTCAGGGAGATGCTGGGCAGACTACAGAAGGAGGGTTGACCATTAAGCCGAGCAAATGTCAGGTGGGTATGGCAGAGGTCTCCTACCTAGGACATAGAGTTGGGAGTGGTAAGATAAGGCCAGAACCTGCCAAAGTGGAAGCTATTCAGGCATGGCCTGCAACTGTTACCAAAAAGCAGGTGAGGGGATTCTTAGGAACAGCAGGGTACTATCGAAAGTTCGTCCCCAGTCATAGTACCATAGCTGCTCCCCTCACAGACCTGACAAGAAAGAACAGGCCAGATAAGGTAGTGTGGACCCCAGCATGTGAGCAGGCATTTCAGAAGCTTAAAGAAGCTTTGGGAGGACCCCCTGTGTTAGCCAGTCCAGATTACAGCAAAGAATTTGTTGTGCAAGTGGATGCTTCGAACTATGGGGTGGGTGCTGTACTTAGCCAGATTTCTTCAGACGGGGAAGAGAACCCAGTGGGTTTTCTCAGTCGTAGGCTCCAGCCCAGGGAGGAATGCTATGCAGCCATAGAAAAGGAATGTCTAGCCATAGTGTGGGCACTGCACAAACCTCAGCCTTATCTGTATGGAAGAAAATTCACTGTTATGACAGATCACAACCCTCTAACATGGTTAAACAATGCCAGTCAACAAAATGCCAAGTTGCTAAGATGGAGCCTAGGGCTGCAAGCATATGATATGTCAGTGCAGCACCACAGTGGGAGTAGAAATGCCAATGCAGATGGGCTCTCAATACAGGGAATGGGGTGAGTTACCCTCAGATAGACCTAACCCTCTCAAGCGGCGTTTCTCAAGGGCCACTTGAAAAACTACTTTGAGTTCTCCAGGGGAGAAAAGATGTGAAGATTGGGGAAGATGTGTGAAGGCTGCCAGCCTAGTCTAATAGAATTTGATACATAATTCTATCATTTGTAAATATAAATGTAAAATACAGGCTTGTTTCTTAAATGAAAGAAAATACTGTAAAATGGGAACTTCAAGATTGTAGCAACATTGCCATCTGCTGTAAGGAAAACTAAGCCAAGCATTTCACATCTGTTCTTTTCAAGTTAAAATTATGTATTGTATACTCTTTGATCTAGATAGTGGTGCTGAAGAGGCTAGCTGAACACATTCTTTCTACTGTTTTAACTTAAGGAATATATACTACAGTTACATGTGAAATGTTTTTATTGTTGTAGTTTCCTGAGCAGGTGTTAGACTGTTAAATAATGTAGCCTGTTGGCCTGGGAACTCCAGACTGTCAAAATGATGTAATGTGTATACTGGGAAAACCTAAGTGTCAAAATGATGTAATCTGGTAGGGCCCAGCAGAAATGTTAGTGATTTAAACTATTGCTGAGAGAGAGAGACTGTAAGCATTTTGATCTTGATATCCAACTCTCAGCACTGCCTTATGTTTTCTCTATGAAAGTAAGTTAATTTAGAAGTATGTTTTCTTGTAGAAATAGCTAGGGCTATAAACATTAGACTTAAGTGTTTTCTGTTATATCAGAACTTTCCTGCTGTATTGTTTTAAGTTTCTGTGTGATCTCTGAACTCTTGGATAGCACTGTGGTGTAGTAGTATTGGCCTGTGTTTTTAATTATTTATCATTAAATATTTTAAAAAACTTTTACCTGTGGCTGGTTTGTGTAGAGCTAAGTTAAGCTCTAGAGTACATTACATATTTATAGAGTTTATTGTACAAGGCCACTCTAATAAGCCTTGACTGATTAGTCACACTTTCCAATTGGATAATAATATTGTACAGTAATAATTGGACACCATTTTAAGGGCCTTTGGGTAGCTGATAAGTATTAGCTGGTGGTGGCAGTAATTACTACCGTATAGTCTGGGTAAAGGGGCACAGCTGGAGAATCTGTGTCAGCCTTTCCCAGGAGTGTCTGTGAAGTTGTATAAATACTTATCTCAAAGTGTGTGCGGTGTGTCAGCTACCTGGGCAGGGACATGAAGCACTGGTGGGACAGAGAGGGTACTGGAGGTAAGCTTGCCAGCTAGGCTGAGATCTGGACCCTATAGCTGTGCCAGTGGGGAGTCTTATTGGGGACCTGGAGAGCAAGGGAGCAACCAGCCCCAGACTGACTGTGATCTCTGTGTGCACTTAAGGGAAATTGTACTTTACTGTGTGTATTTGTTATCCTTTCCTCTTATATGAGATGCCCTCCCTGGTGTTAGTGGTAAGGATTGAGGCTCCTTGATATCTGAGCCAGGGCACAGCCATCACAGACACAAACAGGCATGTCTCCTAATGGCTATGCCTGAAACAACTGCTCTTGAGGTTCTTTCTGCCATGATGGAAATAAGCCTCATATAGAAATTGGATATGGATTGCAGGGTTGCCAGCTGAGAAGTGATGGGACCTTTCACATCTTCAGACATGGATCCTGCCAGGGTACCTAAAAGCTCCTTGATCAGATCCCTCTGAAGCCTAGTAAAGTGTGCCAAGTAGTTCAGGAACCTCAAGGCAAAGGTCGCTGAAGTATAGACATGCCTCCTGAACCTGTCCATCACTTACTACTCCTTGTTGGGGGGATGGACAGAGGTACTCTCATCAGTGAGTTCCTTTTTGCTGGCTGCTGCCACAACCATGGCATCAACTGGTGAACCTTTAGACCAAAAGGGCTTGGTTACTGGTGGGGACATGATCTTGTCTGGTTTCTTTGGAATGTGCTCATTGGTGTCAGGTTCTTTCCAGGCCCACTGTGAGACTAATTTTAGGAGCTTGTCAGGAGGCGGGACCAACCAGGAAGTAGACAGGCCAGTATCAAAAGCCTCCAGTAACACTGATTCCTGTGACAAAGGGTTACTGGACTTCCAGCCACCTCTATGTTTTGAGATCTCCAAAATGTCTCTGAATGAGACATCTTCAGGAGGTGACCATGGAGACCCCACACCCTCATCAACATCTGTGTCCTGAGTGACTGATTCAGGGGAATCAATATGCTTCCTCTTGCATGACCTCTTCTTAGGGACTTCCTTGGTGGGAAACTCCAGGGAAGTATCAGAAGAGGTGGGAACACCCTTGTGTAAAGTCTGGGGTTTTGGTAACAGCTGTTCCTGTAGAGAAGTTAATTGAGTGTCATGGCACAGAAGCGGGGAGGAGAAGATGTAGGATCTGAAGGGAAAGGCATCGTCTGAATCTGAGGAGCAGATAAAGCTCTCTCCAGTACCCTGAAAGCAGATTGTCCCGGAGAGGGGTAAAGACTCAGATCCGAAAAGATAAGCCTCTGATTCGTAGTCCCTCGCTGCTCCAAGGTTATACACCCCAAGGCCAAAGTTGGACCTAAACTGAACATCTCCGAGACTCTGAAATACAGAGATGGCTCAAAAGTTCCTGGAGTCAAATGCTGCACCTCAGATCCAATGGGATAGAAACGGGTCTGAGAGCTCTCCAGAGTTGACTGAATCAAAGAGCTCAGAGCAAGTCTCGGATCTGAGGATAGTAAGGTCCTCATATCCGAAGAAGGTGGAGCCGGACGACTTGGATCCAATGGCTCTGAGACCTGGGCTGGAGTCAGAGCAGGAACTAACAGAGGAGGGGTTTCTGATACTAGGGCCTCCTGACCCAATAGGGTAGGAGCAGAAAAAGAGACAGACTGGTTCTGCACCAAGAGCAACGTCCTCGCTAGCCTCTCTACATCTTCATCAGTTAGCCTCCTGGTTGAACAGGTAGACAAAGCAGACGGGGACTTAGATCTTTCCAAAAAAGGAAGATGGCATCCTTGATGATAAAGGAACCACTGAAGGAGAATATCTTGTTCTGGGTTAAGGTAGAGGTAGGATCCGAGGTCTTCGGATACCATCGGATCAGAGGGGGAGTGTTTCAACTTTGTCGGCTTCGATATGAGAGCTAGATCCAAGAATTTAGGCTTCTTCCTCATAGGGTCCGGACTAACTGTAGGATCCGAAGATGGCCTTTTTACTGATTTTTCTGATTTCTTTTACTGATTTTTCTGATTTCAATAAAGTAGAAGAAGAATGGGAGATGTAAGAGATACCTTTTTAGCTTTTTCTCTCTCTTTTTCTTTGGCTGGTCCAGATAATGCATCATCAAAGGATGGGGGTAGAACTCATTTTAGTATATTAGTCTATTTCAGAGCTCTGCCAATGCTCTTGGGTTAAATGCATGGCAGATCGTACAGCTCTCTTGTAGGTGACGAGGACCTAGACAGAAGACACGCAAAATGTGAGCATCTGAAAGAGGAATCTTCTCTTCATATTTTTGACACTTTTTAAACCTTGCAGGGCTTTTTCCTTTGTCAGCCATAGTTTCAGTACAAGAAAACAGCAACAGAAAAATATATATTCAAAGTTATTTAGAAGAAATCTTTTTTTTTTTTTTTAGAAAGATGGAATGAAGGAAACAGAAGAAGGGAGGGAAATACCAACAATGGTATTTAAGGCTGCAAAGAATGTAGAAGGATTGGGATTACTAACAATAGTAATACAGAATACCAGAGAGTGGTAAGGGTGAAAAAAGCAGGAAGAAGGTTAAATTTCAATTATAAAAACAGAGGAAGAAATTCAGAAAATTAGAGTAAGTAATTTGACTACTTATCTACCAATCGCTTGAGAGATCAGACATCCATGTCTTATAGCTGGAATCGGCAAAAAAGGTCTGAAGTAATGAGGGGTGATGCATTCTGGGTAAGGGTGTAGCTCGAGAGTTCAAGACTGCCACGAGTTTGTTTAGTGGCCAAGTTGGATCCGAGGGGTCGGATCTGAACTCATCAGTGAGGCCGAAATTAAAACTGACAACATCAGATGCTGTAATTCAATTTCCTAAAGGAGTGGATATCATGTGGTTTCAACTACCATGTTAAAATTATTAATCATCTAAAAAAGAGCAAACTTTCTTTAAAATGTGCTACATTTAAGTCAACCAGCTTCATTAAACTTTCATCAGTCATTTTTAGATAATTTGTGGAGGACCCACTTGTAACTGCTTTCTACACATGTGGCTTTAAATGATGTCCACCATTACTTCTAGTCCAGATTTCAATGCTTGAGATAAACATGCTTCCCTCATCAATGTCAAATATTTGTACAGCCTTCTTCAGTATCTTTGAAAGGACAAGACTTTCATGCATTTTGAGCCTGTCTAACATTTTGTCACCTGTCTGCTTCCATAAAGGGTGACACTTAATGCAAAAAAATGTTTACATTTGGGACATCAGTGAGGCCAGATTGAATTAGTTTAGCTTTAGCCATCACAGCAAAATTCTCAACTACTTCTGTTTCAGGTTACCTAACTACTTTTCAAATACAACTTTACAACTTCCATTTTTGTTCTGAACACAGAAATGTTACTCTCATGTTGCCATCATGTGGCTGCAAATTTACATGAATCATTTTGTTAATTCCCAGGTCACCACTCACTGCCTGCATTCCCTACCTCCTTCTTTCCACTTTCTACCTCAGGGTTTTTTTTTATCTTCCTGGCATCTTGCTTTTTGCTTATTTATTTTCTAATTGCCTCTTCTCCAGTTATCTCTTTTTTATAAATATTTACATTTCATCATTTTTTCTGATTTGCCTACACTAAATTCTATACTCAGAATTAAATATTTCTTTCCCTTAGGACTAGGATCTCATACTCTACAGGAACAGAAATAATTTATTGCAAAGGGCTCACTAACCATTATCTCTGTTCTGTGAAAAACCCAGAGATTCCACAGTCATATCTTCTAAGTCTTCCCTCAAATCAGTCTTTGATTGGTTTACAGGGCTGCCCAACTGTCATGAGTTGGGATTTTATACACAATACCTAAAAGTCCACCACCTCCATCTCACCCTCTAAATCAACCGCAGCCAGAAAGTTTTTTTTTAATAGTTTTGTGTATGTTCTTCCAAATGATCTAAAAGCTAAATGTTGTCTTTTGATGATTTTTTTTGTTATAAAGGTAAGGCAACAGTAGTAAATTATATTCCATACACTTTGTAATTCCTTAAAACCTCTTGTAAAAATAGGATAATGGGATATATGCAAATGTCCCCTTAAAGACATCAGGTGTTTCAGCTATGTGGCAGTTAGGAATGCCCATGTTTTTTTCTTTTTAAGTCTTTTAATGGACAGTTTCAGGCCAATAAAGCTATGTCCCACTAGCTGTGGACATGCATGTTTCAGTCTTCTTATGACCTTGTCAGCACAGCATAAGTGAACTGTTTGGCTAACCTTTAGAAACACAGGGTTGTCGTACCCAGCTGATGTCCATAACCATTACGGTGTCTGCAAAATATCCCATCTAACAACTAAATACAAGATTAAACAGGACACACAGTTAGTAAAAACATTACAAGAAAATCCTAGCCAAGCTAGAGTTTTCACTGTTTGATTCCTTAAAACCTTTTGTAAAAGAGGATAATGGGATAAATGCAAATGACCCCTTAAGGACATCAGGTGTTTGAGCTATATGGCAGTTCTGAAAACTCATGACCATTTTTCTTTTTAAGTCTGTTAATGGGCAAATTTAGGCCAATACAGCCAAACCCCACTAGCTGTGGACATGCTGGTTTCAGTCTTCTTATGACCTTGTCAGCACAATGTAAGTGGACTGTTTGGTTACCTTTTAGAAACACAGGGTTGGTAAACACTACCAGGACAGAACAGTTACTTTTTTGGCAGAAAACAAACAGAATAAAAAGCAGATTAAAGCACTATTCCAGCCCACAAAACCAAAACAAACACACATTTTCCCACAGAAAAAATGCATTCAGTTACTTTACACCACTTTTAAACTGACAGACAAAAATGAGTGCTCCTTTTAAAAGTATGTTACAGTTTCAAGACAGTCTTTTAAAACACAACACTGCTAGCTTTAAAATAGCTTTCCTGAAGAGGTAAACAATAAAACACCAACAAAATCAAGAAAATGGAAGTCCCCCCCCCCCAGAGGGAACTTAACTGGTCAGCAAAGGAAAGCACAAGCCGACTGTCAATCCTCAAAAGTCTCAGAGGAGCACACTCGTCAGCAGCACTAAACTTCTGAAGGACCCAAACTTATCTTTTAGACAGCTCAGCTTGAGCTGCCTGGTGCGTGGAAGGTGCCCTGATGCTTTGGAATCTGGCTGACTTATATACTTGGAAAGCTATAACCTCATATAGCTAAGGCTACTTCAGCAGTGATCAATATGATGAATGTACATCCATCTATCCATCCATTTTACCATTTCCTTAGTCTGTCACTAAAATCAGGCATAACATAGCACACAAGACTTGCTACCAATCAACAAAAGCTTTCTCTCTAGTAGCAAAATGGTAGTTTATGATCTTTGTACTGTTTTCTATGCTGACAAGGGCACGATCTGAATGTAGTACATCTTCTTGCATGATTTTATATGTTATGAATTTATATTTGTTATTTTTATGATGTTTTTCATAATTTAATCAGCAAAATTCAATCTAGAAATATAAATAAATAAGTAAATAAATACATGACAAGATATACTGGTGCATTTAAGCGTACCATACGAAACCAGTTTTTAAATGCAATGAGGTTTTCCATGACAATGCTCAAAGAATAATTCAATGAAGTATAAGACTGGGTTCACCTGTACTGGTGATTTCTTATCTTGCAGATTTGGGCGAACACTTCTGAAACCCTTTGCTGCTAAAGAACTGTTGATATCACCATTCAGTGTTCCTCTGAGGTCATCATTGTAAGATCTCCAGTTATCTAAGGAAATGATTTTGGAACAATTTATCAGCATATAGTTGCAAAACAAAGCAGATACAGAATGTTGCCTCATTTACTATAGACACTGCTTCCTTAAGTAAAACATAAAAATGCTAGAGACTTATGGAAAGCAAACATCTGAAAAAGCACATATCAGGTGACGGGGGTCAGTGATATTAGAACAATTAACACTGAGATAACCAATGTAAAATCTTTTTAGTAACATTCAACTTCTTGA
This sequence comes from Protopterus annectens, assembly GCF_019279795.1. Lineage (NCBI taxonomy): Eukaryota > Metazoa > Chordata > Ceratodontiformes > Protopteridae > Protopterus > Protopterus annectens. The sequence goes on from NC_056729.1 coordinate 1,038,308,370, forward strand.
GTTTGAGCATGGGGTTGTTAGAATAAGTATGATGAGGGCATACAAAAGTAAACCTTATACACAAGGGAAGCATGAGGAATGTGCTGACTGGGGCAATAATTGAATTTTTGTCAGAATATTTGTCAATATTCATAATTATATGATGGATGACTGTTTGTTTGTATTCCCAATAAATCCAAATATGATTAAATTCTTCTTGTAACTTGCCCAGATACTTTATTAGTATTACATTCTAAACAAATTTCAGAACACTTAAAATCTGCTTGTGCATTATACTCACATTAGAGTATTCCATGTTCATGTTAAATGTTTCCAGCTTACATTCAGTGAAAATGTTTTTTCCAACAGATTTCTGGCATTATTTTCACTGAAGCCAAGGTACATTTTTAACCTTGCCAGACCTTACTTTTTGCTTGTTGTTTAAATTCTAGCCATTGTCTTTGTGGCTTGGTTCTTCACTGTTTCATTCCAAACCAATCATTCAAAGGTACTGATAAAAAGGCCTTCCAGCATATAATCTTCTTTCCTAGAAGGACTGCATTCTTTTCCTTCTCTTGATGCTGTCATTGTAGTTTCTAGAGCCAGCATACCAATGTTCCAGACATAATAAACTTCTGTTTGTTTAAATGGAATTATACGGATTAGCTGATCAATGTACCTCTCTGTTTAATTGTTCATGCAATTCCTCTTTTCCTCAGAAATTTATATTATTTTAATTTTTCTTCCCATCACAGTGATTGACTATTAGAAAGCTTACTGTTATGTCACTCTAATTCATGCTTTCATTTTTTTTAACTGACCAAATGACATGTTTTGACGCAGAGCTTGATGAGTCCATCTTAACTGATGTACACATTGCTAATAACCCATCAACCTGAAATGGTAACATGCTGAATTCTGTACAAGTACTAGGATCTATTATTGGGAATATACTGCATAAATAAATATTTTTGAATGTGCCAAGCCACCTATATCTTCTCATCCCTGATAGTTAATTATTCAAACCTAAGACAGTACCAACCCTGGCAAAATTAAAATAGCTTATTTTTCCACAAAAAGGCTTTTTTTCCCTCAAAAGTTGTGCTCAGGAATAGAATAATTAAAACACTGGGAGTGAAAAGGAGAACAGAGTTTTGACCTCTGACAAAAATGCAGTTACTGATGCATTCACTTCATTAAATGGGAGGGATTAGCCTATTTTTTTTAATATTTATACTATTTATTCAATTTCAGCATTCTAAAATTTGGGTTAGTCCATTTATTTTGGCAAGTTACAATTTTGGTCTTTTGTTTTGAGTTGGGAATGCTTTGTGTAGCTGTGATTTAATTTACTTTCAGGAAAACCTTTCCTCTCTCAGTGTGCCTGGCATATACAATGTACTGTGCCTCAGTTCGGGGCTGTGACTGAAAGCATGCTCATGTGCTCTTTTGCTCAACTAGTTCAGTCAACCAGGTTAACAGACATTCAATAAAACAGTTAAAATGCCTACTCTGTTTTTACTGGGTTTGCCTAATTTCATCATGGTGAATACAGAATGGCAAACTGGAAGGTAGCAATTAAAAAAAAAGTACCAATTCTGCTTTTTATGAAAAGTACTTATGCTTCACAATATAAGAAGAAAAATAAGGGAACTAGTAAAAAAGGCTATTTTATGAAGAAATCTGAAGTCTCAAAAAAACTCACATTATTAAGTTAGGTAATGCCCACAGACACCTCAGGTAAGTACCCTGTCATACTACAGATGCAAATGAAACTAAATATTAGAAAAAAAGAAGTTATGAATTCACCATAACGTTCCATGTTTGTTGTCCTTGATCTCGCCTTCATTCTTGCTGGCTGGGTTCAGAGCCTATCCTCGGCTCCGACTCGGATGTATACTTTAGCTTGACAGCTTTTACTAGCTAGAGGCTAGCCCCTATCCCAACATGCCTAGCGGTAGTTACCCAGATCTCATTTGTGATAATCCAAAACTAGACTATGCAGGTAAAATTTACTATATTTTACATATAAGAGAACACCTGCATATAAAGATGGAAATAATCAGTAAGAGAAAGAAGGGGAGACTAGGTCTAACCAACTGGTATGGTAAAAGAAAACTCAGCCAGTGTAGTTAATAAAAAGAACTCCTCTCATTTCTCTAGGAAGGGGGAAGGAGGGTGGGACGTAAGAAGGAAGGTGAGATCAAGGACAACAAACAAACTTCTTTATGTTATGTTGTCCCTATCTCACCTTCATTCTTGTTGGTTGGGACCACATCCCCAACACCTGTTTCTTGAGTGGCTCACTGGAAAAAACTCTTCAGGATTGTGGAACCAAAGGATGCCCTGTTCCGGGAGGCCACATCTACTTTGTAATGAGTGATAAAAGTATAAGGATTAGCCCATGTAGCTGCCACAGAGATCGAATCTAAAGGCAGTTTGGCTTGAAAAGCAATAGAGGTAGCCAAGGCCCTAGTTGAGTGTCCTTTAATTTTGTTCTGCAAATCGTAGATATAGGTGATAGTGCCTGAAAGCCACTTAGATAAGGTCACTTTTGAGACTGAACAACCTTTCTTATTCTCTGCAAAGGATATAAACAATTGGTCAGATTTTCTGAAGACCTTGGTCCTGTGTAAATAAAAACGTAACTGTCTATGAATGTCCAATAGATGGAGCTTATACTCTGCCTTGTTGCCATGATTGGGGAAGAATACAGGAAGCTCTATGGATTGATTCAAATTGTACTCTGAACACACCTTGGGTAAGAAAGAGGGGTTGGTTCTGAGAGAAACCCTTTGTGGAAAATCAAGTACGGTGGACAAAGAGATAAGGCCTGTAATTCTGAAACCCTCCTAGCTGAGGTAATGCCAGTTAAGGAAAGGGTCTTCCATGTCAGAAATTTCAATGGACAAGAAGCAGCTGGGGGGGAAGAATCAGAGGCTCTAAAACTAAATTTAGGTCCCGGCGGGAGAGGTTCTGTTATTGGAGGTCTTAAGAGGGTAGTACCTCTTAGGAATGCTTTACATAGCCTATGGGACATAATGTTAGAGCCAATTTCTACCACATGGAAATTAAAAATGGCAGCCAGCTGAACCCGATAGTAGCTGCTGCTGCTCCTCGCTCAAAGGTTTCAGCAAGAAATTCGAGAATCTTTGAAATGGGTGCAGTAAAGGGATCAATCTCGTTCTTGTTTGCCCAGCAAGAAAACCTCTTCCGTTTACTAGCATAAAGTTTCCTTGTTGTGGGTTTATGGGAGGAAATCAAAATGTGTTGAACTGCTGGGGAAACATCAGGAAGCCTGGCTAAGACTGGAAGTGGAGAAACTAAGCTGTCAGCTTGAGAGTTTGGATGGAAGGGTGGAGCGCACCTGACTGATGCATCAGGAGATCTGGAACTTGGTCCAGGATCCAAGGCTCCCCCTGCAGATAAGGCCAAAGGAATGGGAACCATATCTGATGAGGCCAGTAAGGGGCAATGAGGATTAACTTGCAACCCAATGACTGTGCTTTCTGAAGAGCCTTTAGGATTAGAGGGAATGGTCGAAAGGCATAAAGCAGTCCTGGGGCCAATCTTGAACAAGTGCGTCCCTGGGTGACTGTCCCGGTGGTGGGACTAGGGCAAAGTAGCTACTGCACTTGTTGTTGAGATGGGTGGAAAAAAGATTGCAGCATGGCTGGCCGGATTTGTGAAAAATCTAGTCTGCAACTTCCTGTTTCAGAGACGACTCGTGTGGCATCAGAATCGGCCTGCTGAGCTTGTCCGCTATCAAGTTGGATTTCTCCGGGATGTGTATTGCAATCAGAAAGCGCTGGGAAGATATCATCCATTGCCATACTCATAGAGCCTCTCGACACAAGGGATAAGACCTGGTTCCACCCTGTTTGTTGCTGTACCCTACTACTGACATATTGTCTGTCTGAATTGCTATAGTCCCTGTAGGCAGAGAGTCTTGAAGTGCTTGCAATGCCAGAAGCACTGCTCTCATCTCTAGGACATTGATGTGCAAGCGGTACTCATGTTCCTGCCAAGTCTCTTGAACAGACTGTACCAGATAATGCCCCCCTCCACCCTATCTGGGAAGCATCACTGTGGCTATAGGTTGGGGGTGTTATAAACAGTCTGTCCATTGACACCAGAGCAGAGTGAAGCCACCATTATCAATTCTTCTTGCAGGACTCCGTAATCAAAATCTGATGTGACACTGGTAAATCCTGGAATGACCATTGAGCAAAAAGGAGCCACTGCAGAATTCTCATGTGGAAATGTGCCATAGGGACCAGAGTAATTGCTGTAGCCATCGAACCCAAGACTTTGAGGACAAATCTTGCCTGAATTCTCTTGTTTGCCATGAGGATTGAAACCTGACGATGAATGGTTGACACCCTTTCCTGAGGCAATTTTGCTATCATGGCCCTTGTGTCTAAATCTGCCCCTATAAATGTAATATACTGACAAGGCAACAACAAGTCAGACTATTCATATTTTATGGTGATGCCTAGTTGTGTACAAATGTGAATTGTGGAGTCCCTTGCCTTGATAAGTTGATGCTAGGTAGTGGCAGTGAGGAGCCAATCATCTAGACATGCAAACACCCGGATTCCTAGATGCCTCAGGTGAGCTGTAACTACTGCCATGCATTTGGTGAACACCCTGGGGGCTGTGGTGAGACCAAAGGGCAGAGCTCTGAACTAGTAATAACTGGCTCCCAGCCGGAAGTGAGGATACCTCCTGGATCACCTGTCCATTTTTGTGTGGTAGTATGCATCCTGGAGATCGATAGAGCACATCCAATTGTCCTGACCCAAAAAGGGAAGAATGGACTGCAGTGTTACCATCCAGAACTTTGTTTTCTTGACCGATTTATTCAGCCTGCTGAGATCCAAAATGGGCCTCCAGTCTCCTGTCTTTTTTTAACTAAAAAGAACCTTGAGTAAGTGCCGGATTCGATTTGGTCTGTGGGGACTTCCTAGATGGCTCTTTTTTTTAGCAACCTTTGAACTTCTAGGTTTGCTTGATCCCGAAGACTGGGTGCAACATCTGGGACTGACTGTTTTCTTCTAAGGGGTGGTTAGGAGAAGGGAATTTTGTAACCCCTGGATATTATCGATAGTACCCATGTATCTTCCGCAATTGTCTGCCAGGCATTTGGGTGCAAGGATAATCTGCTCCCGACTACCTCCAGAGGTGGACAGTTGGCCTTCCCTTCAGGAGCGCTGGAAGGGCCTGCCAAAGAAGGTATCTTTGTCGCCCTGATTCTGTGGACCCTCCGTACCATGAGATCGGCATCTTCCGTTATTATTTCCCCCTCTGCCCCTGGGGAAAAAATCTTCACATGTGTCAGGCGAAACTTCCTGGGATTTCCAGAACCACATCTTCCCGCTCTTCTGACCTTTAGGGTAAGGTGTATAGGGAGCAGAAAAATGTACTCCCATGGCAGAGAGAGTTTTGCCATCCCATTCACACCCAGTAAGAGTCTCTTCTACCTGAGGCCTGAACAGCGACGAGACGTCAAAGGGGGTGTTGGTAAAGGAGGACTTGAAGGGCTCCACAAATTGACAAAGGTGGATCCAGGAGTGTCTATGCAAGGCAATTCCTGTGCCTGCTGCCCTGCTTGCTCCATCTGCTGCATAAGAGATCAGCCGCATGGAGGAGTTAACTACAGAAGTCAAGGTTGCAAGCTGTGAAGCCGCCTTCCCCGCAGTTCCCTCAGCTGTAGGATCCTGTAGAGTATCTCTAAACCCCTTTAGGAGATCCCTCTGAAGGTGTGTAAAGTGGGGCAAATAATTCTGTGACCTGAGAGTAAAGGCCGCTGAAGAAAACATACTCTTCCCATACCTGTCCATCGTGCGGGACTCTTTGTTCGGCAGATGGACAAAAAAAGTCTCCGCTAGTTCTTTCTTGTTGGCTGCTGCTACCACCATAGCATCAACAGGCATGCCCTTAGATAGAAAAAGCTTATTGTCTGGAGCAGTTATGAATTTATTGGGCTTCCTCAGAACTGGTTCCATAGTCTATGGAGAGCTCCATGCCTTCCAGCTCACTAAGGTCAACAGTGGGTTGAAAGGCGGAGACACCCAAGAGGTGGAGGGTCGGGAACCAAATGCATCCAGGTACACAGGCTCATCCTCGGAAGGGGCAAGGGATTTCCAGTCACCCCTCTGCCTAAGGATTTCCAGGATGTCTGAAGAAGAGACATCCTCAGAGGGGGACTGTGGGAACCCTTCTGAGTCCTCCAAGTCCATGTCTGATGTTAGGGATTCAGGGGAGTCCAAATGTTTCCTCTTACACTTCCTCTTCTGAGGGACTTCCTCTGAGGGGTGCTCTGGGTGGGGTCACACAATGGGGCATCCTGGAGCATGGGTTCCCTACGCTTGGGAGGGAGGGGAGGTTCAGAGGCAGATACCGGCACCAAAGGAGAAGGAGCCAATGGAGCCGAGGGAGGGAGGGGAGGTTCAGAGGCAGACACCGGCACCAAAGGGGAAGGAGCCAATGGAGCCGAGGTTGGAGCGGTCTCAGAGGACTGCACACTCCTCATCACTTTGAAGGCACTGCGGTCCCAGCCCAAAAGAGTCTCCAGCTCCAAAGAGCCTGGAGATCTCCTCCAAAGCAAGGGCGATGGCTCCAAGGCTGAGGTAGGAGCCGAGCTCATCTGCGCTGAAGCTCCGAGAGGGAGAGTAGGGTCGGACAAGGGTCCAATGCAGCCCCCCCCCCCTTGAAGCTGACAAGAGAGCATCGGCCCCCAGATCCTTCAACAGACTGGGTTAACGAGGAGATTGGAGCAGAAGTTGGAACCGAGAGACCGGTGGAAATCGGAACCGACGGTTCCACCACAACAACTTCCATGCACTCTGGCTCCGAACTCAAGAGAGTTGGAGGAGGAATCGACAACAATGCGGGTTGGGCTGTCGGCATCACTTCCTTATGGGCTGGGCTCGATAATAAATTAGCTAATACCAGAGTCTTGAGAATCCTCTTCACCACCCTCTCCACATTATCATCCGAAAGACTCTTGGATGACCGAGAGGAATGTATGGAAGACTGATGACTGCCTGCCACAGATTGTAAGAGCGGAGATTGTGGAACAGACTGCACCAGTTCTAGAGAGGGAGACCTGGTTCTCTTGTGAGTCCTGACTGGCTCCGAGACTACAGATGGAGCCGCCGGAGAAAGAGCCTTGTCGGAACCAACATTCGGATCCGACAAACCTGAAGCTTTGCCGTTTGCTATGGATGACTCCGAAATTGAAGCCAACGAGGATGATGGCTTAGTGGACTTGTCCTACATTTTTGCTGGCTGAGTCCCCTCAGTAGAAGCATTGAAGGGGCCCCTTAATAAGCCTTGCAAAATGAGCTTATTTTTTCTCTCCTGCAGGATCCGAGAACTGAAGGCATGACATATAGAGCACGAGTCCTGCAGGTGAACAGCCTGTAAGGGAATCTTTTGGCAGCATGAGTCACTTCCTAAAATCCAAAGGTTTTGACTCTTTAGTGGAATCCTTAGACATGGTATGAGACCAATGCTACCAATTTACAAGAAGGACACTAACAATACACAAGTTAACTGACAAAACGCTAGACAAAGACTTTCCTACTTATTTGTTTATTTATATTTTTTAGAGGGAAGGAGGGACGGGGAGAGCCTCTAAGCGAAAATGGTGAACTTCCCCCACCAAGGAGAGCCCCTAACTTAAACAGCTGCTCCTAGAAAAGTAGAGAAAGAGGGGAAAAAAGGGAAAAAGCCGTTTAATTAAACACGGGGCTGAAAGAAAGGAGAACCCTCTAAGTTAAATGTGTTCACAAGGACAAGGTAGGCCTAAAGGAAAACGACGGCCACAACAACAATAAACAGCAACAGAAGGTTAGAAAGAGAGCTAACCTATGAAGAAGAACACTCTAACACTCAATATCCAACAATATCTAACAATATATTTAACGAAAAGTTTCAAAATAGACAAAAGGAAAAAACACTTAGCCTGAGCCAGTATTCAGCAATCTCGACACTGCAAGTGGCAAACGAAATCTGGGTAACTATCGCTAGGCATGTTGAGATATGGGCTAGCCTCGAGCCAGTAAATCTCTCGAGCTACAGTATACTGCTGAGTTGGAGCCAAGGATCAGCTCCGAACCCAATCAGCAAGAACAAAGGCGAGATAGGAACAACATAACATCATTTACTATGATCTATTTTCCCCACATACACTGTCTGATTAGCCTTAAAGACACAAGTACCCAAAACTTGTTTTCTCTGTATACATTTATGACTACATACTGAAATATTCCTAGCTCTTAAAATGCTGGTTGAATAATTCCTTTAAATTTGCTACGAATACTGTATTTTTACTCATGTCCATGTGGCTCACATTATAAGTAAAATGGGCCCTTGACAGATCAATAAACTTACCCAGTTAACAAATAAAGAAAAAAACAGCATACTTGAAGATGTCTCATTTGAAGGCATGCAGGAGTATTTTCTTCATAACAAGCATGAACATGATAAGCCAGTTTTACAAAAGCAAGACAAACTCAATGTATCAGGACATAAAAGATGCAAGATGACACAGGGGAACCTAAAAGTATCCCTTAACACAATAGGTTATCATTTATGATCCATTCAGGTTTGAAGGCTAGAGCTAAACAGTAACAAAGACACTCCACAGATGAGTTTCTGTATAGAATACATATTACTGAACAAAGTGTTATCAGTATTAGACTATGTATTTCAAATACTTGACACGGGCTTCAGTTATTGCTTTTTAAATTAGCATGAATGCTATCTCCAGTTTTCAGCACATAAATGGTGTCAGGACCATGGCCTCAAGCTACATGTAAAGAAATGTAGTATAGTGTCTTTGGCAAACGTGGACACACATGCCTCTATCAGATAGATGGCATTCCTTTGAAAACTGATACACTATATACCTACTGTTATTAGGAAATCCTTTCACCTAGCCAGAATGATTGCCATGGTTATAACATCCAAGTCAAAGGAAGTTATTGTCCCTCTCTACTCCTCTCTTATCAGACCAATAACAGAATATAATGCCTCATTTGTGAGGCACCTGCCCAAATATAAGACTCACCTCAGCAGACTTTTGAGGGGGATCACTGCTTCACCTACAAAACCGTGAAGTATCCAGTCCTGTGCATCCTCTTACACACACGAAATAAACAATCTTCTGAAAGAAACTTAACTTCCACAAGAGTATAACCAGGACCTGCTGGCAAAATCTCTCTCTCAAAGAATACATCCTCTATTAAAAATTGACTTCCCTAAAATGTAAAACAAAATAAGCTCCTTGACCCTCTTCAAACACAATTTGTGTGAATAAATGAATAAATGAATGAATGAATAACCATAAATTCACCCCTGATCTGGCCTCTCAACCCCTCACTGAAAGGGAAACAAATTAGGCAGTAGTTACTTCATGCGACAGGATACTGATTAGCAGCCTATTATGAACCTATTAATCATAACTAGCTTATCCCTCCATCCATCCATCCATCCATCCATCCATCCATCCATCCATCCATCCATCCACAACCCCATATAGCTTATTGTAGCTTGAAAAATATTTAATGAAAACCAAGTAAGTGCTTCATAAATATCATCCACAACTACACTGCAAACAAAGTCATAAGAGGTAGTTTCTGGTCTAGCTGAGTGAGACCTAGGCTGGCAGAGCAACGGTTTTCCATATTTCTAATAACAAACATTTATTCAGTAAGTCCTCCATTTAGCTAAAGTTACTTTTCAGACTTTAAAACAAAGTCCTTTTTGGAATAATTGGCAGACAGCTGTGAATACTTTCTAAACAATTTTGTTCTGTCCAGATATAATCTAATTTGCCAGTTAGCATCTATTAAATTAAATAATATTCTCCCCAATGGAGTAGCTGGGAAAGAAAACAAGCAGGTGAACTGACTAAATAAGGTTTTCTCTGTGACTACTTTAGGCATAATACAAAGATTTGTGTGCAAGACGATGCCATCATTATGAAAGAATAAGTACAGGAGATACACGGATAAGGACTGCAACTCAGACACTTTTAGCTTTAAATGATCGGGACAAGTGCCTTCAAAGGCAAAATTTTCAGTTCTGCAGATAAAATGGTTAAAAAAAAGAAGAGTGAATTTAACTATCATGAAATATAAACCTCAAAGATTAATAGGACTCTTACAGGGAGGTCTGGTGTATCATCTAGAAAGTCATTGCACATTTCTTCTTCTTTTTTTTCTGCTGCAAAGCACTAAAGCTAATTTTAATAAAGGAATAACTGAAGCCTGTGTCATAATCTAATACTGATGGTACTTGGTTCAATTTATTAGAAGCAGCCCAAACTGAAACATGCATCAGAAATTTGAAGGCAAAGTAAGTGCTGAAGGGGTTAAGGGATCTTACTATGAGCATAAGAGTCTGGGTCTAGAATGTTCATGAAGAGAGGGAAAGAAAACAATGTGAAAGAGATTTTGTTTTGTGTGAGCTCTGGCCTCTTTAGGCTTGGGGAGGAGATGTTAATAGGAATGTTGGGGAGATAGCATGTACTGGTACTGAAAGATACAAGGTCGAAAAACAAGACAGGTTGTTAGGCCAGTTGGCTTGTCTTTTTAAAACATTACTGTTACTATAAAACATGGTGTTCACGTGCAGCACTAAGCGAGAAGCATGATGGTCTGCAGTGACCCTATTTGTTAACTAATATGAAACGTCAGAATTCTGCATGCATGTTACTAATAATAAATAGCATATAAACTGCATGTTTTTGCTGCTTGGAGAGACTGATTAGGAAATTTTGTTAAGGCAGTCTCCCAGCACTGGGGAGTGTTATTCTTGACTCAAGATTAACAGGTAAATCTTTATTATTTATGTATATTTTAACTGCGCCATAACATTTTGGTGTCATGACTGGGATCTGAACTTTGGGATTGCTGCAGGGCAGTGTGGAATTAATTATAAGGGCCCAGCACAGAAAGTTCTTCTGTGAATTCCACAATGTTTTGTATGGAATAGTCAGAGATTTGAATACTTAACTATTCAGGGTATGCAAACATAGGCTAGAAATGGGAAAATGGATGTGTGGAAATTTTATTTCTGTTCTTTTCTTTCCTCTCTCTTTTAGAAACTTGCAGTTAAAAGAAAAACTAGAAAGGTGTTCATTGTCTTGCCAAATAACTGAGTTTGCCTTATATGATGTGTACTGTTTTGTTGAATGACTGACTTTGCTTTTTAAGTATATGATGTTTACTGTTTTTGTTCAATAACTGAGTTGCTTGTTAGGTATATGGTGTTTACTGTTTGTATAATGACAGAAATATGCTTGTTAGGCATATGTAAAGTAACAGTGGGAAGTTCCCACAAGAAATATGCAAAAGTTTATTAATGTGTATGCACATACAACAAAAAAGGGAAAATTAACACATGGAGGTGCCTTGTGTCAAGGGTGGTACCCTCAAGATTATAGTGGGAGGATCCCACAGGAAATAAGGAAAGGTTTATTAATGTGTATGCACATATAACAAAAAGGGAACTTAACATAAGGAGGCACTTTGTGTTGAGGGTGGTACCCTCAGGACTAAAGGTAAGACATATGAAAGATGTTTTGTGTTGTTTAATGTATGACTGATGTTTTATGTTGTTTAATGTATGACTAAAGAGAGAGAGAGAAAAAAAAGTTAAAGTTAAATCAAATTAATGAGCCTACAGCATGTTGGGACACAGGTGTGTGTGTGTTGTTAAATCAAATTCCTCAGCCTATAGCATGTTGGGACATAAATGTGTGCATGCGTGTTGTTATATCAAATTCATGAGCCCATAGCATGTTGGGACATAGGTGTGTGTGTGTGTACGTATGTGTGTGTGTGTCTGCTGTTAAATGAAGTTCATGAGCCTACAGTATGTTGGGACATAGGTGTGTGTGCTGGTAAATCAAGTTTATATGCCCATAGCATGTTTGAACTTAGGTGTGACTGTGTGATCATGTGACAAATAAATCCCTACCCTTCCCTCCCTGAATGGTGTGTGAATTGATGTAGTCATTTTTTTTCCTGAATTGCCAGCATCCAAGATCTGCAAGCTAAGTCCTAACAGAAAAAAAAATCAAAGCAAAGTTAAGCTATCAGGATTAAATCCCTGAAAAGGAAGCATCTAAATATTCTATGTATCATAATTATGGTAAAGAAAGTTGTAATTATTTGATTGACTGGTTTCAGCTTACTAAAACTTGCTCTGGTGGAGTATTTAGATTAAGTGGAACTTATGATCAGGATAAAGTAATGAAATTGAAGGATATTTTGGAAAAAGAAGAAAAACAAAATAAGTGGGGAACAAATGTCAGGTATACTGAAGCCCTTAAAAGAAAAAAGGATGTTACAGGATGCAAATAATAAATTCTTGCATCAGGTAAAAGATGTTAAGAAGGCAGTATACACCAGTAAAAAGGGATTCCTTTATCATGTTTTGGCAGGTTTGGAAGAAACTAAGGAGGGACAAAAAGCAGAGACTTCTAAAGAGGATGATAATCCTCCAGTAGCTACTGCACCCCCACCCCCATATCTACTGGTATGGGTGGCTCCTGTACAAGATTCTGCATTTTGGAGACAATGTCAGAGGGTACTGTTAAATCTCAGCCTAGTCCCCCTGTTCAACCCTTATCTTCAGAACAGGCATTTGCAGTCAAAAAGTTTTTTTTTCTTCTTCTTCCTATCATTCTCAACAAGCTTCTACCTTTCCAACAGAAGCACTAGTATTTGACACTCCTGTGGGTCATCACAAGTGCTCACGTGATAGGGTAGGACAAGAGGCTATTGCCTCTGGACAGGATCTTTTGTCACCTCTTAATAAAAATTTGGGGGGGTTAATGCTGATTTTCATAGTATGTCTAAAAGTTTTTTAACTATTAAAAAAGTTCCATTAAGGTATAAGGAGAAATTAAAAACTATAATAAAATGTTGCAACCCTACTTTGACAGATTTAAACCAGCTGCTGCTTTGGGTAGTTACTTCAGATAAAATAAGAAAACAGTTACTTGAAATTGTAATTCAGTCCTTGATACAACAAGAAATAGCAATGCCAGCTAAAAGTCCTTGTAATACACCTATTCTGCCTGTTTAAAGCCAGTAAAATATATTTATCGGTTTGTGCAAGATTTGAGGGCTGTAAACAATGCAATATTACCAACTTTTCCTCTGGTTCCAAATCCAGCAATGATACTTAGTTGCATACCACCTACAGCAAAATATTTTTTGGTAACAGATCTCTGTTCAGCATTCGTTTCTATATGTATCCACCCTGAAAGTCAGTTTCTGTTTGCTTTTACTTATAAGGGAGAGCAGTATACCTGGACATGTTTGCAACAAAGATACACTGAATCTCTTTCATTATTTTCTCAAATTCTAAAAAAAAAAAAAAAAAAAAAATTGAAAGATGTGACAGTTCCAGGCGGGGTCTGTGTTAGTGCAATATGCAGATACATTTACTAATAGCATCTGATTCTATTCAGCAGTGTTAGCAGGATACCCTATATCTTTTAACTATCCTTGCAGAAAAAGGACACCAAATGTCAAAAGAAAAATTACGGCTATGGTTACTTCGGGTACGTTATCTTGGCCATTTAATATTTCAGGGTAGATCTTACAGCAGCTGTCCCTCATTCTGTATCATCTTTCTTACTTAAAATAAAACTCAGCCCCTCTTGACTACATGTCTAATTAAATATGAATGCGCACTTCTTTCTGATCCATCTGTTTCTCTAATACAATGTTCTCTTCTAAATCCTGCATTTTTGTTATCTACTGTTGAGGATGTTAAATAGCATGACTGTGTGTGTGACTAATGATATGCTTTCTTCTAGAAAGGACTTAAAGGACACTCCTATGCACAATGCCAAATTAAATCTATTTGTAAATGGTGCCTGTGAAAGAGATCAAAATGAAGATTTGGTCACAAGAATAATATTTTGCTTTAACAAAAAAACAGAGTCGTTTTTGCTGTAAAAAAAAATGTTGATCATTAGTAGTTAAATGGAGTGCCCATCAAAACGGTACAGATACTATGTCAAACAAAAATAATTTGGCAGATCAAGCTGCTAAAAGACTTTGCGTAAAATTACATGTGACTTTATTGCAAATCTAACGTAATGATTAAAAAGTGTCAGTTTTCCAAGCTGAAGCATCACAGAGAAAAGTTCAGAGATGGCGCAAGGATGGATGCAGCAAATCCATCAATGGCTTATGGCAACATCTGGGCAGCCGACTGGTGGTGCCTGCCTCCTTGCTACCTTACCTAGTAAGGGCATATCATTTACTAGCCCATACATGTAAGACAGCTTTATTTGTTATAAGTTGGTAAGCCACTCATATCTACTCTTTGATACTTCAGTATGTAAATAACTGTGCAATATGCTTAGAGCATAATATTAGCAAAAATGCAAACATTAAGGCTGCATGTTACCACCACCTTGGGGACCTTTTGTTAATGTACAGCTGGACTTTGTCCAGATGAATAAAGTACATAATTTGCAATATGTTTTAGTAATGATTTATTTGTTTTCTGCATGGGCGAAAGCTTACACATGTCACAAAGCAGATTCTGCAAATTTGGTGTACCTTGTACTATCAACAGTGATCAGAAAACTCATTTTAATTCCTTGACCAGAGAGCTATAAAAAATTTTTTTTCTAAGTTGAGTCTTCACTGTCCCAGCCATCTGCAATCATGTGAATTTGTATTGAGGGTTAAAAAAAGAAATTTCAAACAATTGTGCTGAAACAAACCTTAAATGGCCAGAGTCACTTCCCTTATCATTAACGACTATAAAACGTAAATTAAATACTACAAGGAAAATGAGTCCCTATGAGATATTAATGGAAAGACCCATGCTCCTTCCAGTTGCCTCCCATGTGTCAAATATAAATTAATTCTAACAGATGATGTAAAAACATACTCCTTCTTCCAGAAGTACCACATAACTTTAACAAAAGCTCTTCCTCAACATCTTGACCAGCCCTGTCACCAACTGCAGCCGGGTTATTGGGTTTATTTGAAGACCATCCAGAGAAAGAATTGCTTGCAGCTATGCTGAAAGGGGCATTATCAAATCCTCCTCACAACTTTTACTGCAGTATGTTGTACAGGACTACCAACCTGGATTCACTTGTCTCACTGTAAGAAGACCTGTCATGTAGGGGCCCCAGATGAATCATCGTTGTCCGTGAATAAATACGTGAGACAAATCATCTGTCCCAGTGAAGGGTTAAGGAAAAAAAACACCTCAAACAACAGTCCATGATGAATCCAGTGACAACAGGTACTTTTGCTTTGTTTTTGTTGTTGTTTCCTTTTGTAAACTGGTGAAAAAAAAACAGTTTCCTACTGGTTCTTCAACAATATGCTGTGAACTTAAATGTGACTAACTGTTGGGTGCATTCACAAATCTGTCAACATTCTAAGGTGAATATTCCTATGATTCCAATCCCTGTATCACAGTTGACATTTGAAAATTATTTTACTGATGCTAATCTAACCTGGTGTAATGTGACTAATTCAGCTCGCAACCATAAATCCTGGACACATACTATGCCAGAAATGAAACTGTACCAGTGAGAACCAGCAAATATAATGACACTAAAAACTCTTTACACCTAAAAAGCTATGACTGGGTGCATGGAATGGGTATGATAGAGGATTGTTACTACATTTGTGGTGATCATGCTTACCCCTGGCTGCCTACAAACTGGTCTAAATGTTGTTTTGTGGGTTGTATTACTCCTGCCATTCAACATTTCAAGAACCCTCCAACAGGCAGACTGAAAAATAAGCAAGCAATCCACTTGGCAGAGCAAGTATTGTCAGTCTTTGTTCCTATGTATGAAGTACAAAGGACAATGCTTAAAATTACCATGCTTGCTCAAATTCTTCAAGATGCAGCTAACCATACTTCAAAAAACCATCAGAATGGCAAACTGAAAAATGACTAAAATGCGAACTGTGGTGTTACAACATCGACTGGCACTTGATATAATGCTTGATGCAAAAGGGGGGGTTATGTGCCCTCATGGGAAGTCATTACTCTTATATTAGTGACTTTCATGATGTACAAAACAAAGCTGGTTAATTTCATGGAAAAGAGGGTCAAGGACCTGGACAGCACATCTAAACAATGGGCACTTTTTGGATGGTTGGGCAGTGTATTTGGTAACCTGGGAACTAGTACATTACAGGTATCATTACAGTCTTCTTCTTCTTTTGGCTTTTTCCCGGTTAGAGGTCACCACAGCGGATCACCTGTCCGCTCATGATTGGCAGTAGAGTTTTACAGTGTCAAGTTGCCAGCCTGGCGCCCAACCTTCCACAGAAGGCACACACATGCACGCACTCACATCTAGGGCTAATTTAGAGTTGTCCAATCCACCTACAGCATGTCTTTGGGATGTGGGAGGAAACCGGAGCACCAGGAGGAAACCCACGTGACCACATGGAGGACATGCAGACTCCGCACAGAAGGCACCCCAGCCGAGGATCAAACCGTAGAACCTCTTGCTGTGAGGCGGCAACGCTAACCACTGCACCACCGTGGCCGCCCACAGGTATCATTACAGTAATTGGTATAATTCTTTTAGTTGTTTTAATATTTTCTGTTCTAAAGGCTGTAATCACAAAATGTTTGATCTTACCTGCATGTGAAAGGCCACTTGTACTTAATAATGAAGTTAAGGTAAATGAAAATTCAGTCACTGCAGATGATAAATATTACAATGCTGAAGTGTATTTTATCAAATTAAAAAGAATCAAATTATAATCGTGTACTGTGTGCCACTAATAGTATCATATGGGGGAATTCTGTTAGGGAAAATATATTGTCTCATGATTATTCTTCACAAAATGCATATTAACGATGTTTCTTCACAAATTAGTCAAATAAAATGTTTGTAATATGTTTATGTTGAAAATATATTGTAATATCTACAGATGATTATATAAAATGCAGTTTCACATGAAATGCCTTACAAGTGCATTTCCTTCTCATATCACATTATAGTGTACTGACAGAAAACTGAAGGCAAAATAAGTGCTGAAGGGGTTAAGGGATGTTACTATGAGCACCTGTGTCTGGGTCTGGAATGTTCATGAAGGGAAGGAAAGAAAACAATGTGAAAGAGATTCTGTTTTATGTGAGCTCTGGCCTCTTTAGGCTGGGAGATGAGTAGTTAAAAGGAATGTTGGGGAGATAGCATGTACTGGTACTGAAAGATACAAGGTTGAAAAACAAGACAGGTTGCTAGGCCGGGTCTATATCAGCATTTCGAAAATGTAATAGGTCGAATAACTAAATGCTGAACTGAAATGATCAACCTATTACATTGTCGAATGCCGATAAAAAAATAACCCCCCCCCCAAAAAAAACTAAAGGGTGTAGGCAGGGAGGCAAGCCCCCCTGCACCCTCCACGTGGGGAACTGCACCCCCACTACTTAAATATACCAACTCCGAAACCGCACTGCATTGAGGTAAACGGAAATCTCCCCTTACGGAGATTTCCGTTTACCCGTTCAACGTTCTGCCCTTTTGACATTCTTGATGCGACAATATCAAATTTCGATATTGTCAGCATTCGAGATGCTGATAGGGACTCGCTAGGCTAGGTGGCTTGTGTTTTTAAAACATTATTGTTACTAAAAAACATGGTTGTTAAGTGTTCACGTGCAGCACTAAGCGAGATGGACGAGGGTCTGCATTGACCCTATTTGTTAACTAATATGAAACGTCAGAATTCTGCATGCATGTTACTGATAAGAAACAGCATATAAACTCTATGTTTTTGCTGCTTGGAGAGACTTAGGAAATTTTGTGAAGGTAGTCTCCCAGCGCTGTGGTTTGTTTGGATAAAATAAAAGGAGTATTTTGCACATCCTGAAGTGTTATTCTTGACTCAAGACTAACAGGTAAGTCTTTATTTACGTATACGTTAACTGCACAATACAGGGTTTCACATTCTTCAATAAAATCTTGATCATCTGAGGTTATCCAACAAACTCTCACATACTGGCCTTTTACTATACTTCTTTTTTGTTTATGTGGGTGGGCAATAGTAAAGTATAAATAAGAGTTGGAGAAGAATGTACTCTTCCTATATACTGTGGATTTAAAACTTTTGCTCACATTATTTTTGCATATAGTGGCATCTAAATAGTCCATACTGTCATGTGTTATTTTGTAGGTAAATCTTAAAAAGTTAGTGGTACTACTAATATATGCAATAAATTCCATTAACTTGTCTTCTGTGTCTATTCAAAAAATGCATATATCATCCAGGTACCTCTTATATAATTTCCAGCATTCAACGAGTTGTAAATAAATTTGTGTTCCCACATATTTAGTATAATGTTAGTATATGTTGGGGCACAAGAGGCCCCCATAGCTACCCCACTTTCTTCTCTACAAAATTCTCCTTCAAAGTTATTTTTTTTAACATTAATTCCATCAGATCAAGACATACCCTGAACTCTGTGTCTCTAAGCCCTCCTTTACTTAATAGGGCTTCTTCTAACCACTCCAGTCCTGTGTCATAAGGTATTACTGTAAAAAGATCTGCTATATCAATAGTCGCAAAAATATTTTTCAGTATATATCTCTGACTTAATGCTTTTAAGAAAACCCCACAAATCCTTTAATATACCTTCCTGTTCTTTCCAAATTTTCTTCAATTTAAAATCCAAGAACTTAGCTGGGGAAGGTCTTAGACTCATTAGCAGCCACAACTGGCCTTAAAGGTGGATCTTCTACATTCCTGAGGTTGTTAGGCATTCCAAAAGTAGATGGTACTGTAGGTTTTTCTATCGTTAAATATTCACAAGTCTCTATGTACCCTATCCCCTCTTCTAGCAACTCTTTCAACACAAAGTCTATTTTTTTATAAGCAACATTGATTTTATTTTTAGAAACCCTGGAATACATGTTCTCATCACTCAGATTTTCCATCATTTTAGCTACATACGTCATGGTATCCATAAGTGCTGTTCCTCCCCCCTTTGTCTGGTTTAATCACCTTCAGATACCTATTACCTGCTAATTCCTAAAGCAATTGTTTCTCTTCCAAAGGGAGATTGGAACAAATTCTATTGTGTTGCATTCTATTCCTTAACTGTTTTTCTACCAAATTTTCAAAATTCCTCAGTTGTGGATGTAATGGG
This sequence comes from Protopterus annectens, assembly GCF_019279795.1. Taxonomy (NCBI): domain Eukaryota; kingdom Metazoa; phylum Chordata; order Ceratodontiformes; family Protopteridae; genus Protopterus; species Protopterus annectens. Next base: position 1,038,327,531 of record NC_056729.1, read on the forward strand.
GGGAGTTGAAAATGCTTTTCTTTCTTATACCACTCCCTTGTTCCATTCCATTAATATTATTAGCAAACAATATTTCAAGATTATATTTCCTCACAAATAATTTTAAATATATTAACAGTTTGCTTATTTTACATGTCTTATTGGGTATAAACTTAAGACCTTTAGAAAATAAATCAAAGTGGACTTGAGTTATATTTTCCCCACTATAATTAAAACTGTTGTAGTTACCATAAGTGTACTTGTATTTGTCTCTTACAATAATTTGCACACTACTTTTATCACCTCCACTCAGCGTCTCCCCTATTCATTCCTTTCTTTGTAATTATAAAACTGGGGTTTCCGATAACTTAGTCTCTCTGATCTCCTGAGTGGGAGAAACTCCTAAGGGTCATTGATGTCCACTTCAGAAGCATACCCAAAATTATTTGCAATGGAATTTGCATTCACTAATCAAGTATTATGGGGAAAGATTTAGGTTTAAATATATTTAATAATAAATAATAAAAGCACAAGACAATACTCACTAACTCAGCACAGTGACTACAGAGTTCAGAATCACAGGAAATATTTTAAAACATTGCAGGACTGTCTCACATAAATATAGAAAACATCTAAACTAATCTTACTATATTCCTATCTACCTCTAAGAGAGATACTAAGTCTTACTTACAGAGCAAGGCAAAGACAGATGAGAAGTGCTGAAGATGGATGTTTTCAGATCCAAGACAAGATACAAAATGCACAGACTTTCTCTGAGAGATAGTTCTTAAATTAATAACAACACATTACTGCTGGGTCAACTGGATGACATCACTCTTTGTTACCTCTGCCTTCAGTTCCCAGGCTAACAGAAACTTAAAACTTAGCACCTCTGTGTCAAAAATACTCATATCTCAGAAGTTTGCCTAGAACTGGAAGTCATAAAACAGTTAAACACTTTTATATTTGAAACCTGTAATTATTTCAGTTTTCAGACAATAGAAAGCACTTCTAGCTGTAGACATCCTGTCCTCTTGCTGGGATAAATACAGTCATAAAACTCTTCACTTATTTTTTCTGAGTTTGCAAGTTAACTCCGTATGTTCCAACTTCTACTGTGAAAACATACATTTGCATAGGCATATAGTTTATACACATTTCTGTTCTTTTCCAGTAGGGTACACTGTGGTTACATTCTTGAAGTTCAGTACGTAACATACAGTTTAACAAACACTTCTGCACCACTTAATATACAGTTTTCTTACATTTGTAAGACAAACATACGAATAGCTGGCAGCCTCACAATTGGCCTCAAGCTCCTTTGTTTAATTAGGTACCAAAAAGAATTAGGACTTTTACCTATTCCTTCTTGGTCTGGTTGAGACCTCTAAGTTCGCTCTTTTTTGGAGGAGGTTTTATTCTGCTTTCCTTGCTACACTCTTTTTGAAAGGGCTGGGATGTTGGGCAAAAGGGAGACAGTGGAGATGGGGAGAGGTGTAGAACTGGATAGTGTAATCTCTGGATATTACTGTCTTCATTTAGATATCCTGTGTGATGGCCAGCTACACCACTAAGTGGAGAGACAGACAGCCACTGACTGTTATCAAATGGTATAGCTGGACAAGGTTTCAGGGGTATTGTTACTGTTCCAGAAGGATTACCACCACTCCCCTGCTCTTTCTTTCTTTTTCTTTTGGCTGTTCCCATTAGGGGTCACCACAGCAGATCATCTGTTTCCATTTCTTCCTGTCCTCTGCATCTTTCTCTATCACACCAACCACCTGCATGTCTTCTCTCACCACATCCATAAACCTTAACTTAGGCCTTCCTCTTTTCCTCTTACTTGGCAGCTTCATCCTTAGCATCATTTCCCAATATACTGAGCATCCCTCCTCAGCACATGTCCAAACCAACATAATCTCGTCTCTCTGGCTTTGTCTCCAAACTATCCAGCTGACCCTCTAATATACTTATTCCTAATCCTGTCCACCCTCATCACACCGAGTGAAAATCTTAACATCTTTAACTCTGCCACATCCAGCTCTGACTCCTGCCTTTTTGTCAATGCCACTGTCTCCAACCCATGTAACATAGCTGGTCTCACTACCCTCTTGTAGAACTTCCCTTTCACTCTTACTGGTACTTGTCTGTCACAAATCACTCCTGACACTCTTCTCCATCTACTCCAAACTGCCTGTACTCTCTTCTTCACCTCTCTTCCACACTCGCCATTACTCTGAACTGTTGATCCCAAGTATTTAAACTCATCCACCTTTGCCAACTCTACTCCCTGCATCCTCACCATTCCTCTATCCTCCCTCTCATTTACACACATATATTCTGTCTTAGTCCTACTGACCTTCATTCCTCTCCTCTCTAGAGCATATCCCCACCTCTCCAGGGTCTCCTCAACCTGCTCCCTACTCTCACTATAGATCACAATGTCATCTACAAACATCATAGTCCACGGGGACTCCTGTCTGATCTCGTCTGTCAACCTGTCCATCACCATTGCAAATAAGAAAGGGCTCAGAGCTGATCCTTGATGTAATCCCATCACCACCTTAAATGCATCTGTCACTCACACTGCAGACCTCACCACTGTCACACTACCCTTGTACATATCCTGTACCACTCTTACATACTTTTCTGCCACTCCCAACATCCTCATACAATACCACAACTCCTCTCTGGGCACCCTGTCATATGCTTTCTCTAAGTCCACAAAGACACAATGCAAATTCTTCTGACCTTCTCTGTACTTCTCCATCAACACTCTCAAAGCAAACATTGCATCCGTAGTGCTCTTTCCTGGCATGAAACCATACTGCTGATCACTAATCATCACCTCCCTTCTTAACCTAGCTTCCACTACTCCTTCCCATAACTTCATGCTGTGGCTATTTTTATCCCTCTTTTGTTACTACATCTCTGCGCATCACCCTTATTCTTAAAAATTGGTACCAAAACACTTTTCCTCCACTCCTCAGGCATCCTCTCACTTTCCAAAATTTCATTAAACACTCTGCTTAAAAACTCCACTGTCATTTCTCCTAAACACCTCCATGCTTCCACAGGTATATCAGCTGGACCAACAGCCTTTCCATTCTTCATCTACTTCATAGCTATCCTTACTTCCTCCTTGCTGATCCATTGCACTTCATGATTCACTATCCCCACATCATCCAACCTTCTCTCTCTCTCATTCTCTTCATTCATCAAACCCTCAAAGTACTCTTTCCATCTGCTCAACACACTCTCCTCACTTGTGAGTAACTTTCCCTCAAGATCCTTTATCACCTTTACCTGCTGCCCATCTTTCCTAGCTCGGTCCCTCTGTCTATCCAATCGGTACAGGTCCTTTTCTCCCTCCTTAGTGTCCAACCTTGCATATAACACTTCATACACCTTATCCTTAGCCTTCGCCACCTCTCTCTTTGCCATGCACCTCATCTCCTTATATTCCTGTCTACTTTCTTCATCTCTCTGACAATCCCACTTCTTCTTCACCAACCTCTTTCTCTGTATTCTCTCCTGTACTTCCTCATTCCACCACCAGGTCTCCATGTCCTCCTTCCTCTGTCCAGATGTCACACCAAGCACTTTTCTAGTCGTTTCCCTTACTAGCTCTGCTGTAGTTACCCAGCAATTCGGTAACTCTTCACTCCCACCCAATGCCTGTCTTAACTCTTCCCTGAACTCCACCTCACAATCGCCCTTTTTCAGTTTCCACCATTTGATCCTGTTGCTGTTGATTATTTCTGACATGGGCACATGCCTGGTGTGAACATTACCCTGGCATCTGTGGTTATTTCTAGACCTTTTTTGGATCTTTCTAGACCTTTGATTCTGCTTCCATTGGCCACATGTGAACCAGAGATTATGTGGGCTCAAATGCATTCTTGAAAAGGGGCACTGCAGAAAATGTAATAATAACAACTGAAAGAGTCTTACTTTCCCTTTCCATGTTTTCCACATGTACATTAACAAAGAGTTTGAAAAATGCTGTTCCATCCTGGCACTATGGTGTACAAGGGTAGTGTGCTGACTGTGACAAAAACAATCCAATTTTGATTAGTAGCTAAAGTGCTGGGGATGCTGGAGTGGGAATGAGTGTCTTGGACCAGCTTTGTTATCCCAGGAGAAAGGGACTGAGGATTCCATGTAATCAGGGGATGCACTGGTGGAGACTAAGGCATGCCTCCCTGGCTGCAAACATGCTACTATGGTAGTAGTGTGGGTTTGAACAAGCTCAATGGACTAGTGGTAATGCTTATGTCATCACACTCAGTCTGCCCGGCCAGGATTTCCCATCTCATAACCCTGCTGGTGAGTTGAGAGATCAGGACTAAAATCATTGAACAGAAATTTCATTTGTGAAACCCAGAATTCATCAGATCAAACAGTATAGCCAAGGAAAAAATAGTTATTAAGAGACAGCAAAATTATTGAAAGGGCAGTGGGTAATTATAAACCAAGATATAAAATCTGAAAATTCAAGATATTACAAAAAGAAATCTAATGTACTAAAACTTATTAACAAGGCTAGTAACCCAATGAGCAATCAGAATATTAAAACTGTTCAAAGAAATCAGTGATTTCATGAATTACTTTAGCCCTTGGAATGCAGTCAGTAAAATATGCTATGGTTTAGCATTCCAAGTTGTAAAACACTCTTAATAGAGCAGCTGACATTTGTCCCTGGAAATTTGCAGATGTTTATCCTGCCATTCCAACTCCCATTTCACTAGTAAAACAGTGATGTCACCCTCCAGAGGTCCAAATGGCATGGCCCCCAAGATGTGAAAGGTAAAGTCTGAGTACACAGCAAAATTCATACTGCGTTTGGCAAGTTGATTCCTAGAGATCTTTTGTCGTATAGCTGATAGATGATGGGTGATGCACATTTTCAGGGTTTTTTTTTGATGTGATAAAGACTGGCTTCCACGGGTGAAAGTGCTCTTAGTCTTATTACTTTTTTTAAATATTTTAATTATTATTTGTTTTTATTCCTTTGGAATTTCTCTGACCTGTCAAATAAAACCTGTAAAAGGGTGTTTCTGATTGAACAATCAAAACAAGAGAAACATGAAATCTTGATAAAATATAAACTTTTTTTATCATATATAAAACCCCATAAAATCAGGGCCTATGATCAGACAACTTTTTTTTTTAAACAATAAACATTTTATAGAATCATCAGTCATGACATAAGCAATTATACAGTTACATAAATGAAAATAAGAAGTTATGTACTCACCATAACGTTCCATCTGAGTAGGTAAACTTCATTTGTCAGCAACCTATGGGTTATCGGATCCATATTGGATCCGAGCCGGCAGCTTCCAACAGCTAAGATCCGAGCTCCAAACTCCTCCCCCTTACCCATAATCCCCTGCTATCCCTTCCTGACTTCAGATCGAGTTTGCTTATCCATAGACTATACGATACCAAGAACCACCTCCATACTCTAACCTAGAGACAATCCGCCATGAAAGCAAGAGGCCTTTGAACATCCATATAGGTTAGGGGGATGGAGGGAGGGACGGTTGCTGACAAATGAAGTTTACCTACTCAGATGGAACGTTATGGTGAGTACATAACTTTTTAATCTGAAGTAGTTAACTTCACTTGTTCATCAACCTGTGGGACAGAGTCCCCAGCTACCTGATTCTTGGGAGGTCCTCATGGAAGGATGTTCCGGAGCACTGCAGAGCCAAAGGATGCTCTCCCTCTGGAAACACTATCCAATTTGTAATGTTTTTTAAATGTATGAGATGAAGCCCAAGTGACTGCTGAACAAATGTCATCCAATGACACCCTAGATCAAAAAGCAGCAGAGGTAGAAATTGACCGAGTAGAATGGGCATGGACTCCTTGAGGTGCAGGCCAGACAGAACTCTCATATGCCAAAAGAATACATTGGGAAATCCATCTGGACAATGTGACTTTTGTTACAGGTTTTCCCAAAGAGGATTTAGCAAAGGAAACAAAAAGCTGGTCTGATTTTCTGTGATCAGCTGTCCTGTGCAAATAGAATCTTAGTTGCCTATGTATGTCTAGAGAGTGCAACTTGTATTCACCTTTGTTCTGATAATTTGGAAAGAAGACTGGTAAATTAATAGATTGGTTGATATTAGACTCCAAAGCAATTTTGGGCAGAAAAGAGGGGTTGGTCCTGAGTGAGACTCCATCTTTGTGAAAAATCAAATACGGTGGCTTGGCGCAAAGGGCTTGAAGCTCCGAGACCCTTCTGGCCGAAGTTATGGCAACAAGAAAAACTGTCTTCCAAGATAAGTATTTCAGATCTACCAAAGTTGCAGGCTCAAAGGGAGGAGCTGTTAGAGACTGAAGTACAAGAGTTAAATCCCAAGGAGGGACTGCATCTATAACCGGAGGTCTTAGTAGGAAAGTGCCTTTTAGGAAGGTCCTACATAGCTTGGACGAAATCAAAGGGCCGAGATCACTGCCAACATGATAATGAGAGATTGCAGCCAACTGGACTTTGACCGTAGAAGAGCTAGCACCTTGGTCGAACAATCCTGACAGAAGATCTAGTACTGCTGGCAACGGAGCTGTAAAGGGATCTAAGTTGTGATGCTCCGTCCAAATAGAAAAACGCTTCCATTTGCTATTATAAATTTTTCTAGTAGATGGCTTGTGAGCGGCTACTAGAATAGCCTTGACAGGGGATGAGATACCGGGAGTCCTAGCTATCACTGGAACTGGATCAACCAAGCTGTGAGCTTGAGGTTGTCCAGATTCGGGGTTGACAGGCCTGATGGGTGAGAGATCAGATCTGGGATTGGATCTAGAATCCATGGGGGATTCACTAGATGAGACCATAGATATGGGAACCAAGCTTGACGAGGCCAGAATGGGGCAATGAGGATTATTCTGCTCCCCAACCGTCTGGCTTTCTGTAAAAGCTTTAGCATCAGGGGCAGAGGAGGGTAAGCATAAAGTAGACCGAGTGGCCAAACATGCACCAGAGCGTCTCTGGGGGATTCCCTGGGTGGGGGAATTAGAGCGAAGTAGTCGCTGCACTTTGCGTTCGAAGGACAGGTGAAAAGATCGCAACGAGGTTGACCCCATTTGGAGAAAATCTGCTTCGCTACTCTGGGATTCAGAGACCACTTGTACGGTGAGAGGATGGTTCGACTCAGTCTGTCTGCCAAAATGTTGGACCGTCCTGGAATGTGCATCGCTATGAGAAAGCGGTTGGTGGACATCGCCCATTCCCACACTCTCATAGCCTCCCGACAAAGTGGATAGGACCTGGTTCCCCCTTGTTTGTTGATATACCAGATGACCAACATGTTGTCTGTCTGGATTGCAATTGTCCCCAAGGGAAGAAGGCTCTGAAGTGCTTGCAACGCCAAAAGCACCGCTCTCATCTCTAGGACATTGATATGCAATGAGGTCTCCGAATGGTTCCACGTGCCTTGAACAGTCCTGCCCAAGCAGTGCCCCCCCCACCCGAGGCGAGAGGCATCCGTGGTTACCGTTACCGTGGCTAGAGGAGGGGACACAGAGAAGGGGCGCCCCTTCTGGAGGTCCGGGGACTGGAGCCACCATAACAGGGCTTTCCTGCACACCCTGCTGAGAGGAATGGGGAAGCTCAGGGGATGTCGCAGAAAGGACCACTGGACTTGCAAAGTCCATTGAAGAATTCTCATGTTTAAGCGCGCCATGGGTAGTAGGTTGATGGTTGCCACCATCGAGCCTAGAGCCCTCAGGACCAATTCTGCAGGGGGAGCTGGGGATTGTAGAAGGGCCAGTACATGGAGTTTCAGAGTTCGTAGCCGGTCCAGAGTCAAGAAGGCTAGAAGCTGGTTTGTGTTCAATCTGGCTCCGATGAAATCTAGGATTTGAGTTGGGAGAAGGGAAGATTTCCCGATGTTGATAGTGATCCCCAGCTGGGGAGCTAGATGGAGAAAGTAATCTCTGGCAGTGCATAGTAGATGCCTGGTGGGGGCGGTCAGGAGCCAGTTGTCCAGGTACGGAAAGATCTGAATTCCCCGGAGTCTCAGATGGGCCGCTACAACAGTTAACACTTTGGTGAACACCCTGGGGGCTGTGGTGAGACCAAAGGGAAGGACCCTGAATTGGTAATGGCTGGCTCCCAGCCGGAAGCGGAGAAACCTCCTGGATCATCTGTCCATCAAAATTGTGGTAGTACGCATCCTTGAGGTCTATGGAGCACATCCAGTCATTCTCCTGCAGAAGGGGGAGAATGGATTGAAGGGTGACCATCCAGAACTTTTCTTTGGCTACTGACAGGTTTAGAAAGGACAGGTCGAGGATTGGTTTTAGGTCCCCCGTCTTTTTTGGCACCAAGAAGAACCTGGAGTAAAAGCCTGATCCGGACTGGTCTGGGGGGACGTGCTGGATTGCTCTTTTTTCTAGCAGCTGGAGTATTTCCTCGGTTGCTGCCTCCCTTTGATTGGGTGGGACATCGGGGAGGGTTCAGGAACTGAGAGGGGGATTGAGAAAGAGGATCTTGTAGCCTCTGGATATGATCTGAAGAACCCAGTGATCTGTTGTAATGGACTCCCAAGCTGCCAGGTGCCTCGAGAAACACCCCCCAACTGCCTCCAGAGTGGAGCAGTCGGGTAACCCTTCAGGGTTGCTGCGTGGGCCGATCAGAGAAAGGTTCTCTGGACCCAAAGTTCTTCGGGCCCCCTCTGCCTCTAGGGCGGTGTCCACCCTGTCCTCCTCTGACTCTGAAGGATGAGGGGTCCAGAGTGAAACGGGCCTGTTGAGACTTCCGGAACCACATCTTCTTCTGTCCCTTTTGGTTCCTGGAGAAGGACCTCTGGGGAGCAGAGAAGCGGACTCCGACGGCAGACAACGTCTTCCCGTCTTTCTCGCTCTGGACCAGTGTGTCGCGTACAGTCTTGCCAAAAAGGGCAGAACCATCAAACGGGGCATTTGCAAACGACGCCTTAAAGGGTTCCGTGAAATCACAATGATGGAGCCACGCCTGTCGCCGTAGGACGACGCCCGCTCCGCTAGCTCTAGCAGCTCCTTCCGTGGCATGGGATAGTAACCACATAGATGTATTGGAGATAGATTTGAGAGTGGCCATTCGGGTAGAGTACACTTTCTTGTCCTCCGCCGACATGGACTCTGGGGGCAACCCAGCGTATTCTTTGATAAGATCCCGCTGGAGCCGTATCACGTGTGCCATATAATTCAGCGACCTCACAGAAAAGGTGGCTGAAGCGAACACCCGCTTCCCCAGACGGTCCATCGTCCGAGACTCCTTGTCTGGAGGATGGACCGAGGATCTCTCCTGGGCCAGTTCCCTTTTGGTGGCAGCCGCCACCAACATGGCATCTACTGGGGCTCCCTTGCTCCAACATGACTTATCTGAATGGGGGCTGAGAATTTTGTCCGACCTCTTGGAATGGGCTCCACAGTGTCCGGTTCCTTCCATGTCCTGGTAGTAATCAGGTCTACCAGGGGATCGGCGGGAGGGGACACCCAAGAGGTAGACGGGCCTGCTTCAAATGCCTCCAGAAACACAGACTCGTCAGAGGAAGGTTTTGGGGCAGACCACCCCCCTCTGATCCGAAGCATCTCCATGATGTCTCTGAAGGAGACGTCTTCGGGGGGTGACCTTGGGGAACCTTCCCCTTCCTCCAAGTCTGTGTCCTCTGTCACGGACTCAGGGGAGTCCAAGTGCCTTCTCTTGCACTTGCATTTGTGAGGGACCTCCTCGGGGGGGCTGTCCGAAGAGGCCTCACCAACTACATCCTGTTCCAGCAAGGGAACTATCTGGGACGTCTGTGCAGGCTGTCCCTGGGGCCGGGTGATGGAAGGCGGACCCGTCTGAGAGGGAGTGCAGGGTGGAGCTGTAGCTGAAGCCGGGGGCCTGGAATCCCTCGACAAAACCCTCTCCACGACATCGAACGCCGAAGGAGAACTGCTCTCCCTAGGATCCGAGAGCAGACCCTCCCTCGGATCCAATGTGTGGATCGGAGCTGGCGCCGACGCGGTCGGATCCGAAGGGCCAGTATGCTCCGACCGAGATGGAGCCGAAGCCATACTGACACCTCCGGATCTGAAGCTCAGCTCTCAGCTCCTAGAGCTTGGATCCGAAGAAAAGGGACCCGACAGACTCGAAGGTGCCATCGGCGCCGAAGTACCCGATACTATCGGCGCCGACAGTCCTCCGGCTCCGACGCTACCTGGCCCCGAAGGCTCCGAACCCCGGTAGTGGGTCGGAGAAGGAGCGATCGGGGCGAAAAAGGGGATCAAGCTCCCCCCCGGAGGGGGGGGGGGGGCAGGAGCACTCCCATCTGCAGCTGGGCCTGGAGGAACCTACGCATCATCCAGTCAAAGTCTGCATCGGACAAACACCGGGTAGACCTTGATGAGGCCACCGAGGCGGGCCGGGAGTGCCTCCTCGATGACCTCGAAGGCGACTGGGTCTCCTCCTCCTCCGGCCCTGACGAAAAGCGGGGTGAACAGAGCCGGGAAAGAGAAGACTTGGAAGCCCTGGGAGGAGAAACCCATTTGTATGGCGGGGCTGATGCAGAAGCTTCGGCCCGCCGCTTGTGTTTTTCTCGGCATTTCTCCTTTCTAGCTTCCCTCTCCTACTGGCCCAAGGTGGGAGGATGAGTCCCGGCCAGGGGAAGGGGAATAGCAGGTGGCGCTGCCGCAGCCATGGCAGGTGCCACAGAGGGACTGGAGGACGAAGCCAGGTCCGGGGGCAGAAGTCCCGCCAGAATCAGCTTCGACCTCCGGTCCTTAAGGGCCCTGGGGTTGAACACTGCGCAAATAGTGCAGCCAGTGGAAAGATGTTCAATCCCAGGGCATAAAACACGCCGAGTGTGGCCATCCGCTGGGGACAGCTTATGGCCACACTTGGTACACTTTGAAAAGAATGTTTTAGGTCCCTCCGCTATACCTACAAAACAACAACACACACGCTAGGCCCCAAAACCACACACCCTAACACGCACACGAGGGGGAGGGAATAACACTAAAAAAAGATAACTAAACACCAGTAAGACAACGTTAAAGCTACAGGGGAACTATATTAATCACAGACACACACACACACACACACACACACACAAAAAAAATCTGTTTAAACTAAGAAAAAGGAGATTTTTCTCACAAATTCGACAACCACCATGCCTGGAAGCTTGATCAAGCTGCTGAGAGAACCGCGGCAAACTAGATCTGAGGTCAGGAAGGGATAGCAGAGGATTATGGGTAAGGGGGAGGAGCTTGGAGCTCGGATCTTAGCTGTTGGAAGCTGCCGGCTTGGATCCGATATGGATCCGATAACCCATAGGTTGATGAACAAATGAAGTTAACTACTTCAGATCAAACTATATTGATATATTTTCAGTTGCAAACATTATACATCACTTGTAATGTATACAGTTGTTGTCAGTCAAACATTACATAGCTCATTCAATTCCTGCCTTCCCTTAAACTTAATTCCTTCTCCAAAACATTATTCTACATGGATTGTTCTTACAATTTCCATTTTTTCTATGTAATTTGCTTCTACCCTTTTCTAAAGGTCCCACTTCCAGTTCTTTTATGTTGTCACTACTTGTAGAACAATTGGTTTAGACTTTGATTTCCATTTTCTAGTAATTGCTTTTTATTGACAACCTCCAGACTTAGACTCATCAAGGCCTTATTATGTCTAGAGAATTCCAATTCTGTATCACTGCTCAACAAAGTCATTTCCTTAGCTAACCAATCTGTTCACTCTGTATTTTTGACAGAGTTAGCCAACTCATTACACTCCCAAAAATATGTCCCCAATTACCTCTTTCCTCCCCATTAAATCTCCAACATTTGCAATCTACCCGAGGAAAAATTCTTTGGAGTCTGCTTGAGTTATAGAAATACCTATGCAAAAACTTCCAAGCAAAGATCCAAAATTGTATACTCTTTGTTGCATATTTGGAAGCCATATATACATCCTCCAGTCTCTCTTGCCAATCCTTTATATCCTCCTCTGATTGATTCCTATAGTTATGATGCAATAATGTACATGTCATATTAATTATCCCTTTTTAACAACATCTTTTATGTTCTAGAGTCCACTAAAAATTCTACCAGTGCTGGTCTTTTGCTTAGGATCCCCCTATTTCTTTCTCATTGACATTACTCTGATATCAATCCTTGATAGGGAAGGTAATCTCTAGCCTCCAGTCCAAATTAATTCTTGGCCTCTTCCCAGTCTTCTACCTTTCTTTCTCTGCTGCCTATACCTTGGTTCATTTTCCAGTTTTCTCCAGTAAATTACATACCCCTTTCCCCTTCTCAATACCCCCAATTACTGCCATATGTATTCTCAAAATCTCCTTTCTGCATCCCTGTGTTGGCTTAGTTCTTAGAGTACTTTCAGCTACTTTATAAATATAATATTTTGTATGGTTATTGTTATTCTTGATCTGCATCCAAAATCCCAGTCTCTCCTTGTTTCTTGAACTCCCTCCCTGTTTCATCATCATCCCTTTCCACTTTGAAAGATATATCTCTATTTATGTCATGTATAGGAGCCTTAACTGTGTAGCTCTGAAATACCACTTCAAATCAAATAATCCCAGTCTACCTTGTTCCACTAGAAGGATTAAATTATCCCACTTGACTCTTGAAATCTTCCTCTCTAAAATAAAATCTTTCAACTCTTTATTAATTGTTATGCACAACTTTTTCTCTGGTTGATAAAATATGCCAGACCTGTGTATAAAACTAAAGGGACTAAACACTTTCACTGCTTGTATCTTGCTATCCATATCCATAAACATGAGCTTCCAATTTCTTAGTTTTTGTATTATCTTTTGTTTGGTCTCTTCCCAAATATCCTTTCCTGCCATAACATAATCCTTTTTAATCCATACTCCTAAGTACTTCATTTAATCATGTCCCCATAAATATGGGTATTGCTGAACCAATTCATGTGTGGCTACATAGATTATAGCTATTACCTTTGTTTTATCTTCATTAATTTTCTATCCCAAAAAGACTTGAAACTGTCTCAGAATGTTCCACAACACTGAAATGTCAATTTCTTGTTTTATGGGGTATAAAATAATATCATCTGCAAATAAAGCAAACTTTTCTTGATTACCATATCAAATATATCCTTATATTTCTGAGTCCTATTTTCTATGCCAGTGGCTCTAAATATAATACAAATAAAAAAGGGGAAAGAAGACACCACTGCCCAGTTCCTCTGCTTAAACAGAACTTATGACAGAAGAACCAATTTTCAGCTCAATCCCTCTGTTACAAAAGGACATACTGCCAGCTCAGCTATCTGGATTTTTTGTAAATAATTATTTGTCATTTGTGAATATTAATATGATTTATATAGAAATGTAACAAAATGAGATACTGCCAGCTCAGCTATCTGGAATTTTGTAAATAATTATATGTCATTTTGAATATCAGTATGATTCATAGGCTTGTGTTACAAATGTATTAGAACTGTATGTCATATAAGATGGTTTGCACAGATGTGTGCTGAAGAAATATTTTGTAAAGTACTGAGCTTAGAGGTGTGACCACAGTTTACCATGGTGGATTAGAACAGAAATGTGCATATGCTATTGCAACTGTTTAGATGCATATATTTTAAAAATGGAAACTGGAACACAGGAAGTTAACTTCAGAAAAAAGTTGAAAATTTAAATTACTTTATGACCACGTAATAAAAGGATGTTATCTTTCAATTTCAGTGCAGTAACAGATAAAATGTCTAGAACTAGATGTTTTTGTATTGTCTTGGAAGTGTTTATTGTTTTATGACCTCCAGGATCTGCCTTAGATCTAAAAAAAGCCCTTGTCTATGTATTTTTACAGATAGATGCTAAATACTACCAGATGGCATTAATGGTTATTTTGAGCCTGGGAACTGAAGTCAGACGACAATAAATTATGTCATTTTGCAAGTATCTCAGCAGTAATATTTGGGATATTAATTTGGGAAGGCTTTAAGAGAGAGACAGCATTTTGTATTTTGTTTCTGACCTGACAAGAACATCCACTCACCACATCTGCCTGCTTGCTCTATAAGTAAGTCCAGGGAACAGTATAATTCTTTTAGATATAGTAAGGAATATAGCAAAGCTTAATTTTGATGTTTTTCTTTATTTATTTGCGGCTGTCCTGCAATGTTATTTTAAATATTTCCTGTGATTTTGAATTTTAATGTAACTGACTATATACTGAGTATTTTCTTGTTCTTTTATTTTTTTATAATTAAATACATTTAAACATTTGTGAGACATATTTAAGTTCTGGGAGTACTTGCATATTCATTTGGTGACACTGTGGGCCAAGCCTAATAGCCTTGCTCTTGGTTAAACTACCATTTGGATTAATAGTAATATTACACAGTAAGACTGGACACTCTTTGTTAAGGGCCTTAAAGTAACTGATAAGGACGTGGCTGGTGTCAGTGATAACTACCTTACAGTCTGGGCAAATGGGGGCATAGCTAGTAAACCTGTGCTAGCCTTTCCCAGGGTGTGTGTGTGTGTGTGTGTGTTTGTATATAAATCAAACCTCATAGTATGTGTGTCAGCTACATGGGCAGAGACACGAAGCACTGGTTGGACAGAGAGGGTGCTGGAGGTTTTGGCTTGGCCACTCAGCTGAGATCTCAACCATATAGCTGTGCCAGTGGGGAGTCTTATTGGGGATCTGGAGAAAGAGGGAGAAACCAGCTCCAGACTGACTGTGGTCTCTGTGTACTCCTAAGGGAAACTGCACTTTACTGTGTGTATTTGTCATCCTCCCAATGTACATCCTCCACAGGTGCTAGTGGTGAGGATTGAGGCTCCTTGATTACTGTTCCCAGTGGTGGGGCATCGCACCCTCATATATCCTCCTAATGAACATTATAATTTTATCAAGGAATGCAAATGATTCCATTCCCCTACTCATAAAATCCCAGCTTACTCTGTCAAATGCTTAATGTGCATCAATACCCACCAACAACGCTGGTATTTTCTTTTTTTTTACACTCTGCTTCCCTCTGGAAGATCACTCTTCTATTAATATTGTCAAATGTTTGTTTGCCCGCTATAAAACCACAGTGATCCATATCTATTAATTTTGGCATTACCTTTGCCACTCCTTTAGCCATTACAAACACTTCATAGTCATAATTTAGAATTGTAAAGGGCCTACATGAAGCTGGGCCTGATAAATCTTTACCATCTTTAGGTATTACAGCCACCACCATTTCTTCCAGGATGTTGCTGATTCTCCTTTTAAAATACTGTTAAAAAAAACTTCCAGATCTTTATCACTTTCTTCCCTCCAAGCTTCCAGACTCCCACAGGAATAACATCTATTCCTGGAGACTTTCCTGTAGATTGGTTATACATCACCATTTTTATCTCATCTCCTCCAATCTTAGTTGTTAGTAATTGAGCCATATCTACTTCTAACCTTGGCATATTTAATTCTTCCATAAACATTTCCATTTGCATTTTTTCTTGATTTCCACATTTCTCTGCTTTATACAAATTTTTTTTCTTGATTTCCACATTTCTCTGCTTTATACAAATTTTCAAATATTTCTAATACCTGTAATCTCTGGTTATTTCCATCGTTATAGGCTCTCTCAATTTGGCAACAATCCTTTTTACATTATGTTGCCTGAGCCGTTCTGCTAAAAGCTTTTGTGCTCTGAAGTTATTATCAAAAAGCAGTTGCTTACCAGCAATTTTTTTTAAACTCAAGCATATTATCGAGTCCCTTATTTTCTCCTTAGCATTCTGCAACTGCACCTCTTCTTCTGTGAAATTCCCCTATTCTGCAATATTTTAGCCTTTGTCATTCCCTCTAAATAATTCTTGTTACTTCTTAACCATATCTCTTTTTCTTTTATTTCCACCCTATTTTGAAACTCTGCTTAATTTTATCCCATTCCCTAGCTTTATTTTCAGAAGAAATGTCTGTCTTCCCTCATAACTCCAAATAATTTCCACTACCCATTCCTTAAATTCCTCTCTGTTTAACAGATAAGTGTGGAAGCACCAGCATCAGTTTTATTTTATTTCCTTACACTGCATTTTCATTTTAGTTATTATTGGTGCATGATCTGAAACAGTTATTGGACGTGTATCAAAACTTTCAGTTCAATACACATGTTCCTGTGAAATATAATTTCCTTCTAACCTCACCCAATTTTTGTAACTTGAGAAATAATATGCAAATTCTCTGCAAACTCCTACTACTGAATTTACATCTTCCACACCAAATAGTTTCATAAATGTCTTAAAAAATCTACCCTGTTTTGCTATATTTTCTTTTTTAGGCCTGCAATATATCCTCACTGCTGTAAATGAAATTCCAGTCCCCCCTCATAAGTAATATTCCATGCTGAAAGGTGAGTATTTCTCCCAGAATTTTCTTAAGCTCCACTATAGCAGTTTTAGGTGGAATATAAATACATACCAGTATAATCCTCGTTCCTTGCCTGGAGCCCCTTAGTACTACAAATCTGACATTATTTTTGTTTTCCCTCTTCTATCAATATCGGGGTTCATCTTGCAATTAACATTAAGTACTCCACCTTTCCTTTGTCCATGATATTCTGTTGAATAATCATTCTGAAATCCTTTCTTTATCAAATTCACATGCTCAGTTCTTTGCAAATGTGTCGCCTATAGCATAACTACTTGGGCTCTATATTTTTAATATAGTTCACTACTCTTTCTTTTTTACACATACCTGTGAGACCATTCACATTGAAAGATAATCTGGAAAGTGCTGCCATTATGATAAGAAGTTATTTTTCTCACCTGTGATGTATAATAGATTTTTTAATGTCTAGTTTCAACTTTTGTGTTACATGCGTATACTTAATGTTTGGTAGGTTGATCTTTCATACAATTGTTTCTTGTCATATCCATTTGAACCTATGTCACATCTTACAAGACTTTTTGGTTTAATGAAAACCCTTAAACACACACACACACACACACACACACACGCACACACACACACACACACACACACACACACACACACGCACACACAAAACTTATTATCTTAATACAAACACACAAAACCATGTATATCTGCAAATAATGATGTTTTACCCTACTAATAGGAATAACTGTCCCAGATTGACAGCCACACTCACAGGATTGAATTAACATATAGTAAATGTTATCCATGATAAGATCTATGGTACAGCCTTTGTTTCTACTTCCACTAAATGCTGTCTGTTTTTGTCTTATATTTACTCCTCTCTGAGATGTAGAAAACAAGTTGAATGCTTTCATAAAACATCATCTCCTAGCTATTGAAAAAATGTCTTGACTGTTCTTATTGTCTTTACCAGCTTTTCTCCATAGAAACATGAGAATCAAGTGCATAGTTGCCTTCCAATACAAGCTTCTCATGTTGCACTGTGAACATTTATTTGCTAGAGGAAAACTTTTCATCATTTTCAGTGTTCTTTTATTGACTTCCTTCCCCTTAACATTTAATATTATAGCAAGTCAAGGGCCTTAATGACATTCCCATTTGCAAAAGTAAGAAAAAGCATATCAGTTTTGCTTATATTATGCTCTTTTGTCTAGTCTCTCTTCTCTTTTTAGACTGCAGTGCCTACATTTCTTACAACTGAACAAGAAGAAAGAAAGAAGAAGGAAACAATATGGCCACCTGTTTACTTTAGTATCTCTATTACACACAAAACTAACTGAAAAAGCTTTACTTCATAGCATGCAGTATATATCATGTATTATAAAGTACTGTTAAGAACAAAATTTGTTTTATTTACAGTTACGTCTTTCTTTCCTCTTTCCCTCTCCGTAATGTTCTTCCAAATGTTAATGACATGAAGTAGGGCATGTGCTTTGTAGTCCCCTACAAGTTTAACAATTTCAGAAAAGTCCACCATTTGAAGATTTTCCTGTTCCATTATATTTCACAAATGTAACTGATGTTTTGTATCCCATGTTTACTCATTAATTTTGTAGTTGCTGGCTTTCTTCCTGTTGATTTCCACCTCGCAAATCCAGTCTCTGGTTTATTTCCAATGTACTCCTGGTTCTTCTAGTCAACTCCTGTGCTTCTTTTCTGTCTCTCAAGCATTTTTATTTGGAACACTGGAAAATGTTTCACTGGCATAGTCTCTCTGTAAGCTTTACTATCAGAAGAATAAGAATCAGAATCCATGTTTGACAGCTCACTTTTTGATGGACAAACTTTTCTCCTTAGCATGTTCTGCAACAAAATATGATGTTGTCCCTCCAGGAAAAAATATTCTGAAGATAGCTGGATACAGCACCTTCAATCTTATATCTGCTTCTCAGCATTCCCTGACTACTAGAATAAATCTACTCCTCTTCTGCCTGATGTACAGTGAGTAATCATGTTCCACATACACTCTAATGTCTTCAACGTTTAGTACTTTGTCCTTCTGCCACAGTTTTTCCAGAATCAGCTCTTTCTGCTTGTAGGATTGCATCTTTGCTATTAAAGGTCTTGGCTGCTTTCTCATGCCCAGGTCTGCAGCATGCACACAGTGTGCCCTTTCATTTAACAGATTCTGCCATGAAATACCAATCTGGTTGCTTATTTGTGCTTTCATAAAATTAATATAGTCTGTTCCTTCCAATTTCTCTGGTACAGCAGAAAATCTCAGGTTTTCCATAAGTGCTCTGTCCTCTAATTCTACCATTTTGAAACATCTTTTCTTGTTCAATCTCAAACTCTACCAGCCTTTTCTTCATTTTGAATTCTGATTTTTTGCATTTTTGTTAGCTCATCTGAATATCTGTTTAAAGCTTCCTCCAATTTTTTTTGGAGATTTGTTATTTGAGTTAATATACTCCTTCAGTGTTTCATTTATTTTAATCAGCTCTGAGCACATTTGAGTTATTTTTCTTCTAGATTACTGGAAGTCATGTCTTGCAGCAAACCTGGAGCTTGGACAGCTTTTTGCTGAATGGCTGCAGGATTCTTGCCAGCCAGTGTTTTCTTCTCATCTTTTGTGACTGATTTTCTTTCAGGTTCTTCGCACTTCTTTTTTGGTGGCATCCAGGAAGTGCAGCTACTACCAAGTAACTGAAATTTACCCAAAAAGACAAATTCATTGGATCTGACCATGGTGGTGCAGCAGTTAGTGTTGATGCCTCACAGGAAGAGGCCCTCTGGTTCAATTCTCGGCTGGAACACCTTTTATACAGAGCCTGCATGTCCTCCCTGCAGTCAAGTGAGTTTCAAAGACATGCAGGTAGGTGCGTGTGTGTATGTGTGTGTGTGTGTGTGTGTGTGTGTGTGTGTGTGTGTGTGTGTGTGTGTGTGTGTGTGTGTGTGCAAAGGTTGGGCGAAAGACTGGCAACTGAACACCATAAAAACTCCACTGTCAATCATACTGTGGACTAGTGATCCACAGTGGCGACCCCTAACCAGAAAAAGACACTGCTTTGTTTTCACACTAGGAAAGCTGAAATGAAGCTGTTAGTGTGCAGCCATCTTGGAAGTGACATGATTAGATAACTCTTGAATAATCTCAACTTTAGGCCACACAAAAATAAAAGTCCTTAATGTGAAACCTATCTAACAAGGAAGTCAAACCAATCTGATTCAAAACTGAAATCTTATACTTTACTAAATCCTTGTTACTGTAACTGGATATTTTAAAACTGTAATTGTGATACACTGTGGACCTGACATTGACATTGATAATTAAGATTGTTTCATATTGGTCATCTACAGCTATTATTCATATCAAGTTGCACTCCAGGTACCTATTCCTTTAGAAAGAGCCTGGTACCTCCAACCAATCTTAAATAAGCACATCAGGCCATCAATGTGCCACCCACCTGAATGTACATATAAATTAAACTACCATAACTTGTATTAGACTATTTGATATGATGAAGTCTCTTTCTGGATGAAAACAGTAATCATCTTAAAAAAAATCCTTCATTATAAGGACATTTCTAAGTCTGTTTTTTTCTCCTTTTAAATAAGGAGTTCCTCTAGAAGCAGGGTCTTATTTTCATACAGTCTGGGCAGAAGCTCATGGCTATTACCTCAGTCCACTTCTTGAATCAGTTGGGGGGATCAGGGGGAGAAGCATGTTGAACTAAATTGGGACAGAGAAGAGATCAGCAGCATGGAGGCAAGCAGGAAACAAAACAGAAGACAAAAACTTAGAAAACAGCAGAGCCACTTAAATGGAAATTTGTAAATCTGCCTTGGTGTCCTTGGTAAAATACATCAAATACAGCCAGGTAAGATGGTGTAAGGCAAGTCCAGAGTATACATAAACCTACATCTCAAACCTGTCCATGCTCTTGGATTCCTTATCTAGGGAATGAGCAGCACACTTCCACAGAGTCAAAACCTTTTTAAGGGTAGTTGTAGCCACAAAATAATTAGGTGAAGTCACTTTCTGGATGAAGACACTAACCATCCTCAAAAAATCCTTCAATACAGGGAAATGTCTAAGTCTATTTTTTTTCTTTTTAAATAAACAGTTCCTCTAGAAGTAAGGTCTTATTTTCATACAGTCTGAACAGGATCTCACAGCTGCTGCCTCAATCCTTTTCTTGAATGAGTTGGGGAGATCAGGTGGAGAAGCATGATGAAATAATCGGGATACTGTTTATTTCCTAGAATTTATAAACTCAAATGCCCTGGATCAACTGGTCAACACCCCTACCAGAGGTGACAACATATTGGACATGGTCATCACCAACATGGGTGACCGGTGTTCCACACCGGACGTCAGCCCCTCGTTGGTTAGATCTGACCATAAACTAATCAATCTGGATATCCACATTCATCCACCACCCCCGTTCAAAGAAACCACGTGAAAAACTTTTCAAAAGCAAACTTCACGTTACCTAAGAAAGAGGTGGGATATTTTAAAGCCCCAATGCTAAAGGATAACGCTGTCCAAGCTGCAAAATCCTTTACTGATGCACTCTACGGGCACCTGCAAGAATGCATGGATCATGCTATCCCAAACAAAACCAAGACTAACTCCTCCAAGAAAAGGAAACCAGTCTGGTGGACCCCTACCATAAACAAGCTATACTATAGAAGGAGGAAACTAGTACAGAAAAGAGTAAAATCTCAAGAAGGGAAGACATCCCTGATCAGTATCAGCAAGAAACTACATTCCCTTATTAAGTCATCCAAGACTAGCTTTGAAAGAAAAATTTCCATGGACTCCAAAGATAACCACAAGGCATTCTTTAGCTATGTCAAGAATCTAAGTGGCAATTCTCAGATCTGCTCGGAGTTAGTGCAGAATGGCACAAAATACACTGAACCGACCGATATAGCCAACATCTTGGCAGACAGGTTCAGTGCAAATTTCACCCACCTCTCACCCCCAAAAGGGCCCATAACTATACCAGAAGAATGTAGTGGCCCTGAAATCACAGACACTCAGGTTAAAACAGCCCTCTCCAAATCCAAAAACACAGCATCAATGAGACAGGATGGTGTCCCAGGCTGCGTCCTACACAAGGTCAAAGATGAACTAACCCCTCACCTAAACACACTGTTTAAACTCAGCCTCTCCACAGGCTATGTGCCCACAGAGTGGTGCACAGCAATGGTTATTCTGCTCCACAAAGGTGGAGCCACAACGGACCCTGGGAACTATTGCCCTATAAGCCTGACTAGCTTGGTCTGCAAAGCTATGGAGCACATCATCATGGATCTCATTAACAGAGACATTGGGAACATCCAAACACTGGACCTTACCCAGTTCAGCTTTGTTAAGAGCAGCTCATGCCTCCTAAACCTGGTGGACTTCTTTGAAACAGTTACCAAGGCTATAGATGAGGGAAAGGTAGTCTACACAGCCTACCTAGACCTCGCAAAGACATTTGACACCATTCCCCACTCAAGTATTATAGACAAGCTCACCAGCTTGAACATAAACCCCTACATCATGAGATGGGTTGCCAACTGGCTCATGGACAGAACCCACATGGTAAGAGTTGCGGGAGCTAGGTCTGACTCTAAACCGGTTACAAGTGGCGTTCCCCAGGGCTCAGTCCTAGGACCCTTTCTGTTCAGCATATACTTCTTAGAGGTACAGGCAAGCACAGAAGGACTATGGCTGACCAAGTTCACAGAAGACTGCAAACTAAGGGCTATAATTGACTCTCCGGCTGACACAGACATCCTCCAAAAGGGTCTCACTGAGACAGACACCTGGTGTCAAAACCATGACCTCAGGCTAAATGCCAAAAGGTGCATAGTCATCCCCTTTGGAAAAAACAAAGTACCCACAAACTATCACATAGGTCGTAGCCCCCTAAATAAGGAAGTTATAATAAGGGATCTGGGGACCCACGTAGATAGTAACCTCTCCTTTGATAACCACATTGCCAAAGTGGTTAGAAAATCCTTCTATGTGGCCCACCTAATCACAAAAGGGTTTGCATCCAGATCGAAAGAGGTCATTGGGCCCCTCTATGCATCACTCATCAGACCCATCATAGTGTACAATGCCCCATTTGGGATGTACCTTACAAGACACCTGCAACAACTGGAAAGACCACAGAAGTACTTCACCAAGAGAATCACTGGCCTCAAGCAGATGCCCTATGCAGCTCGACTGAAGAAACTCCAGCTGTACTCAGTTGCATACCGCCTACTCAGAGGTGATCTCTGCCTGACATACAAGGCCATGTCCAACCCAGAATTGATAGACATGCTCCACCTAAAGAAAATCATATCCCCTCGAGCCACATGCTCCAGGGATCTAAACTTCACCACAACAATAAATAGGATGTGCTGGAGGGATAGATTCCTGTCCCAGAGACTTCCCATGCTCTGGAACAAGATTCCAATCTACATTAGGCAGAGCTCCTTGCTAACCCTTTTCAAGAGAAACCTTGATGAGTGGATGGGAAACAGAAAGTTTACCCCAGGGATCACTTCAATAGCTCTGCTGGACAGAGGCACAGGGAACTAATCTAAGGGGGCGACAAAAGCCAACACACTCCAGCTAGGCTTATAAATGACTTTGGGCAGATAGCCTAGTACCTAACTATGAACCTATGAACCTATACACCCGAGATCATCAGCAAGGAAGAAAGTAGGAATCAAAACAGAAGTTAAAAACACAGAAAATAGCACAGCCATTTAAAATGGAACTGCATAAATCTGTCTTGGTGTCCTTGGCAAAATATATCAGGTAAGATGGTGTAAGGCAAGGCCAATGCATGTATATACCTACATCTCAAACCTGTTCGTGACCTTGGATTCTTTATCTGGGAAAAAGACAGTGCACTTTGTGAAGTCAAAGCCTTTTTAGGGGTAGTTGTAGCAACAAAATAATTAGGTTTTTGGGTCTATGTTTAAAAAAATACCAGTCTTCTGGAGGCCAGCGGAGCCTGTCAGTCTCCTTGAAACATGCACCACCACACTATCTGATGCTGTTATCATTGCCAGTTTTACCATTTTTATCTATTGCCAAGACCAGCCAAGAAGTAGTATGGGAAGTTTATAACACCTCCAGTATAGTTTTATGTGGTGAAGACATGGAATCTGTTGGACATCTCCATCTCAGTTTCATCATTTCTAACACATCCATAAACTTGGGGTCAGCAAAATTCAGGGGAATCTGCACCCCCTTCATCATCAATATCTGGTGTGGGAGACCACAGTACAGTCATTGTATTTACACCTGCAAGTATGTTTCTTATCAGGTTTTTAGTATGATGCATCCAAGGATTATGAAGAAAGACAAAAATGTCCAGATATCAAAGTATGATCCTGCAAGAGGTCCTCTGTCCAGCTGTTTAACAAGCTGGACAACTATGTGCTCAAGAAAATAGACATTTGTGAACTGGCAGATGGCTGATATCAGTGGTGTAGGTGCCAAAGTTAGCAAATGCAGAACTGTATTACTCAATGGTGCTGATGTCAGTGACTACGCAGTACCAGAAATCAAGAGATCTAATCCTAACCACTGAAAACACAGCTCTACCAATGATTGCTATCAGGCTTATCTACATGGGACTGTTCTCCAGCACTAGAATCAATACATCCCCGATCTTAGGCCTGAAGTTGAAATCCTTGACTGAACAAATTTGCCATCAAGGCTGACTCTGATGGCCTGACTCACCCATCCCCCAATATCAGGGCTGACTAGATCAGAATTAGTCTGTGGGAAGAAAGAAGGGATGGTAGATCTAGCAATGGATGTTGGAGTATGTGGCAGGATTATGCACTGGGTGAGTAAGCACTCAAAAAAAACAAAAAAAAAAAAACAAACAGAAAACCCTGAAATCAAATTTTCAAATTAAAACGTCATACATTGTAGTAAAGATCCAGTCATGAAATAAAGCATTGATTGTACAGAATCTTATCTTAGATTAAAATTGTTGAACTGACCAAGTTTGTTTCAGGCTTCCAGCTGTTGCCATTTCGGCCTACGCATTGGAATCAGAATAAGTACTTGAAAGAAACATTTGAACATTAACAGATACAAGCCAGGATACATGCCATGGATGCAGGGCACAATGAAATTATCAAATAAGGATATATATACACAAACCACAGCATGTTCCAGCAAAAGAAACTGAAACCATGCAAACTTTACATGTTTTCTATATTCAGGGCTATAGAACAATATTATACAATTGAAAGAATAAGACAGATAATGTAATACAGCCAAAATATTTACTTGTCAGTAACTTAAGTAAAGTGTCAAACATGATTATAATGATCACACAATTCATTATGCATGTCATTTCAGTAACAAGGGGAACATCAGAAACAGAGGGGATGATGAGAGCTGCAGGGAAAAACAATTCTTCAGGGTAAAAGTGGAAAGACTAGGACCAGATAAAGAAAGAATTTGATGACTCCAGGGAGTAGAGAAATTAGTGAAGCACATTTACTACAATGATAGAACACAGCCACATGGGAGTTAATAGCTGACAAGTCTGCATTTGCACATGTGCACACACACAAACACACACGTACGCTGACATTAAGAGCCAACCACGTCTAAGCACCTCACTGACAGACCAAAACACCTGTACCATTTTTTTGCTATTGGTGTTTATGTCTTTGAGCTTCTGGTGTACATTTCATTTTTGTTGTCCCAGTGAATCAGCTGACCATTAGTTTATTGGTGCTTCCTCATATGCTCTTCAACCTCGATGCCTAATTACACTGATCGATGGCAGAGTAAGAAAGTAAATGGGTCTCCATTCTGGGATGTGGACAGGTGCAGGATAACCTGTAGTGCCATACATACTGCTCACATTAAGGTACAGAACTGAAAATGTGATCCTGACATACAAAACTTTAAGAAATGTCTGAAGTCTGGATGAATAGGGACATGACGATAAGCATTTTATAAATCTAGTGTTACCAGGAAACTCAAAAGAGGAAGAAGAGGTAAAAGGTCGTGAAGTGACATCATTTTGAATTAGGACACTATCGCAAACAGGTTTAGAAAAGAAAGATGCAAACTGTTCTCCGAGCATTTTCTTTATTTGGTGCTAGGAACGTCCCTGAATAAAAACCCTTCCCCACTTGGGGAGGAGGAACTGGTTCTGTCAGTCCTTGGGACAGCATGTGATGAAGAACAGGAGGAAACAAAAGAGTCTGATCTGGAGGATGAAGAATGACCCCCCGCTCCAGAAAGGAGGAATTTCCTCCCACTGCCATCTGTAACTTTGATCAATGACATTCAGAGCCTGTTTGTCTGAAGCAATTTGTTGCCAAAGAGAAAAACGGAGATTAAAACTTTCTGGAAGAAATGATCATCAGGGTGGGATCTCTTGAGCAGTCATTCAGACATACTGGACTGTCCTTCATTCTGGGAGGATAGAGATTTCTTTTAGAACTCCCTTGTCATTCCCTTTTAAATGTCTGCTTACCTGAATTCTGTTGAGACTGTTTATTTTGTTTTCTGCCAAAAATGAAAGAGGAGAAAGAAAATCACTTGGACAATCTGGAAAGGAGAGCTGAAAGATCTTACAGATTTTCTGATCAGCTTGCCCCTTTCATCAAACTTTTCAATCAATTCAACAGCTGAGGGGCTAAATACTGCATCTCTGTCCAAGGGAGAATTTAAAATATCATTTTAACTTAATTTGGGAGGTTCTGAGAATGCAGTCATGAAACCTCCTCAAAACGGGTCCCCTTCAAAACATCTAAAACCCATAACATCTAAATTCATAACATTGAAACCATACATCTAAAACCCATAACATCTAAAACCCAAAACATCTACAACCCATAACATCGACTTTCATAACATCTAAAATGTGCATCATAACATCGAACACTACAAATCACATGAAAATAACATCCCCTCCATATATAACGACACCAAACTACCAAAACCACTTTTTACCACATTTCTGCAGGGGGTAAGCCCCCTGCACCCCCACACCCCCCTAAATTAAATATACTAACTACAAGATCACACTACAGTGGGAAAAAGTTAATTTCCTAACCCCACTGTATCACGATCACCATAAAGAATGTACACGTAATGTCTATATCACTTACCTGTATGGCCTAAAAAACACATACAGAATGGCAAAATAAACACTATAAAAAGAGTATAAATTCCTACACTACATAAATAATAACAACAGAAATAAAAACTACAACATCTCATAGAAATACCACAAAATTAACAGATTAAACTATAACACTTTCATGTTTAATAATACACTATTACATATTATACATTTTAGATGTTATAAAATTTTATGTTATGGGTTTTAGATGTTTTGGGTTTTAGATGTTCTGGTCTCGATGTTATGAATTTAGATGTATGGGTTTTAGATGTTTTGAAGGGGACCCCTCAAATCAGTACCAATGGCCACAGCCTTGGAAAAAGCATAAACAGAGTTAAACACACACTGCAAACAATGAGTAGTGACCTGTGCAAAAGTAGAAACTACGTTATTTAAAGCAGATTTTTCCTCATAAGATGAAACTGGAGATAAAAAGTACAGTTGTGTACACTTACCATAAATGTAGATGTTCGAGTGTATCCACTGTTGCAGTCATCAAACTTGGGTTATCTGCCTGCAGGTAGCCCTCAGTCGGCCCAAATACCAGAGACTTAGTATTTCTGCGCTGGATGCTGTTGCTTCTTCCATGACGTCAGGTCGTCAGGGGTATAAAAACAGGCAGCCAACGCCATTACATCAGTTTTTCTTGCCCCAAATGTCAGGAGCCCCCAAATAGGGAGCTAGTATATGGTGGGGAAAACACTACTAGTAAAAAGTATATACCAATACCAGTAGGAATAGCCATAGAGAGGAGAGATAAAGATACAGAGAAAACCAGGGGGCTGGAGGGAGGGAAACCAGGACTGCAACATTGAATACACTCAGACATCTACATTTATGGTAAGTGTACACAGCTGTACTATGTTCTTCGTGTTTCACTGTTGCAGTCATCACACTTGGGTTGATTCCCAAAGCCGAGGAAGGATGGAGGCAGTCAAGAAGAGTTAGGGCTGGCTAGTAGGCCTTGCAAGACTGCTGTAGCAAATCCTACCCTGGATTTGGAAAAGATAGGCAGGTGGTAATGCTTGGTAAAGGTGTATACAGAACTCCAGGTAGCAGCTTCCAATATGTCTCTTGTAGGGACTCCCCTGAGAAATGCTGTAGAGGTAGATGTAGCTCTAGTGGAATGTCTTCTGACCCCCTGAGGGGATGGTTTTCCATGGTGCTTGTAGCAGAAATGGATGCAGTGTGCCATCCATTTGGAAATGGTTTGTTTTGAAATGGCCTTGCCCTCTGCCCCTGTTGCAAAGCTGACTAGCAACTGGTCAGATTTTCAGAAAGGCTTAGTCCTATCAAGGTAGAACCTGAGCTGTCTGTGCACATCAAAAGAATGCAGGATCCTTTCCCCTTTATTTTGAGGATTAGGGAAGAAGGTTGGTAAATGGATCGATTGGTTGAGAGCCATACTAGACACCACTTAAGGCATAAAGGAAGGGTTAGTTCCGAGCGAAACCGTCAGCATGGAAAATAATGAAGAGTTCCACAGCCATCAGTGCTTGTAACGCAGACACTCTTCTAGCTGAAGTGATGGCTAGAAGCAAGGCTGTTTTCCAAGAGAGGACTTTTAACTCTGCTGAAGCAGTAGGTTCAAAAGGGGGAAGCGTGAGCTTTTCGAGAACAAAGTTAAGGTCCCAAGCGGCGGTGGGTGCTCTCCTTGGTGGTCTTAAGTTGTTTGCCCCTCTCAGGAACCGTTTGATGAGCGGGTGAGAGAACAGAGGTGGTTCAGTATTGTAATGAGCCAAAATAGCAGAGGCTTGGATCTTAATGGAATAGAAGGATAGGCCTCTGTGTAGTAGTTCTGCTACGTAATCCAGGATTAGAGGTAAGGAGGGCAGTGCTGTGTCCTTTCCTTTAGACTGAATCCAAGAATAATACCTTTTCCACTTTTTAGCATAGGATTTCCTAGTACTGGGCCTTCTGGCTTCAGGGATGATGTCCAGCACTTGATTGCTTAGGGTTGCTGGTGGGGTATTTAAGGAATAAGTCAGGCTGCAAGATTTAGGGTTTGCAATTGTGGATGCAAAATCTGTCCCTCCTGCTGAGAAAGCAGGGTCGGGGTCTGGTGTAGGTGCCAGGGTGGCACCATTGTCAGGCTGCGCAGGAGTGGGTACCAGTGCTGGTGTTGCCAGTCTGGGGCAATCAGAATTGTCCTTGGCCTTTCTTGTTTTATCTTGAGTAATACTCTTGAGATAAGGGGCAGAGGGGGAAAGGCATAGATTTAGAGGTTTTCCCATTGAAAGGATAGGGCATCCTCCTTCCAGAACCTGCTGTGAGGGTTCCTGGTGCAGAATTTGCTTAACTGGTGGTTGTCAGGGGAGGCAAAGAAATCCACCTCTGGGGTCCCCCATTTTTGGATCAGAAGGTTGAAGGTGCTGGCCTCTAATTTCCACTCGTGTGGGTCTAGGATATTTCTGCTTAAGTCGTTTGCCAGTGAATTTTGTTTGCCTGGCAGGAACTGAGCTTGTAGATGAACTTGGGTGTCCAAGGCCGTGTTCCACAGGGCCATCGCTAACCTGCAGAGTGGGTAAGAATGGGTTCCCCTCCTGCTTGTTGATGTACCTCATAACTGTGGGGTTGTCTGTTTTTATCAGCAGTTGTCCTGGAAAGAGTAGGTATCTGAAAGCTGTCAGGGCATTCTGTACAGCTAGCACATCTTTTTGAGTGATGTGCAGAATTTGCCTTGGGCTCCAGTGGCCCTGAATACATTTGCCTGCCATGTGAGCCCCCCATGCATAATCTGATGCATCTGTGGTTAGGGTCTGGGTGGCATGGGGTTGAGTAAAATGCAGTCCCTTGTTGTGGTTGCATGCTTCTGCCCACCAAAGGAACTCTGTCCTTAGACAAGGTATGATAGGAATGACTGTTTCCAGGTCATGAGAATGTTGGCACCAAAGACATTTTAAGTACCATTGAAGTTTCTGCATATGCAGTCTTGCATATGGAATTAGCAGAATACATGAGGCCATGAACCCTAGGGCTTGCAGTATTTTTCTTACAGATAGCTGGGTTCTGATGGCCATTTGTTTGAAGTCGTCTGTCAGATAGACCTGTTTTTCTGAAGTGAGGAATGCCATCTGGGAAGTTGTGTCCAAACTTGCTCCCAGGAATACAATCTTTTGACTGAGTACCAGTTGTGATTTATTTTCGTTGATGGTGTACCCCAATGAAGTTAGAAGGCTTTTTACAAATATCAGGTGCTGAAGCAGCAACTCCTGACTGTCCGCCTGAATCAGGCAGTCATCCAAGTACTGGTAAATTTGGATATTTCTCTGCCTGCAGTATACAATGGCTGGAGCCAGGCATTTTGTGAAAACTTTGGGCGCAGTAGATAAGTCAAAGGGAAGTGCAGAGAACTTAAAATGTATAGACCATGCCCTGAAACGTAGATATTTCCTGCATGATGCCCTTATGGGGATGTGCAGATAGGCTTCTTTTAAGTCTGGGGTGACTAACCAGGCATCCTTGGCTAACATAGGAAGAAGCTGTTGCAGGGTAAGCATCTTGAATTTTGGTACCCCCAGGGAGGTGTTGAGACTTGAAAGATCCAGGATTGGACACCAAGAGCCCTCTTTCCTGGGTACCAGGAATAGTCTGGAGTAGAATCCTTGACCCCTCTATTCCACTGGAACAGGCTGAATAGCTCTGATATTGAGCAAGGAAAGTACTTGGTTATGAGCCTCTGCCCACTGGTTTGGAGGAAGGTCTGGAAACCCGCTTGGGGTTGACAGTGAATGGAATAAAATTTGTACCCATGGGTTACAATGTTGAGGACCCATCGGTCCTGAGTGATGGACATCCAGTTTTTGCATGAAGGGCAAGTTTTCCTCCTAGGGGCAAAACAATTGGGCAGGGCTGGGAAGCAGAGCTGAGAAGTCATTTGTGAGTGTTTTCCATAAGGAGGTGGCTTACCACTCCCTGCTCTAGGGGTGGGGGCGCTCCATTGCTTAGATCTCTGCATACCCTTAGACTGTAGTCTCAGTGGTTTGTTTCCCCTGGGTCTTGTTTGGGAAGGCCTGGAGGGGGCTGGAAAGGACCAGTGTTTTGAAGAGCAATGCCTACTGAATCTAGATGGTTGCACTTGTAGGAATTCTTTAGCAGTTTGCATAGATTTAGCCTTTTCTTCCATCTTTTTAAGAACTTCTTCTGCATTGGTGCCAAACACACAGTCCTTATTTAAAGAAGCGTCTAGGAATTTAGATTTGACATGACCTGGCTAGCCCTGCTCCTTCAGCCAAGGATGTCTTCTCAGTACAGAGCCAGTGACTGCTGCCCTGAAAGATGCTCCCATGGCATCAAAGCCACACTGCAATGCATGCTTACTGACTTGGTTTGCAGAGTGCATAAGCTCCTGCAATTCTTTATTTTCTGCACAATCTGGAAAAATTACCACTTTCTGTTTAATAAGTTCCATAACAAGCTGCTGGTATTTCAGCATGTGAAACTGGCAATTCAATGCCCTGATAGCAGGAGTTGCAGAGGTATATACCTTCTTACCCCATCTGTCCAAAGCTCTGGAATCCCTGTCCGAAGGGATAGGATTTTTGGCTGTAGTAGCCTTAATACCTTTAGGTCCCTGGAAAATGATCTCTGAATCAGCAGTAGGATTCTTGAAAAGAAACTTGTGAGAATTTATTTATTTTATTTATTTATTTGCAGTTGGTTAACCAGGATAGTCCATTGGGGCAGAAGAGCCCGTTTTCAATTGAGCCCTGGGGAGAAAAGCTCCAACATAAAGATTACACAAAAGATAGCAACAATTTACAATTTACTATTCTAGTTCTAAGAGATAACTAAAGTTATTGTGGTTAAATAGACAAAATTTTTTTTTTTTTTTTTAGAACACTGTACTAGTAAGTCCATGTTTTCAGAAGATAAAAATAGTAGGATTAAATGAAAGTGGGAGGTTGAATTGATGTAGGTAGGAAGTAGATAGTTGGGAATAGGATGTTAGTTACTAGATGTGAGAAAAAATGGAAGTTGGTGTTTGAAGTATGTGAAGTGGAAGACGGAAGGGGATGGAGAATAAGTTAAGAGGGGTGGGAGCAGGAACATTCCCATGTGGATGTTAGGTGTGAGTAAAGTGATTTTTTAAAGGATGGGAGGCTAGTGATGGTACGAATGGAGGGAGAGAGGGCGTTCCATAGGCCTGCAAGGGAAAAGGATAGTAGGTTTTGTCCTGGGGGGGCGAAGGGGTTTATACACTTCAATTAGGTATAGATTGCTAGATCTGAGGAGTCATTGTGGGAGGTGAATTTTAAAGGTAAAGGAGAGGGAGGGACAAAGGGAGGGTTGGTGAATGAGTTTATGTGCATAGGTGAGCTGAATATAGGAGAGGTAGTTGGGAAGTTCTAGCCAGCTGAGTAGGTGGAGAGGTAAACAGTGATGGGATGATTGTCTGTTGTTAGTGGCGAATTTGGCTATTTTGTAGTAACAAGAGGACAGTTTTGATTTGAGAGTAGATTGTAGGTTTGTAAGGAGAGGGGCACCATAAAGAAGGGAGGGTAAGAGAAATGTAGTGGAGAGAGTGAGCTTAGTAGCTGAAGTGAGGTATCGGTTGTGTCGGTAGAGCATACCGAGTTTTTGGTGTTTTTTTTTTATGTTTAGTAGAAGATGGGAATTGAATTTAAGCTTGTCATCAATCTGGACTCCTAGTAGTTTAGTTTCAGGTACCAGCTCAAGAGGTGTATTATTTTGGTTGGTGATAGAGAATAGATTTCTGTCTGTGGTGCTAGTTTTGGAGGGGGTGAATATCATAAGTTTTGTTTTTTATGTGTTGAGGGCTAGATGATTGTCTTTCATCCATTGTTCAGTGGTGGAGAAGCATTTTGAGTTAGTTGTAAGAGAGTTGGGATGGATGGGGCAGAACAGATAATTGTAGAATCATCTGCGTATTGAATAATGTTAGCATAAGGAATGGATAGGAAAAAGTCATTGATGAATATATTAAAGAGCAGGGGACCCAGTATGGAACCTTGTGGGACACCAGTGGGGGGGGGTGTTGAGGAAACAGGAGGTAGCTTTTTTCCATTTGACAGCTTGTTGCCTGTTGGAGAGGTAGCTGGTGAACCAGTTGAGAGATGATGGAGAAAGGTTTAGGTTAGATAATTTAGTAAGTAGTAAGTTATGGGAGATGGTATCGAAGGCCTTAGAGGATGGTAGAAACTGTAAGACCAGAATCTCTAGCTTTATTTACTATTTCTAGGAAAGATAGGAGGGTGGTCATAGTGCTGTGATTGGGTCTGAAGCCGTGTTGGGTGGGAGTTAATAAGTTGTTGTCCAGGAGATAGGGAAGGAGTTGAAGATGGATACATTTCTCGAGGAGTTTTGAGATGGGAGAGAGAATGGCAATGGGATGAAAATTGGAGATGCTAGTATCTGTGCCTCCTTTGTGGAGGGGAATGATGAAAGCCTTTTTCCAGAGTTGTGGAACAAGACCTTCTTGGATAGACCGGTTGATTAGGATGCTTATTGGGAAGGCAATGAATTCGACAGCTATACTGAGGAAGTATGAGGGAATGTTGTCGGGGGCATTGGTGCTAGGTCTTAGTTTTTGCAACAGTTTTTTTTTGGTAGCAATAGGGATGGGTTTGATGGAGAATGGTGGTGGTTGAGAGGAGGTAAGATTAGAGACTGGAGATGGAGAGGGTGGGGGAGGAGGAGAAGTGAAGGTAGGAGGTGGGGTATTATTAGAGAAGGAAGAAGTTAGTTTGGAAATAGAGTTTATGAAGAAAGAGTTGAATTGGGTGGCAAGATCAATGTCTTGAACATTTGGGTCTGGACTTGGGTTAGCAGATGTGCCAAGTTTTAGAAGGTTAGAAATACCTTTCCAGAACTTTTGTGGATTTGTTTTATGGTTGCTTTGGAGTAAGGAGAAGTAGTTTTGGCGGTCTGCTTTGATAAGTTTTTTAACGGAGTTGCATAGAGTTTTGTACTCAATGAGGGTAGAGGGGGTTTTATTCTTATGGTAACGTACCCAGGCCTTGTCTCTAAATCGCATGACAGTTAGTGTGTTTTTTGTTAGCCAGGGGGCAGTTTTGTTTTTTATTCTTTTGTTTTTTGTGGGAGCGTGACTATCTAGAAGGTTTAGGAAAATTGTGTTGAAGAGTTCAATAGCATTTTCCAGGGGAAGAGTTTTTAAAGGGTGCCAATTGAGTGATTTAAGTGAGTCAGAGAAGGCTTTTGGGTTGAAGTTTTTGTGGCATCTGGTACTGATGTAATTATGAGTTATTTGTAAGGGAGAAGGTAGACGCCGGACAAAGGTGGGAAGATTGAGAATCAGGTACTCGGTAGTACCTGTCTGGTTTCCTAGGGGCCGGAGATAAAGTGTCTGGAGTAAGACAGGATTCCATGAAAACATTATCCACAACATGCAGGACAGTGGGTATAGCTAAAGACCTGTGTTGAGGTAACTCTAAAAATTCTCTGAGTCTCATTTTGGACTGAGGATAGTCTTGGCATTCTCAATGGAAATGCTCTCTTAAAGTATGCAAGGTTTCACCAAAAGAGAAATCCTCTGAAGGGGAGGCATAGGGAATAGATTCCTCTGCATCTGAATCCTCACAGGCAGATAAGGGCATGTCTTCATAATCAGAAAGGTCAGAGTCATTGGACTCCTGGTCTGTATAACCTGAAGGGGACTGGAGTCTTTGTCTCTTAGCAGAAGAAGGCTGGATTCCCCTAATCAGCGTAATAAGGTCTTCAGCCATTCTAAGCATTTGTTTTTGTGGCATGGGTACCTGAGGATGCGCTTTGGTCATTAGTTTTCTAGGAGTAGTGCGTACTCTGGGCCTAAGAAACTCAGTAGTTTTGGTTAAAAAAGAAGTCGTCAGTTTGATTCGAATATCGGTAGGATGAAAAACTCCTTCAGAAGCCGGTGCCTGCACAGCGGCTCCAGACCCATCTAAGGTAGAGACATCCGCTGGTTCCATACTCAAAGAAGCATCTCGCGGCATACCGGACTCC
Source organism: Protopterus annectens (assembly GCF_019279795.1). Taxonomy (NCBI): domain Eukaryota; kingdom Metazoa; phylum Chordata; order Ceratodontiformes; family Protopteridae; genus Protopterus; species Protopterus annectens. The sequence goes on from NC_056729.1 coordinate 1,038,362,006, forward strand.
AAATGGGTCTCAGCAGAGGCCTGCAAATACATAGAAGTGGGCATCAGGGACTGCAAAGGCACCTCACTGAGTACCGGCGGACTGGCGACTAGCTTAACGGAAGCTTCATCAGCAGTTTTGGACCTATGTGGTCTGTCTCTGTCTTTATCTTTAAGTTTTTTCGGAAGATCTGTAGTCGGATGGCTTACTGAAGCCATTTCAGAATACGGAGATCGAGAGCGAAAGAATTTAGTGACAAAGATAGCCCAACTACGAATGGTTCGGGTGTTAAACAAGACACAAAACCAACAGCGAGGTTATGCAGCAAGAATGAAAATCTCTGTGAGGTATTTGCTTTCCACAGGCAAGACAATTGTTAACTTTTTCTGACATCGGTTAGAGCAAGAAAAAAGGATCCCCAATGGGGTACTTAGCTTTAGAAGACTTCAGGATTATTCAACTCGAAAACGAAAAATTCAGGTAGTGGCCGACCGGCACTTGTGAACTGCTTCTGCTTCGGGCTCCTCCTCGGCAAGAAAGACTGATGTAATGGTATCGGCTGCCTGTTTTCATACCCCTGATGACCTGTTTTCATACCCCTGACGACCCAACATCACAGAAGAAGCATCCAACGCAGAAATACTAAGTCTCTGGTATTTGGGCCAACTGAGGGCTACCTGCAGGCAGATAACCCAAGTGTGATGACTGCAACAGTGAAACACGAAGAACATCATTCCCCATACTTTCAAAATTTGTCAGAACAAACTTTAACATATGAATCTGACATTCAAAATTCTGAAAACTAAAGATGCAGAAGTATACACTTTTCCCCCATACCTATCAACAATTTTCCATTCCTTATCAGAAAGAATAGGACTGGAATTAAGCAAGTTCTTAGCAGCAATGGACTCAACTAAGGTTATAGCAGTTGTTTCGGGTTTGGGAATAGTGTATAAAAATGTAAAAGACTGAGGAATTTTATACGTTCTATCTGGCTTTTTAAAGGCAGCTGGCTGATTAATAGGGAAGTTGCAGGCAGAGACACACACATCCTCTAAATCTGAAAGAACAGGAGGAATGGCTGCAGGTTCTGGAAAACTCTTCTGTAACAACTTATAGCATTTTCTGAGGGACTGAAAAACCTCAGTGTTCTCCCACTGAAAACAATGGCACATTCTAGCAATAGTCTCAGAGAAGAAGAACCCCACAGGAAGAATTAGAAACTGAGCTCTCCTCTTGAGTCAAAAATCTGAGGGAAAAAAAACCTGAATCTGTCCCTGCATTTTCCTGTTCAGATTCAGAATCTTGAATCTCTTCAGGAAAAGAGGGATCCCTATTGCTTTTACCAGAAACTAGTTTACAAGTAGGATCAACAGCTTGAAGTAAACTCTGAGCGAAGTCCAGTAAATTATTATTTTCTAAAGAAATTTGAGGAGGAGGAGTAGATACAAGGTTGGCTTTCTGTTTATTTTTAACAGGAAAAATGGGGGCCATCCATGTTACAAAGTGTAGTAGTTGCTTCCTCAGGGATGGGCACAGCATTCTGGCACAACAGGGAAATCTTCTCTCGTCCCTCTCCCAGGACTGACAAACGTGTCCCTCCCTTGTCCACTGAGGGGACTCCAATAGCAGCAGGGAATGTGGCAAATCTCTGGTCCATAGTGGCTGTAGGTGCTACACTGATGGGATATGGGGTAAAAGATGAGTTGTCTGAGGTAAACCAAATGGCCACAGCAGAATCACCTACTTGTGGCTGAGGCAAATTGCTAGCCTGCTCTGGTGGCAAAGGCTGTTTCCTTAACTTTTTCTTTTTATGGTAGAAGGAGGACTAATTGCGGGACTAGTAGTCTGCTTCATGGTCAAGCCAAAAATGGAGACTTTCCCAGGGAAGACAAGCAGCAAGTACCAGTAAAACTAGCAGCTCACAAAATTTACTTTTTTGACATAAAATCACAGCAAAAACATTTTCAAACACTATGCCAGATCCACCAAGGAGAAATAAAAATACAATTCTCCACAGAAAATCTGTTTTCAGTTAGTTAACAATATTTTTAAAATGACAGAAAAAACAAATGCTCCATTTAAAAGGACATTATAGTCTCAAGACAGTCTGTTAAAACAGACCACTCAAAGTTTTAAAATATCCTTAAGAGAAAAGTAATAAAACATCAACATGTTTAAGAAAATTTAAGTTTTTTTCTGCAAAGGAAACATCTGCTCAGCAAAAGAAAGCACAGGCTGACCATCTATCCTCCAAATCATCATAGGAGTGTACTCTTCGGTGGCAGTAAAGCTCTGAAAAGCTTTGTACCCAAACATGCATTTTAACCAGCTCAGCTCAACCTGCCTGACAGTTTGGGTATGTGGAAGGTGCCCTAAGCTTTGGGAGCTGGCCAGCCATTATATCTTTGTCAGAATATAACCCATATAGTTAAGGCTACTGCACCACTGATCAATATGGTGAATGTGAATAATAAGATGATGCTTCAAATTTTCTTCAGACATTTTATTGAAACACAAAACCCTTGATCAAGGCTTCAGACTAAATAAAGCCAAACTAAAACGTCTTTCAGTGTAGTGGCAGTGCACTGTGCCCGCTATAATAAAATCCTATGAGCTACATTTTAACAGTTTTGGCTTACCTAGATGCTTTGAGTTCTTTCTTTTAGTTTTATTAGGCAGTCATTACTACAATTACGCTGCATCACTTCTTTTGTGTTTTACTCTAAGCAAGAGAATTTCACATTTCTCAGGAAAACAGCTCACCTCTGAAATTGTTGTTCCATACTAATTTAGTTAAATCTATATGAAATACTGTTAGATAATTTCTCTGAAACACACCGTACAGGCGGAAATGTCTCATAATGCATGGAATTAAAACAAAAAGGAAAAAAAGATCATAACATTTGATATGAGGTTACTTTATTAAAAAATCTTTGTATAACAGACTAGAACCCCCTCTATACTCTAGCAAGCACCCTGAGGAGGCACTGTTTTCATTGATACACTTACTCACATGCAAAATGAACTATATCCCTTAACAACTAGAAGGTTAAAATGTACCAAAGTTTACTGGCTAACACAAAACACTTCAAAGATAATAAAAGAAAGATATACAGCATGCAAGAAAAGGAAACAAGACCCTACCAATACCACTGATCATCAGTTATTGCTGAATCTAAGAAGAAAATGCACAAATTTCTACTAATGCAACCAAACTAAACTACCTAAGAAAAAGGTAACAGCCCCAAATGCATAATCAAAAACAATTTTGGAGTGCTACTCAAAAGTTATGCAGCAATATATTTAATGTCAGAACAAACACCAAGCAATTAAATCATAAAATCACCAAGGATAAGTACAACTTAAGCAACCAACAGCAACATTCACAAGTACCCTTCAATATATATTCATGCCCTCACCAAATGAACCTCATCACACCTTTCTTGACAATCCCAGATTCTATTTCAAAGCAGTTGATAAAAAAAAGAAGTACTTCACAAACTTAAAATTCACTAGACAACCCTGTTGTCTTACCTCCCAACACTCAGACTTGTGAGAGATGCACCTATATCTCCAAAATGGAAGCCATGCACTCTCCAGCCAAGATAAGAATGGCTGGTCAAGAGGAGAAGGTCAACAATTGCACCACACCACATGGAATACATAGCCCTCCAGAACACCTACCATCACAGCCCTCACATAAAAAACCCAAACCACACACCCACCTTCATGGGGGCTCTCAATAGAAATCTACCCAAACAGCAGAGACCTCCAAGGAAGGAATGCAGTCTACCACCACAACACAGCACAAACCATAAGACACATAGCTCACCTACACAGTGTATCTCTCAACCTAAGCCTTTATGGCAACACAGCTTGCCTAATACAATAATCACAGGTGACTCAATAGTGAGGCACACTGATGTCCCACTCACTAGGTTGAATAAGGAGAAGGTAACAGTCAGCTGTCTACCAGGTTCCAGAATCCAATACATAACACATGCACTCAGGTCACTCCACAACAAGTACAAGTATGACTCTGTCATTGTCCATGTGGGTGTTAATAACCTGAGACGCACCTCCCTGGACTACATGAAAAGAGACATGGTGGAGCTCTCGGATTATGTGGCCCAGGCAGGTATGACTCTAGCCCTGAGCAGCATCCTACCATCGCCCAGAATGATACCACTGTGCAAACAGAAAATGACTGACTTCAACAATTGGCTAAGTTTCTGGTGTCATTCTACGAGGATCCAGTATGTGTCTGCTTGGGATGACATGATTGACAGACCTCAATGCTTTGCCAGAGATGGCCTGCATCTGTCAACCCTGGGTTTCCGGGTACTGGCTAAGGCTCTTGCCACCCCTATAGTGCCTTTTTTAGGCAGTGTTCCAAAGACCAAATTACCACCATAACAGCTATAAATAAATGCAATCTGAGGGTCATGCTGCTCAGTGCTAGAAGTCTAAATCTCAAGATGCACTCACTTGAAGCACTCCTCAAAATGGAGAACATTGACATTTGTGCTGTAACAGAGACCTGGTTTAAAGCAGCAGAAAGCACCCCTGCACTACCAGGCTATAACTCATTCCGCACCTTTCGGCTTCAAAACATGGACCGAAGCTCCAAAGGCGGTGGTGTCTCCATATTCATAAAGGATATGCACACCTCCAGACTAGTAGCCCAGCATAATGCATCTGAGATACTCCAGGTGCAACTAACATTGGGTAAGAAGGCAATTCAGATCGTAGCCTGCTATAGGTCCTCAACCCTGTCTCAAGACTCTCACTCCACATTCCTAAGCACCCTGGAAACTATTAAGATCCAACCCAATGCTCTCATACTAGGTGACTTCAACTACCCCTCCATCAGCTGGGAAAACTACTCATGCTCCAATGCACTGGACCAACGCTTCCTGGAATTCATCAATTCCAATGCCCTGGGCCAACTCATTCTTACCCACACTAGAGGAAGCAACATCCTTGACCTGGTTATTACTAACATGGGCAACCGTTGCTCTACACCAGTAGTCAATTCATCCCTAGTTAGATCCAACCACAAACTAATCATCATGGAAATTCACATGTCACCCCATAAAGGTATCCACCATGAAAAACTTCTCCAAAGCTGACTCTGGACTCCTAAAAACAGAGGAGGCTAACTTCATGGCAACCATGCCAATGGAAAATAGATGCATGACTGCCGAATCATACACTAATGCACTGTACAAACACATACATAAATGCATGGAACTAGCCATACCCCACAAAACCAAGATGCCCTCCTCCAAAAAAAGGAAGCCAGTCTGGTGGTCCCCTGCCATTAATAAACTCTACAATAGAAGGAGAGAACTGTTGTAGAAAAAGGTGAAGTCCCAAGACTGGAAAAATTCCCTTATTGGCCTCAACAAAAAGTTGAGATCGCTCATCAAAACCTCCAAAGCCAGCTATGATGCCAGAATTGCGGCAAACACTAAAAATAACCACAAAACCTTCTATAGCTATATCAAAAATCTCCATGGCAATACCTAGATTTGCTCTGAGTTACTGCACAATGGTACCTCCTATACTGAGCCAACAGATATTGCCAACATAATGGCCGACAGATTCAGTGCCAACTTTACCCCTCTCTCCCTCCAAAAGACCAATCTCAATACCGGAAGAATGCTAGGCATCCAGCATTACTGCAGCACAGGTTAAAGCTGCATTGTCTAAGGTCAAGAATAAGAAGTTATGTACTTACCATAATGTTCCATGTTAGTTGTCTTCTTCTCGCCTTCTTTCTTGCTGGATGGGTTCGGAGCCAAACCACGGCTCCGACTCGGCCTATTACTAAAGCTCGAGAGCTATTTTTACCGGCTCGAGGCTATCCTATGTCCCATAATGCAAGCGTGATATACCCAGGTCTCGTTTGATAGCTAACACTATGGACATACATGTCCCCACCATGACTGAGAATATATATATATATCTACCTCTATACATCTAAGTACACAAAACTCTTATGAGAGCTATCAAGAAAAGGAAAGAGGTATCTAAGGAGATAACTCTCATGATAACACATCTCAGAAGATACTCTTGGTCTTGCCAGGCTAGGGGGATGGAGGTTGGGATGCAAGAAAGAAGGTGAGAAGAAGACAACTAACATGGAATGTTATGGTAAGTACATAACTTCTCAATGTTAAGTTGTCAATCTCGCCTTCATTCTTGCTGGATGGGACAGCGTCCCTAGCACCTTAGTCCTGGGTGGCTCAATGGAACAAACTCTTGAGTACAGTGGAACCAAAATCAGCCCTACTTCTAGAAGTCATGTCCAGCTTATAATGAGAAATGAAGGTATGAGGAGAGGCCCATGTGGCCACTGCACAAATGGAATCCATTGGCAATCTTGCCTGAAAGGCTACTGAAGAAGCTAATGCTCTGGTTGAATGAGCTCTGGGCTTAATAGGGAGCTCTTTATGCCTCAATTGGTAAATCAACATGATAACAGAGGTCAACCACCTGGACAAGGTTACTTTGGAAACTGGCAGGCCTTGTTTCCCTTCCGCGTAAGACAGGAAGAGCTGTTCTGATTTCCTCGTCTGCTTGGTTCTATCCAGGTAGAAGCGTAATTGACAGTGAACATCTAGACAATGTAACTTCCGTTCAGACCTACTGGTATAAAGTGGGAAGAAAACAGGTAGATCGATGGTCTGATTCAGATTTTTTTCAGAGAGTACTTTGGGTAAAAAGGACGGATTAGTCCTAAGTGACACTCTATCTTTGTGAAAAACAAGGTAAGGAGGGCAAACACAAAGGGCTTGAAGTTCTGATACCCTTCTCGCTGAAGTGATGGCTACTAAAAACAGAGTTTTCCAAGAGAGCAACTTTAATGAACAGGAAGCCGCAGGTTCAAAGGGAGGGAGAATTAAAGATGGCAGCACCAAATTTAGGTCCCATGGTGGGGGAGGATCTTTTACCGGGGGCCTAAGTAAGAGGGTTCCTTTTGGAAAGGCTTTACAAAGTTTGTGTGACATAATGCTGGTCTCTGACAATCCAATGTGAAAATTCGCCATGGCTGCCAACTGAACTCTGATGGTGGCTGAAGAAGATCCCATTTGAAAAAGTTCTGCCAAAAACTCTAAGACTGTATGGACAGGGGCTGTAAAAGGGTCAACTTGTTCCTCCCCTGCCCAAATAGAGAAACGCTTCCATTTGCTAGCATAAGTCTTTCTGGTAGTAGACTTGTGCAAAGCAAGGATGATGTCACGAACTGAATGAGAGACTGAGGGAAGCCTGGCTAGGGTTGGAAGTGGAGCAACCAAGCTGTGAGGTTGAGAGATTGGAGAGACTGATGCAGCCCGCCCGACTGATGTGTCAGAAGATCTGGTGCTGGGTCCAGATGCCAGGGTTGATCTAGGAGATGACGTTGCAGGAACGGGAACCAAATTTGTCGAGGCCAGTAAGGGGCAACAAGGATCATTCTGGATCTCAAAACAGTTGCTTTCTGGATTAGCTGAGTAATTAAGGGAAAGGGGGGAAAAGAATACAGAAGACCCCGGGGCCAATTGTGGACTAGAGCATCTCTGGGGGGAAGACCTGGGAGAGGGAAGATAGTGAAGACGTCTGGGCACTTGCTGTTTTGAGGGGTTGCAAAAAGATCGCAGCAAGGCTAACCCCACCTCCTGAAGATTTTTTTCGCTACTAGCTGGTTGAGAGACCACTCGTGGGGCATGAGAATGGCTCTGCTCAGCCTGTCCGCTATGACGTTGGACTTCCTGGGGATATGCATTGCTACCAGAAACCGTTGAGAAGAGATCGCCCACTGCCACAGTCTGAGTGCTTCTCGACATAGGGGGTAGGACCTGGTTCCGCCCTGCTTGTTGATGTACCACACTACAGACATATTGTCTGTCTGAATTGCAATAGTCCCAGTGGGTAGAGAGTCTTGAAGGGCCTGCAACGCTAAAAGCACCGCTCTCATTTCCAAGACATTTATGTGCAGGTGGCTTTCGAAAGGCTGCCATGTGCCCTGGACTGTCCTGCCCTGAAAATGCCCCCCCACCCAATCAGGGAGGCATCCGTTGTCACAGTAGCCACAGGAGGAGGAAGGACAAAGGGTCTGCCCTGAAGAACCTGAGGGGAGACCATCCACCACAAAAGGTGTCTTTTGCATGACTAAGTGATTAGAATGCTGTGTGACATAGGAAGCTGTTGAAAGGACCACTGGGAAAACAGCATCCATTGCAGGATCCTCGTGTGAAAGCGAGCTAGGGGGAGTAATGTGATAGCTGCTGCCATGAGACCTAGGGTTTTTAGTACGAATCTGGCCTGGACTCTGCTCTCTTGTAGTAGGATTTGAACATGACCTCGAATGTCTGAAATCCTTTGTACAGGCAGTTTTGCTGACAATTCCACAGTGTTTAAAATGGCGCCTATGAAGGTAATAGACTGACAAGGTGACAAGGCAGACTTTTCGGAGTTTATAGAGATACCTAGCTCGTTGCAAGTTTGGAGGGTATAATCTCTGGAATGAAGTAGCTGATGCTTGGTGGTGGCAGTAAGGAGTCAGTCGTCTAAGTATGGAAACACCTGGAATCCTTTTAGTCTCAGGTGAGCCGCAACCACTGCCATGCATTTGGTAAACACCCTGGGGGCTATGGTGATGCCAAAGGGCAGGGCTCTGAATTGGTAGTGACTGGCTCCCAGCCGGAAGCGGAGAAACCTCCTGGAGCGCCTGTTCATTTTGATATGATAGTATGCATCCTGAAGGTCTATAGAGCACATCCAATTGTCCTGACCCAGGAAGGGTAGAATGGACTGAAGCGTGACCATCCGGAATTTCATTCTTTGAACAGACTTGTTCAGCCTGCTGAGATCCAAAATAGGTCTCCAGTCCCCTGTCTTTTTTGGTACCAAAAAGAACTTCGAGTAGACTCCGGATCCTTGCTGGTCTGCTGGGACTGGCTGGATGGCTCTTTTTTCTAACAGCTTTGAAATTTCTAGTGCTGCTTGATCCCTCAGACCGGGTGGAACGTCTGGAAGGGGCCCTTTTAGCGGTTGTGGGGTATGAATAAAGGGAATTTTGTAACCCTCGGATATGATCGACTGTACCCAATTGTCTTGCGTGAGGGAATGCCAGGCTTCTGGGTACAGTGATAGTCTTCCCCGACTGCCTCCGAAGGTGGACAGTCAGGCAGCTCCTCAGGGGTGCTGGAAGGGTTTGTCAGAGAAGGATTCTCTGCTACCCTGATTCTGCGGACTCCCCCCTGCCCCTCGGGCGGCGTCTATTATTGTTCCGTCCTCTGCCTCTGGAGGGAAGCTCACCACGTGCATCAGGCAGTACTCCCTGAGGTTTGCGGAACCGCATTTTCCCACCTTTCTGACCCTTAGGGTATGGTTTAGAAGGGGTAGAAAAATGGACTCCTACGGCAGAGAGAGTCTTGCCTTCCTGCTCGCACCTGGTCAATGTATCCTTCACTTGAGGTTCAAACAAGGCAGAACCATCAAAGGGGGTGTTAGTGAAGGACGCCTTGAAGGGGTCACCAAAATTGCAAAGCCGCATCCAGGCGTGTCTCCTTAGAGCGACGCCTGTGCCTGCAGCCCTACTCGCTCCATCAGCTGCATAGGAAATGAGCCGCATGGAGGAGTTGACAATAGAGTTTACGGTCCCCAGCTGGGAGCTGATCTTTTCCTGAGACCCCGCAGCTGATGGGTCCTGTAAGGTATCACCCAGTTCCTTGAGAAAGTCTCTCTGGAGACGGGTGAAATGGCACAAATAATTCAGCGACCGCATAGCAAAGGTCGCTGAGGAAAACATCCGCTTGCCATACCTGTCCATATTCCTAGATTCCTTATTAGGAGGATGGACAGGTACTGAAGGGTCAGACAACTCCTTTTTAGTGGCCGCCGCCACCACCATGGCATCAACAGGGACACCCTTAGTTAGAAACTGCTTGTCAGAAGGGGCTGTGATAAATTTTGTAGGCCTCCGAGGAGTTGGTTCCATAGTATCCGGAGCCATCCACGCCTTTTGAGCCACCACATCCATGAGCGGGTCGAAAGGCGGAGACACCCAGGAGGTGGAAGGGCGAGAACCGAACGCATCCAGGTACACCGACTCGTCCTCAGAAGGGTTAAGGGCAGACCAGTTTCCCCTCTGCTTAAGAATCTCCAGGATGTCAGAAAATGAGACATCCTCAGAGGGGGACCTTGGGGACCCTTCTGAGTCATCCAAGTCAGTGTCCGATGTGACTGACTCAGGGGAGTCTACATGCTTCCTCTTGCATTTTCTCTTTCGAGGGGGCTCCCCTGAAGGATCAGGGGAGGCCTCGGAAGAGGAGGATACGCCCAATGGGGCTACCTGTAGCGTCGGTTCTCCACGCTCGGGATTGAGAGAGCGGGTAGTGACTGAAGCAGGCACCACAGAGGGAGGAGTCGAAGGAGCTGACCGTGGAGCAGGCACAGGGGCCAGCACACTCCTCATGACCTCAAAGGCGCCCCTATCAGGCAGGGAAGGGGGTTCCCACTCCGATGAGACAAGGACTCCTCCCGGCACCGAGAGGGATGGCTCCGAGGCCGATGTCGGGGCCGAACTCACCTGCGCCGAAGCTCCGAGAGGGAGAACGGGGTCGGAAAAGGGTCCGATGCCATTCGCCCCCTTGGAGCCGACGAGAGAGTCCCGGCGCCCGGATCCCTCCAAGGATGGAACCAAGGAAGAGATCGGAGCTGACGAGGGAGCCGAAAGGGGTGGTATCGGCTCCAACATTCCGACGGTCCCGACCCCTACAATCTCCGGCGCCGAACTCACAGGAAGAGTCGGAGGAGGAATCGAAGAGGGAGTAGTGAAAGCCACTGCCTGATGAGGAGGGATATGCAACATTTGAGCCAGTGCCTGTGACTTAAGTAGTCTGCTAACCACCCTCTCGAGGTCATGGTCCAACAGCCTGAAAGACCGAGAGGAATGAGACCTGTGACTCCACTCCGATAACAAGGGAGACTTCGGAGCCAAATGGACCGATTCCACGGAAGGAGACCTGGAACGCTTGTTGCTCGAAGACGGCTCCGACAGCAGAGTCAGAGCTGACTGAGGCCTCGAATCATTGGTTCCGGCCGGAACCGATGCAGTGGTAGTAGTGGCACCGCTCGGCGACGGTTTGGCGGGCTTAGAAGGTTTACCCGATGAAGGCTTAGCCGGGGAACCTTCAGGCTTTAACAAGCCTCTCAAAATAAGTTTGTTTCTGCGTTCCTGCAGGACTCTTGGGCTGAACGCATGGCAGACAGAACAAGAGTCCTGCAGATGCAGAGGGCCCAAGCAATATACACAAGAAGTGTGACCGTCTGTCAGAGACATCTTCTGACAGCACGAGTCACACTTCTTGAAGCCCGAGACCTTAGTGTCTTTAGACATCCTGAAAAAGGGATGACTGGCAGACAAGGACAACTAAGGGAGGTCTAGTCACAATCACCAAACACACACACACAAAAAAGTTGTAACAGACAGAATAATATAACAAAACCCCACACTATTAATACAATCTAACTAAGCGCACACATACAACTACAGACAAATAAGTATGGAAGAGGATTGGCCAAGGGCCTAACTATTAGGTGAGGGGAAAAACTGTATCAAAACTACCTAAGAGGGAATCCTAAACAGGGATCTAAAGGGTAGTAACTATAAAACACTATCGCTAATATTTTAACCCAAAAAGCTGACTAAAACCAAGAAAAAAAATTAATACAACCTGAGCCAGCAAAAAGACGCAATCTCGTAGCTGAAGCGGCAAACAAGATCTGGGTATATCACGCCTAGCATTATGGGAAATAGGATAGCCTCGAGCCGGTAAAAATAGCTCTCGAGCTTTAGTAATAGGCCGAGTCAGAGCCGAGGTTCGGCTCCAAACCCATCCAGCAAGAATGAAGGCGAGATTGACAACTTTACAGCTTCCATGGGACCCAACAATATCCCTGGCTGTATTCTATTTGAATTACAAAGTGAACTGGCACCACATCTGTGTGTTCTGTTTACTCACAGCCTCACCTCAGGCTTTGTCCCTACCGAATGGTGCACTGCTACAGTCATCCCTCTCCATAAAGGAGGAGCAACTACAGACCTTGGAAATTATTGCCCCATTAGCCTGATGAGTCTGATATGTAGGGCTATGGAGCGGCTTATCATGGACCTAATTAACAAGGATATAGGGAATCTCCAAACTCTAGATCCCACACAATTTGGTTTTGTGAAAGGAAGATCACGCCTGGTCAACCTGGTTGACTTCTTTGAGTCAGTCACCAGAGCGGTGGATGAAGGTAAGGCAGTTCATACAGCCTACCTTGATCTGGTCAAGGCCTTTGATACCATTCTTCACTCAGGAATTATTGATAAACTCAGCAAACTAGGCATCAGCCCCTATATCGTTAGGTGGGTTGGAAACTGGCTCACAGATAGAACCCACATTGTGAAAGTAGAAGACTCCAAATCAGACTGCCGACCAGTCACGAGTGGAGTCCCACAGGGATCGGTCCCGGTTCCTCTCCTGTTTGGCATCTACTTCTCAGCAGTCCAGACCAACACAGAGGGACTCTGGCTGACCAAATTTGCAGACAACTGCAAGCTGGGAGCCATTATTAACTCCCCAAGTGATGCAGAAAGGCCTCACTGAGACCAATGACTGGTGTTGAAACCATGGCCTTAAGCTTAATGCCAAAAAATGCGTTGTTATCCCCTTTGGGAAAAACTCAGTTCCCACTAATTACCACATTGATGGGAGCCCACTGAACACTGAAGGTATTATAAGAGATCTGGGGACACAGGTTGACAGCAACCTCTCCTTCAACCACCACATTGTCACTGTGGTTAGAAAGTCCTTCTGTGTGACACATCTCATTACCAAGGGTTTTGCATTCAGGAAGAAAGAGGTCATCATTTCTCTCTACTCTTCCCTCATTAGACCAATCATAGAGTATGATGCCCCATTTGGCATGTACCTGACTAGACACCTGCAACAGCTGCAGAGGCCACAAAAGTACCTCATGAAGAGAATCCTAAGCCTTAAACACATGTCCTACATGGACAGAGTCAAAAAACTCCAGCTATTCTCTGTCTCATATCATCTACTAAGAGGCAATCTCTGCTTGACTTACAAAGCCATGTCTGACTCAGCTCTGTTAGAAATGCTACATCTAAAGAAATCCCAATCCATCCACATCACATGCTCCAGAGACCTCAACCTCATTACCACAATCAACAGAACATGCTAGAGGGACAGGTTCATAACTCAGAGACTCCCCATGCTCTGGAATAGACTTCCCATACATGTTAAGCAGAGCACCTCACTAGCCCTCTTCAGTAGAAATCTTGATGAGTGGATGGGAAATAGAAAGTTCACCCCGGGAATCATTCCAGTGGCTCTACTTGATAGAGGCAATGGAACTAACGACAGGTGGCACAATGCCAGGGCACTTCTATGGGCTAGGCTTGTAAAGGCCCCAGTGCCATTAGCCTACTACACACCTATGAACTTATGAACATAGTTTTACACACTTCATCCTATATAGCTCATACTGGGTTAAAATCAAGCAGATGGACCATTAACACATATTTTAACCAATGCATGCACAACAGACTAGTTCCCACATTATTCAAGAAGGCCACCATAATCCAACTGCCAAAATTAAATATTCCTAAAATAGTAGCCAAATGTAGGCCAACAGCCAACCTATACCCATTATCAATGAAAAATTAAAAAAAATATATCTAAACAAATCTCAGATTACATATTCCAATATGATATTCTTAACAGTAAGCAACATGGCTTCAAGGCTATGTACAATATCTCAACTACCATAATCCATCTTGCCAACACCACCTTCAAGAATATGGAAGATGGTAAATTGACTGGTGCTATGTTCATCGATACTAAAAGAACATTTTAATGTGTTGACAACTTATTACTACAAAAGCTTAAACAAGTCACTTCTCAGATGAAGTATACAATTGGTTTCAAAATTTCCTGCTATACAAAACTATAATTCTGGGCACACATAAGAATAAAAACACCAATCAACAACTTTGCCCATCTACACGGTCATTCCCCAAAGTGAGTACCTGGACAATTCTGTTCTCATTATATCCTGTGACATACCAGACCTAAGTATAATCTTTCACTTAAATGACAATGCAATTTCATAAGGCATCTGCATTACAAAATGAAATTACCAATCTACTGCAAAAAGATTTTACCATGTTCTGGAATATGGCATCTTCCTTATTACTCCCAATTCTTCTATCTGCCGCTCCACTACTCATCAACTCACAAACTACACTACTTTGTCTTCAGGAATGATACTATAGTAAGGCAGCAAAATTTTCAGCTAACATACCCAAGAAATGACATCATTGTATCTCAATACAGAAACTACCCAAGCTAGAACTACCTTATTACCTAACTCATTCACAACTACTAAATTAATCATACACAAAATTTTCTCTTTACCAGACCAATGTACAGTCCTAAGTAATATATTTCAGTAGTATCTACCAAGTGGAATACTACGCTCTGCCAATAAACTATGTCTCAAAATAAAAAACAATCAAATAATTCTGCAAGAGCTGCACATGACTTATTATATTCTTCACATGTCTACAAACTGTGGAACTAATTTCTTGCCCTTAAACAAATCGATAACCATAAGTCCTTTAAAATGCAACTTGAACAACAACTCTCAGACTAGTGGCTCTGCTTTTGCTGCATACCTCCAGCTAAGTCTTTACCCATCCTAGCTCGTACTAACTTCAGACTTATTCCTTCTCTGTCACTATATTTTATAATGGATCCCTAGCTGTCCTCTAAATGTTCTCATCACCACTATCCTCTTATAAATTTACCTACCAGTCTGCTCTGTGACTCACTGACTTATCTGTTTGATGGACATGCTCCACCTCAAAAAATCCAAGTCCCTTAGAGCTACACGCTCCAGGGACCTAAACCTCAGCACAAAAATAAATAGGACTTGCTGGAGGGACAGATTCATTTCCCAGAGGCTCCCCTCACTCTGGAATAGAATCCCAATTCATGTTAGACATAGCCCCTCGCTGACCCTCTTCAAGCGAAATTTGGACGCGTGGATGGGAAATCACAAATTCACCCCTGGGATCTCTCCTGTGTCCCTGCTAGACAGAGGCACAGTAAACTAATCTTAAAAGGGTACTTTCTGTGACCTACTTTACAGAGGCACAGTAGGCTAATCTAATAGGGAGGCGGAAGCCAAATACACTCTGTCTAGGCTTATAAATGAAGATCCTATGCACATACCAAAGCATTATCTACCTCAAAGTTTACATCATGAATATATGCATTATATATTGCAACTTATTTTAACAAATGTTTATAGCTAGTCCTGTACTTTGTCATTCTCTACCACAAATGGTTGTAACAAATATGAAACATTATATCAATTATACTTGCTTATCTCCACTGTAACTTTATATGAAACATGGATATGTAATGCAATGTCTTTCATCTGTAATTCTAATCTTTACTTTATGGTGCATGTGATTTTCTGAAGTTTTGCATTTCATTATGTGTACTAGAGCTTTCCTTCCCTGGCCTCCATTGAAAAAGGGTCACTTTTGTGCTAAGTCAGACTATACTGGTAAATATATACTAATAAATAAATAAATAAATAAGTAAGTAATTAAATAAATAAATAATTGTTCATGTAGTAACCCATTAAAGAGAAGGAAATCCACCTGTATACTACTTGAAATTACTAGAAAACTTATCCAAACACAGCCACTCCACGTAGTAGACCCTTCATTCCTTCCTTTACCTTACATGACAAAGCAGAAGTATTTGGGTCATCTTGACCAGACTACCTCATGTGGAAACCCAAGTTTTAAAAGTTGCATACCAAATGTCAAGGTTGCTAACTACTGAATCGAGACAATTAATAGCCATCAAGGTTACAATATGCTCTTCCAATCATATTACTAAACTTCGATCAAAATATTCAACTACTGCAAATGAGTGATTTGTTCATCTATCTACCTCCCAAGAAAACAACTGCAGCACTTTAAATAAAAGCAACTGTCTACCAGTAGAAACTGAACACACTGACCTTCAAACTGAAGGAACACAGTACTAGTTTCCTCTTAAAAATTTCTCAGGACATTAAAACAGCCACATCACTTAGAGAGTTTAGAAAATTACTGAAGAATAATATAAAAAAAATCCTCTCACTGCTAATGTTCTGGCAATCATAGTTCACCTCCTACTACTCACTTCCCTTATCAATAAACTATGCCAGCTTATGAAAGCAAACACAACCATGAGAAGCGTAGAGGGCTTCTGTGGCAAATGGAATTGATTTCTGTACTGCTACCCTGTCTAACCAGCAAAACAAACAAACAAAAAAA